>NC_134021.1:42295000-42895000 GCF_040712315.1 Castanea sativa
TCTACTCGTATCGTAGCATGAGACCCTCTCGGAAGTAGTTGAAGATCTCAATATGAAATCCCGGGCTAATTGATTCTTCTTCAACTCTATCTGTCAATGGGGAGATCGGATGACGGACTCCATGGATCGAGCGTTTTCCTTTCTCCTACTATTAAAGTGGGGTGGTTGGGCTCACATTGAACACTGCGGATCGCTTAGCATCGGGGTGATTCACTTCACTGACAAAGACACAGAGGTGGTCGGAATCTGATTCTTGTGCATCGTTGGATGTATCCTGAGGTGAAGTGGCCTGTTTCTCTCTCATTTTTCATCCACACCCTTAGCTACCCTCCTCTATAAAGGCATCACCTCTTTATTGTCAACTTCTTCAGGCAATTCCCCCATTTCTTCCTTTGTCACAAGTTCTACGAAATCATCAGTAACTTGGACATGAAATTCTTCCCCTGGTTCGTAGACTCTTTTTTTGTTTGATCAGAATACAAAGCTTCATTGTTCATCTTGAGAGCTTCCCCATTACTCATCTATAGGGAGAGTAGGTGCTATGTGACTTGGATATGCCGAGTCATCCAGCACTTGAATTGCCTGACATGACAGGCTTTCAATGCCTGGGATGTCCATTCACTCAGGTGGCATAAACTCCTTGAGAGTTATTGGAAACTTAGACACGAAATCCATATACTCACTAGGTGAGTCTGAATTCCTTTGCTCTTTCTTTGGTCTTTGCCCCCTGCCTACTTTATTCGGATCGTTCTGACGATGCTTATTCTTTTCTTTTTGATATAACCTCGTCTCAAGGGCCGCCTGCATAGCAATCAATCGTCCTTGGCGCTTCCTACTCCTTAGGCTAACACGAGTGCTCCATTCTCCTTGAATATATCTTTCATCATATTTTGATATTTTTTCTTCCTCTGAAATTGCTCTTCCGGTGCTAGAACTAAGAATAGGCTATGCTTGGCGAGATCTCAGCTATCGGGCAAAGAATATCTCCCAACTATTACAAATACCGGATTTGAGGTGACCACAGGTTGCTTAGTAGGGTCTATTTTAATGACACCATCATTTAATCACTTTTGGATCTGATTTTTAAGAACTCAACAATATTATATCGGATGATAAATAACCCGATAGAATTTTTAGTATTTGGGATCTCCTACTCGTCCCACCTCATCCGGTCTCTTAGGTTCGGGAAGCTCGATCAACCCTTGCTCTAATAAAGATGTGAAGAAATCTTCAACATCCTCATTTCGAAAGGAATATTCTTTTTCTTTTTGTTTTTTTAGGGTCTTAACATTCCCTTTACCTTTTTCTTTTGCCTGCGCTTTCAGCAATACAGGTGCTTTATTGGCTTTGTTTGTCTCCACCATTGCAATCGTAGCAGACGTTCCAGCCTTACCCTCTTCCTTTTTCCCTTTCTTTCTCAAAATCTGGGCTTCCAGATCATGTGCTTTTGAACATAGTTCTTCAAAAGTTTGGATTGTTTGAGAAGCCAAGATGTGAGACAACTCATATCTGAAGCAATTGATGCACATCTTAAGTTGTTGCGCTTCGAAGAACTCTTGCTCACAGGAGAGTTCCAGATTTATCCATATGGCGATAAAGTCATCAACAGACTCGTGTTGACGCTGCTTGGCTTCCGTCAATTCTGTCACGCCTACACTCCTGTGGGTACTGTAGAAGTGTTTGTGAAACCGAGCCACAAGACTATCTATCCCAATCAGGGATTCACCCAGGAGGCAGCTTGCTATATCATACAAAGGCATCTCCTTCGAGTGATTGCACAAATTGTCGAAGACATAATGCTCCATTCTTAGAGGTCTCCCCGCAACGGGAAAGAAAGTGTGCCAAGTCTTGCTCTGGGTTGCCCAAAGCGTTGAACATACAGAATTAAGGCATTACATACCCAGGCGGAAATGGTACACTATCGATCCAAGCCGGATAGGGTTTACGATACCGATAAGATGGACGAGACACGTGGTGATGGAAATCTTGAACGTTCTTGAGAATGAAATCTCGCAGCTCCGTAATACTATTCGGCATTGTTTCATAACCCGGGTCATTTTTAGAAGCCGGATTTACCCCTTTAGTAGATCGTGAGCGGGTCTGGTGAAGTTTAGGGAATTGGCATCATAGGTGGTGGTGGCATTTGGGGTATACTACCCAAAAACGACGGAAGAGGTGCCCCCATTGGTTGTTGGGTCTGACCAACCACTTGTTGAGCTTGACCCGCCACTTGTTGGGCTTGATTGTTCACACCAACCATACGTGCCGTCAAATTGGCAACTTCAGCTTCTTTTTCTTCCAATCGCCTCCGCAGTTGTGCCAGCTCTTCCTCTATAGTGTTGTTAGCAGGTGGAGGAAGAAAGTTTGATGTGGAGGCAGCATCAGCTGCTGCGACCATAACGGACACCGTTTTAGGAAGAAATTCGTCGGACACACTTCTCGGAGATGGAAGTGGAGTGATTTCAGGAGAGATAACCGGGGTAGAAGCCTCCGAGAAACCTGATGAGGGGATTCTCGGGAACTCCTCCTCAGCAAAAATCTTTAGAGAGAGAAAAAGGGGTTTGTTTTTCTCTCGTTCACGTTGATATCCCGGGTTCAGTTCAAGCTGCTGCAAAAGAATTCGTGCGTGAAGGGGTGGAACGAGCTTACCTTTTAGAGAAAGGGGAAAGGGCTTTTTTTTATCTGAGTAAGACTCTCCCCTTACCACTTACAACATAGGGGGCTATGAGTCTAGATACTCTTCGCTTGAAAAGGCATGCCTTGCGCTTGTCTGGGCCACGCAGAGACTTAGACACTACATGCTAGCCTACCAAGTCTGGCTTTTGTCCAGGATGGACCCATTGAAGTCTCTGTTCGAGAAGCCAGCACTATCAGCATTATCATTATTTCAAGTTTTTTGTTTTTGTTTTCGTTTTTAAATTTTTTGTAAGTACTTTAAAGTTGATAGATACTCAGCTATAAGGTTTTCTCTAATGTTCATACTTCATATACGCTTGATAAGAGTACAATAAGAAGACATCTTTAATAGTGTAACACTAAAATAACAGAGGAAACAAGAATCACAAAAATAGAATCAGGATATCCTTCAAGAAAAAACAGAACCAAAGAACAATTAAGAGATAGCAACTTCACAGAAAACTATCTCCATGAAGAGTTGAGGTAAAAGTGATGCAAATATTTATTCAAAACGCTAAACATTTGCTTCTAAAGAGACTGGCAACATGACTTTTTGAGAAATAAAATAAAACAACATCGACAAGGACAATATAAATAACTTAACCTATTTCTAAGAACTTTGCGAGCTTATAGATGCTCCTTATTATCAAAAGTGACAGAAGATTGACCCCATCCTCAAGATGAGTTGGCAAAGTACACATAAGATGGCAAGAATGAAAACCCAAGCTATACAGAATCAACATTATCCATCCAAGTTTAAGCAAAGCAAATAACCTATTAGACCATGCATGTAAGAAGAAAGACATAAATGTCAATTTTTTCTCTACATCCCACCTTAAACAGCTACTATGGAATTTTTAAAGTTTGATCATGATAGTAATAATCTACCAGGAGTATCATATATTAAAGATCTAATCCTTGAACATGATATTAATTACCTACATGGAGTAACATATATAAAAAACCTATAGAAAGTATCCAAAACCTTGAACATGATAGTAACAAGAAAAGGTTGAGACTTTCCTTGCTGCATGTTGTTTCTAAGTTGATAAACTGCAATGTATTAAACCATGGAATCGTTAGATGAGTATATATTGAAGGAAACTCATTGGTACTAAGAAATGTTTTCTCTTAATTTTGTTAGGCACCATACTTCGTATAATTGGAAACAATATGTTTCAATCCGCAACAAAAGATTGTATCATGTACAATTCTCTCAACACTTAATAATATTTGATATGTAGAGGAACTTAGCTTGCTAATCAAGTTTTTGTTCAAGAAGAACAAAGCATATAGTCAATTTAAAACCTGAAGGTATAGCAAGTATAATCTCATACTTACAAATGGATTTAAAAATTCTAATGCAAGACATCGTTTAGTACCAACAATTAAACAAATTGAATATTTGAGAATTGAAATTAAAATTAATAATATATTAAAAGTTAATACATATAGCAAGATTAGATAGCAATAATCTTTTTTTTTTTAAATGATGTCTTGGTTAATTGTTGTTTATTGTAAATTAATTCAATAAACAGTCACATTCAAATGGCAAAAAAAAAAAAAACCACAGCTTTAGCTTTGAAAGATTAAAAAAAATCAGAACAAACATAGAAGAGAGAAGATTTTAGCCCTTACCTATTAGCAAGTAAATTTGACCGATCTGAGCCAACCTCTCACTCATAATTTCTCCTCAATTCAGGACAACCGATAATCTTCAGTTCTCTTAGGGCAATGAGGTGGTTCATAACTTCTAGTAGGGATGATAATTTTGGGCTGAACGAAATCTAAAGTTTGCGAAGTGAATTGAGATTGGGAAGCCACTCTAGCAATACTGTCAAGTTCTCGCAATAAGAAATATCTAAAAACTGTAGAGTGTTGGCTGATCAGGGGTTGATGGTATTCTTTTTTCTTTTTTGGGTTGAAATTTAGGATAGGTCAAGTTTGGGTTTGCAAATTTTCAACCGAAGTAACTCAGCTCAATCCACACTTTTCACACTGTTTATAGTCTAAAAAATAGAATTTGTTGAAAAAAGGAAACTGTTGATATTTTTTGTTTGATTCAAAGGAAACTTAGGAAACAGTGAAGCAACTACTTAAAAAAAAAAAAAAAAAAAAAAACAACAACAACAAAGCAACTACTTGAACGAACTACAATGCATTTTTATAGCAAGACCAGAAGCACAAATTTAAAGCTCAGATATTCTTGACTTACAACAAAAAGCACTCCAAGGAAAAAACTGTCATATTAAATCTAATGTACACCCAAAAGAAGAAAAAGGCAATCCTAACATGCTAAGAACTTGGTGTGATCTTACAAAGTTGTGCCTATAAACACAGAATTCGCTAGTAATCATTTTGTTAAGTTCACTATCATCATCACTGACAAGACAGCACCAGTAGATCTCCTTATTGTTTCATGTTCATAAGATGTCAATCTTCAAATTGGTAGCACTATTCTGGTTATGCTAACAATTTTAATATTTACAATTACATGTTTCTATGTACAAAGCATTGATAACTGTCAATTAATAGCTGTAATAGGATCATTCATAAAGAAAATAGTGACTATCTAGAGAAACCATTCAGAAAGAACAAGGCAGGAGGGGCTTCTATTCATACTAAGCATCAAGCAATGTGAAATGGCTTAGTTCTGCATTCTTGAGCAGAATTTTTGGATGCAATTGTATCTCTCATTTGAGGATTAATTGCAAGATGGGCTTCATTTAAGAGATTATCAGCTATGATTAGATATTAGTCATCTAAAAATATAGATTAACAGCAATTGAATTATAAATATATTTCTTATCAGTAGCCAGAAAAGTGGGAAATTTCCACCAAAAAAGAGTTCACCAAAAGGGTGGTTTTTTGGAAACATTAGCCTCAATAGAATTATGCTGAACATAGGTGATGAAATAATAATTGAAATATCTTATTCCATGGACCATGGTTTGTTGAAGTCCTCTGGACTATTGGGACTAGAATTAGTAAATAATCTACTCATTAAGGTCCAACATCCCTTGATAGAGCAATAAGCACTAATATAAGCATGAAATTTTGTAGAGGATCTATAATTATGTAATTACAGTACATAGAATAGTCAAGGGTTCTGGGATCTATGTACATTGAATCATTGGATTTCATTCACAATGATGGGTTAAAAAGAAGTTTCTTGTTTTCCTTGGCAAACCAAACTAATTCAAGTCATACCTAAAACATCAATCACAAAGTACAAGAGGACAAAATTAGTATGCACCTCCAAACTTTTGAGCTTCCTTGATGATATGAAAGGCAAGTGTTGTTTTTCCAGAAGCCTCTCGCCCATAAATTTCAACAATTCATCCCTACAAAGTGCAAAGTAAATCTCTCACCACACCAATAATGACACTACTCCTTTTCTTTGTAACTAAACATAAACTTTGAGGTCAAAATCATTAACATAAATTCACCAAGAAGTAACTGCTTCATAAGTCATAACATAAGTAG
The DNA here is from genome assembly GCF_040712315.1 of Castanea sativa. Classification (NCBI taxonomy): domain Eukaryota; kingdom Viridiplantae; phylum Streptophyta; class Magnoliopsida; order Fagales; family Fagaceae; genus Castanea; species Castanea sativa. The sequence goes on from NC_134021.1 coordinate 42,301,163, forward strand.
TACATTTTCAAGCTCTTTTTAATTTTTATATGTTCACAGATTGCAATTCAAATTTTCATGAAACAATACTCATCAGTTGAGTATCATAATCATGACATGCAAAGACCCTTCTCTATATATTGATTTTTTTTTTTTGATAATTTAATAATTAAAACAAAGGAGATGAGATTTGAACCCTAGATGTCTTGAAATACCAGGAGGTGCCAACCACTTGAGCTACAAGGCTCTTGGCTATAATGAATTAATAGTTAAGAGACTCAAAATAAAATGATTGACCATGCATGCAATGCTATTTTTTCCTCCACATCCCACCTCAAAAAGCTACTAATGAATTCCTAAAAACTTGAGCACCTTCATGGAGTACCATATATTATGGAACTATAGTAAGTACCCAAAACCTAGAACACAACAGTGACAAGAACACAAATCTAGAAGTCAAAACAGTTCATTTCTTGAACATAATGTTAAGAACTGACAGGGAATACTGTTTCTTTTTTGGATTGAGTAAAATTTAAGGTATTACTACGTATTCCATCATAGTTTCATACTTGTATCCTAGATATGTTTAAGCATTAGATGTTGGGCATCAACAACTAAACAAACACACACACATATATTAGTATATTACACACTAAAAAATTAAAGGGGACTTATCCTTTTTTTGGGGGGGAGGGGGGATTGTTTAGTGGATTTAGCCTTACTAATATCCAAGCACAATCCAGGTCTAAGCATGAAGTGAGATCTCACGAAAAAAAAAAAAAAGGCTTCACACCAAAGACTATATAAAATCTCTCTCTAGTGTTCACTTTGTACAAATAACTAAAATCCATCTTTTTGGTTCATAACAACTATGGAATTAATAATTAAGGGTTTATAATTCCATTTTGCTGAAAAATTAAACAAAATTACCATTCTTAATTCATTGAGCCTAATACCCAACAACATTAGAGTATGTACAGTCAGATACGTAATAAAAGGTAATTGTAACAAATATGCTCTGCACCAATATTTTTTAATTCATATTAAAATTAACATAGTGAAGATCTAGGTAGAAGAAGCTACAAATCTAGCCATCTGCATCAAAAAAAAAAAAAAGGATAGCTAACCGTACAAGGTCAAACACATATGTCCCACACATCTCTTTCGGTATAATGCACTAGGAATTTGTCTATCTCTTGCGTATCTGTGGGGTGTGTAACTATGCATATACTCATACGAAATATGTGGCAAGAGAAAATTTTTGTTTTTCGAATAATCACCTTTGGTAATCCTCCAATCCCAAGAGCTATATCAAGCTTCAATGAGCCAATAGAAATCACTGGTGCATGTCATGAGCTAAAAAACTGTTGTAATGACAACATATATTCTCTACCAAAATCACTTGCAAGTCTTGAGAGAGCTAGACATAACGATGTGTCTTCCTTTGTTGCTATGATATCATCAAGGAGTTCGTCACATTCAAATTCTGAAACTTCAGCTGAGAAAATGATAAACAATAGAATTTATGAATTAGAGCAAACCAATCATATACATCTACGAATTTTAATAAGAAGATAATTTAAAAAATGGCATCAGTGGATATCATAGGTGCATGTCGTGAGCTAAAAAACCATTGCAATGACAACATAGATTCTCTACCAAAATCAACAGCAAGTTTTGAGAGAGCCATGTATGACCTATGAGAAAGACCGACTCAATCAAGTGCGCACAGGTGAGACATTAAGCAACTTTAATGGCTAATTCAATGTCTTGCTTTGTTGCTTTCACATCATCATGGATTTTTTTACATTCAAACTCCAAAATCTCACCAGGAAAAGAAGTTTTAAGCTAAAGGAATCCCTTTTCCTTAGAAGAATCTTCCATGAAAACCTGACAAAACTTCAGAAACAAGAGGCATCAATTATATTCAAAATTTTGTGAATCTCAGCAAATAATGGAGGCCAAATTTATAGGCAACTTATACACAATACTCACCAATATCTCTTGGCATTGTCATCTTGATTTAGAACAATCTTCAGTCTTCAATCCTCTTAGGGCACTAAGGTCACCCAGTAGACATGACAATTTTGGAAGTTTAAAATACCAAATTTTCAAAACAAATTGACATCCGGAACAATTGATGGCTAAAGCAAACTTCTTGGTAGTCACCCACTTCCATCAAATTCAAATTTTCACATTGTTGGCTAACCAAATATTCTAATGTGATTAGTTATTTTATACCATACAACAAAAGATCAAACTTCAAAAAAAAAAAAATAATTAAACAATAAAGCACAACCAAAAGTTTCATTTGAGTAACTCCAATAACCAAGAAGTAGGGAAAAACAATCAATAACGCACACATGACTCAAGTCATTTAAACATTGTGCAAATTAGATAATACATGAAACATGAATGAAATCATAAGTATAAACGCACATCACTCCATTAATCATTACAAACACAAAATGCACACCACAATATTATTGAAATTAGTTACAATACAAGAGAAGGCTGAGACTTTCCATGCCGCATGAGTGCATATTATGGTTGAATAGATAAGCTGCAATGTTTTAAGCCATGGAATCATTAGATTGAACACTAGATTGAACATTGAAAATTAAAAATTAAAAATATGTATATATTACCCTTGGCAATTTTAAGCACAAGGAACATCCTTTTTCTGAGAGAACAATCTCCCAAGACCCCTGTCAATTTAAAAACAAGAAGAATCAAATATATTCAAAATAGATTTCATACTTCCTTGATAATATGACTTTAAATTGCAAGTTACACATGGGTCAGGTCAATCTAAATTTCCTTTTTAATTTTATAATTTAGCATCACATCCATTCTTAGTAAGAAAATACAGGCCAAGTAAGTTTATTAACACCATGTTTAGTTCACTTTTTTTTTTAAAGATGCATGTTTAGTACACTTTTAGAGAGAGGAAATGAAAAGATTACAAGATTTTAAAATTCTACGCTTGAGTTGTCAAAAGGGAGAGAAAGAAAAGAAAAGAAAATTGAAGGAAGAATATTTTAATATTTTTCTATTAGGATACTAAAATAGTTCCTTCTAAAATACTTGAAATTGCATAACCCAAGAATAGAATTCATAATTTGTTTACTCTTTTATTTTCCATGGACTCAATCTTTAAAACAAAAAGGGAAAAAATTGACAATTATCTTTACATTTCATAACTTACCTTTTCACAAACACCAATGATAGTTGTTATCTAATCTTTGTTATAATAAAAAGAAAAAATTTGTCAATTTGTAGAAAGTGATTTCTTGGTTGGTTATTGTTTATTGTGATTTAATTCTATTAACAATCAGGGTTAATAGACCAAAAAAAAAAAAGAAAAAAAAAAGCATGTTCAGGTTAGAAGTAAGATTGAAAAACAGAGCATACGTAGAAGAGGAAGAAGGTTTTAGCCCTTACCTAATTATACTCCCAAGTGAATTTGACCATCTTGCCCCAATCTTTGCCTACCTCTCGCTCACAATTTCTCCTCAATTCAGGACAATCAACAATCTGCAGTTCTCTTAGGGCAGTGAGGCGATCCATCCCTTTTGGTAGAGACGATAATTTTCGGCAACTATGAATCTGAAGCTTGCGAAGTGAACTGAGATCCGAAAGCCACTCTGGCAATACCACCAAGTTCTCACAACCAAAAATAAGTAAAAACTGTAGAGTGTTGGCAGATCCTTTAAGCCATTGGGGCAAACTCACTAATTATGGCAACCCAGAAATAGTGAGTTCTCGAAGCCTCATCGGGTAGTCATCCCCTTCCATTAAATTAAGTTTTCTACAAAATGAAATACCCAGAGATTCCAATGCAGTTAGGTCTTTCATACCTTGTGGCAAACAATCTAGTTTATGACATTTAGAAAAGAACAATTCTCGAAGAGAACACATGCACCCGATTCCGTTGGCGGGTAAATGCGTTTGTCTTGTCGTTATTTCAAAACATCTGAGGCTAACCATCTTTCTTATATCCCCTGGCAACTCTTCAAGATCTTCACAATCCCGTAATATCAAAGTTTCCAAATTTTGTAGATCGCAAATGGAGTCAGGCAATTTCTTGATATTCTTATTTCCACTTAAGTTGAGATATCTCAAATGCTTCAAAGTACCAATTGAGCTTGACAACGTTTCCAACTTTGAATATCTTAAATTTAGCAAGCGCAGGTGCTTAAATCTCAAGATGCATGTTTCCACCAATGATTCATTAATATTAATACTAGGGCTTTCATCACCTGGCCAATATTTAAATGAGAAATTAATAGTCTGCATGTTGTTACTCAATTTGTTTAAAAGGGTTATTGCTGCATCAACACTCAACTTATGGTCCAAAATTGAAACATGTCTAGCCTTTTCAAAGTTGTTGGTCTTATTAGTGTCTTGAATTAAGCAATAATCATTTTGTGCAACATATGACGAAAGATCATGTAACAAATCATGCATTTTAAATGACCAAAGAATATTGCCTTCATTATTAACTTCTTGAAAGAAAGATCTTGATAACAACTCTTTTAAATATTGTTCTCCAATATCTTCCAACTCTTCAGAATTTTTGTTGGACTTTTCAAGGAGCCCATTTGCCATCCAACACTGAATTAAGTCTACATTGTAATACCTAAAATCCTTTGGATATAATGAGCAATAAGCAAAACATTGTTTTAAATATGATGGCAATTTATTGTAACTCAATCTTAATGCAGGTAAAATGTCGTCTTCTTTTTGCTTTAATTTCCATATATCATTTTCCTTTATAGAGATCCAATCACGCTCCTCAGTTTTAGAATAAAGTAAGCTCCCTAAAGTCTTCACAGCCAAAGGAACACCTCCACATTTTTTCACAATTTCCTCTCCAATCTTTACTAGATTTGGATATTGTTCATGCTCTCTTTCATTGAATGCATATCTTAAGAACAATAACAAACAATCATTTTTTGGAAGACCTTTCATGTTATAGATTAGTCCAGGAGCCATCGTTAAGGCAACTTTGTGGCTACGTGTAGTGACAAGAATTTTACTTCCTTTTCCTCCTATTAACAAATTCTTAAGGTCAATCCATTTGTTACGATCCTCATTCCAGACATCATCCAAAACTATAAAGAATCTTTTTTCATTTAAAATACTTCTTAATTTAACTTGCACTTCCTCCAGACTCATGTTTTCACTAATCCCACCACCTGCCAATTTAAGCATTACTTTTGCCAATTTTAAAACGTTGAAGTCTTCTGATACACACACCCAAATTTTGGGGTCAAAATTTTTAGCTACCCTTTCATCATTATACACCCATTGAGCAAGTCTAGTCTTGCCCAGATCTCCGATTCCCACAATAGAAATCACAGAAATATTATCATTATCATTAGGGAGCATCAAAAGATCTATGATCTTTTGCTTGTCATCAGCCCTCCCAATAACATCACGATCACGAACAAAGGAGTGGGTCTCCCTGTACACAACACGATTATCATCGAGTCGCACCTCAAGCTGAAATTGATCTCTATCCTTTGCTATCAAATCTAGCCTCTCTCTGATCTCCTTAACTCTATGACCCATTTTACAACGGAAGGCAAGCGAGTTAGAAGATGAAAAGAAACGACATACCTTTCTGCTAGTGCCTTCGTATTTTTTCACCACTTGCCTCCGTAGATCTTCACACTCGAATTCATCCAGCACATCCATGGCATCAAGAAAGACAACTTTGAGCTGCTCCAGCCAAAGGCTCAGCTGGTGGTTTGTTGCTTGCTTCTCCTCAGCATCCAGCAGCACGGCTTGGACAGTGGACATGGTATCCTGAAGCTTTTTCAAATCGCTTGCAATGTTCCGTGTCAATGATATCTCTTGGTAAGCAAGGGAGCCTAGCTTCTCGATAACTTTTCCTGCAACGGAAAAGGCAAACTCCGTCATTTCTCTTTTTTGGAAGTAAATTAAGGGTTATGGTTGTTGTTATTTGATCAAATGAGGATGCTGCAAAGTGTTTATTGAAGTGGAGGAAGGAAGAGTTATATGTCTGTTTGTACTTTGTTAAATGAGATTAATGTTGTCTCTGTTGGTGTGAACTAATCAAACATTTTGGAACTCACTTTGTCCCTTGCGTTTCCATGAAGGCATGCATGCTTGCTAGTGAAGTCAAGCACAAATACAAATTGCTTTATTGTCCAATTGTCTCACTCATTCTTTTCTCCCGTACTCAGACACTCCTACTTTATTCTCCATTTGTCTCCCATCTCCAGTTAGACACTACGTACCCTCTCTAACTTGGTTCTTCGCCTTTTCCTGAAGTAAGCATGTCGATGAAGTAAAGCTCAAATTCTGTCTTTGCTCCACAAACTAAAGCTATGGAGTGCTAAAGGGGCAAATTCCTTCCTCTATATGGAAAAATTCTCCAGTTACCTTGTCTTTTTTTTCTTTTTCTTTTTCCAGTTAGATATTCTTTTGGCAAAAATCACAAGCTATGTGATCATTATACATTGTTCGATGGAATTTTAATACTATCATTTAGCCTTATGTATCCACTACCCTTTGTATGTCCAAAAAAAAAAAATACTCCTCAAGCAATGTGGGCATCATGTGGGACAATCCATCAATTAAGATAGGATGAAGATTATGGCCTTTTCATTTTACTCCAAAAAACAGGAAGGAATAATTACCCTTAATCACAAGGAACTAATTTGTAAATTGTAATTACGTCTAATTTTACTTTATTTTGCCTTTGTTTTGGGGTTAGTCTTTGCTTTAGGTTCGTTTACATATATCTTTAATAAATTGGGCAAAATACAAAAAAGACATCCTAGAGTTTCATCATTTTATATATCTTCATTGAGGTGAGTGAATGAGAGTCTCTGAATTTCTCATTGAACACAAGGAGTCTCTAACAAAATTGTTCTATCTCACTTCTATCAAATGTGACTGATGTGCCACTTTATTAATAAAAAGAATTGTTTTAAATAGAATTTAATTATAAAAAGACAAAAATGTGTTTTGATAATTAAAAATAAAAATGAAAGAAAAAAATTTTGATGAATAAGAAAATGGCGTTTGACCTGCAAACACAACAAAGAAAAAAATAATACAAATAGCTTTTGTATTTGCATACATAAACTCAATATTTTTAATTGGTATATTAAGTTTAGGAGTACAATGCAGAGTTAAGTTGTATTAATGAGGTGCCCGTCTATCTCAATTCTCAACCAACAATTTGGTCATTTCAAAAAAAAAAAAAAATCTAACAATTAGGTAATATATGTTTTTTTTATAAGAATATGTATTGTTAAGTGTTTAAATGTTTGTGATGAATTTAGCTTAATTCATGGAGCAAAATATCAGGATTGCATATTTGTAATATATGAATGTATATCAAACATTGTGATATTTGGTGCGGAGAAGCATATTGTATTAGTTTGAAATTAAAAAAAAATGTCCGTATCCTGTAATGGTAGATATTCAAATCAAATAGCTCTTCCATCAAAAAATAAATATATATCAAATAGTTCTGTAATAGTTCTTTCTCAATTTCCTTTAAAAAAAAAAAAAAAAAAAACAAGGGTATCCAAAGTTCTTCGGACACCTTACTATTCAGTTGGATATCCCTATCCCGCTCAATTTCATTTTTATTTTGCATAGATTTGCTGCATATGCAGCCACAAATCAAAGTGTGTTGCATTTACAAAATCATTGCCGGTATGTTGGCTTTCAAGAGTCATTGGTATTAGATTACCAATTATCAAAAACATATTTCTATATCTTGATACTTGAAAATCTAGATGAAGGATTCACACTTGATCCATCAAGACAAAACTAGAACTTGCAAGTGATTCTGTTATACCAATAAGAGGCCGCACAGTTTGTAACTTGCAATTGATTCCGTTACCCATTTTTATAGTCCAACTTACAATTGATTCTAATGGTAAAGCTTGACTGTTTGTAATTTGCTTTGGGGTTTGTAAATATAATAGTAGCCGTCCCGTGCTTGGTGAGACTTTGCGACTAGTTAAATTAATTGGTGATTCCATGAATTCAACCAAAGAAAAACCTTATTATAAACCCCTCATTGTAAGTCCCTTAGATTTGGGAGATATATTCAAAATTGAATTTCTACCTTGAGATTCGCTACCACCAAAGGATTATATAAAAAATAAATAAATAAAAAAAAAATTTTAAATCTTGATCCTCTCAGGTTGAAGTTCTCACATATGCATTACTAATTTTCAATTGAAAAATTACTACCATGTCTCCATATTGATTCCATTGAGATATTGTTAGGTACATCGTAACTAATTAAACTATAATTATTTTTTTTCTCTAATAAGACCATGTACCTCTTTAAGAGGATATGCACGGTTAATTTACTAATTTCAGAATTCCATAACCTAAATAATTAATAATTAAGTCAGTTGTTTTAAAGATAAAATCAGCTGTTTGTGGTATGTTACTGTGTTAGAACCCCATTATCTCTTCCTTGTGTGTGCACGCGTGCGTTTGTTTTTCAAAAAATTAAATCCGCAACTATCATTTAATTAGAAACTTATAGAAGCATGGGTAAATTCACGTATGACAGAAAAACCTGATGTTATCCGTTACTCATGGCGTTCTCTCTTCATAGAATTCACATGGACCTACAGCTACAAGGAAAAGTTGTGGGTTTTTTTCTCTCTTTTTGGAGGCCGAGTGTGTACATGGCATTTCTAGTACATTCCACTACCTTGTACAAATCCTTAAATAGAGTACATTAAATTTCTCAATTAAATTTAAACACATCATATAGTTGCATTGAATTTATTAAGAAATTATAATACTGTTTATGCTTCATTGATAAATGGCATGCAAGCATGTGGTTGTAGTTAATTGAAAAACGTAATATAATGCTTTTACGAAACCATGCTTAAAGCTTTACACAAAAACGTTACTCATTGACATTGGCCACTGCTCAAAAACCAATGGTGCCCGGGCTTCATATTTTAATCCCAAAATGTGATTTGGAACCCAATAATCTCAACTTCACTCATGACATTATTCCCCAGGAAATATAATTCAGGCAATCATTTACATAAAGCAAACAGGACAGTTAATCCTGTGTTCTATGTTACAAAATACACATTTGCTCAACTCATAGTTACCTACTTTGTGTTAATATAAGCTCGTTCAACATTTATTTTTCATAAGTAATAAAGTTTTATTAATAACAAGAATCAAGTCACCCAATAACAAAAACCGAGTCACACAAGTATACAAGATGTATATGGCTAGGGACCATACGCAAATTACATAATTCTATCAAATTAGTAATCGAATAAATATAAGCATGTTCAGCATTATTCATCTATAACAACCCCCATTGAATTCACAATACAACATTAAATCAAACAAAATCCTAACCTTCCATATCTAATAATCATACCTTAGGTGTTCTCATCATGATGCAAAACTTGGAGATGAGTTCAAATTCTTTGGTGGTGGGTTCCCTCCTAAGATTAGCATATATGAGTAGAAGCAGAGCATTGCAGCACTTTCAAGGACAAAAACACAGAATACAGTTAGATTCAAAATAGATTCTAGAAACTGAACTCTCTTTTCAAAAGAAAAAAAAACATTGGCAGTCAGATATTGCAATACCTAATAGCAGCGTAAAAACCTGTTGGAAATACTTTCTTTGTCTGCATCCACAATACAATTATAAAGTTAGAAACAATGAATCAACTAGCCAATGAGTAAGATGAATTTTCTGCTCATGCGATGTAATAAAAATAAGTACCTCTAAAAGTTCTTCCAAAGAAGTGCCGCTGAGAGTGCTACAAAATTAGAGGTATACACAGTTAGTATAGGAATATCTCCCCCAAAAAAATATATCCATAACTTAAATACAGGCAATAACAAAACATATATCAAGACTAAAATTGGACTGAAGTCACAGACAAATCAGAACCTGCTTGTCCTAGAATGAAGGGCAAACTGGATTTTCCTAGCCTCCAGATCTTTAAGTTAAAGGTGCTGAGAGCTAGCAAAGCACCTCCAAAGAGCACACCAGAGCTAAGAGTCGCAAGATTTCTTGAGAAGACAAAACCAAGAAGTCCACCACTTGTAACCAGTCCACCTGTAACAAAATATAAGTTAAAAGTTATCAGTAACTATTCATTTATAGTGGGAAAAAAATATGTGAGCAGGTATTTGTACAGTTAACATACTTATCACTAGCAATGTGGACAGAAGTGAAGCATTTACAAATCAAAATGCTGCTAAAACATTTTATTGGAACACTTTTAAAAAAAAAAAAAAATGTGGTCTCAATCAGCAAATGTACAAAAGTTGTAGCAGGTGAGAGTAATTTCAATTTTGCAATGAAGACAATGCTCCAACAGATTCATGTTGATAATAATACATAAACAACTGTGACAATCAAAATGCTTTGAGTAAGGGGTCAACTTTGAACAGCCTATGATATAAAATTGCATTTCAACTGGTGTTTGAGGAGTCTACTACTCCCTAGCAGACTTCAGTTCATCTGATCATCATCGTTCCTGTATCAGAATTATCAAGGTCTAATATCAAAGCTTGGTCTTTTGAATGAGATGCATATTACTATTAATTGGTTGCCAATGAGGACTAGTTCAATTGGCACCTACTCCCCTTATAAGTTCCATGTGGAAGGTGAGGTTGTGGATTCATGACCTATTAGATGCATTAAAAAATAATAATAAATAAATAAATAAATCTTGAACCCACGACCTCACTCTTTATTCTATTATTTGGGAATCAAGCAATAGCTAATTGGTTATATATCACAGAAATCATAACCAACTAATCAAGTATATCAGTCAACTTAACAGGCAAAATGGTCTAAGAAGTACAATATTCTGCTTATGACATAATTTCTCAATATAATCAAGATAAAAATCCAACAGTGACATTTAAGATATCTCAAACATTGCCCAAAGGAAATTTTGCAAACCGCTGCCTGCCTAAAAAGAGTTGAAAAATAACTAAAACCATGGCAAGAGAATTTAAAAAATTCCCATATTAACTATTATGACTACAATAAATTGAATAAAAAATTGTTCAAAACCTGCATGGATGAATAACAACCAACCATAGAACTCCAATTTCGACATCCTCAAGATGTCAATTGGGTTACCATAAGGTCCACAAAATTCAACATGGCCACATTAATCAATTGACAAGATTGAACCAACAAATAAGGTCAACAGCTCTCTTTAAGACAATTATTTCCAAAACCTTTTCTCCCCATGCTCAATTCTAAAGTATCTGGTTATACAAGACTCAGTAGCCCCCAATGCTGCAAGGCCAAGAGGTGCTTAAAGATCCCTAACAAAAATTAAAGTTTCATAAACCCAAGACTTGAAGGAGACAAGCCACCCAGTGAAATTTCATTTTAAACAAGGACATAATATTTCATAGCTTTCAGATATCTTATGTCATACTAACAGGCCAATCTAGAAAATTCTAGCTTTTAAGCAAGATTCCATTCCAAATTACCAAGCTATACGATGAAAAGTTTTTGATCCATACTCTTTTCTTCTCTTTTCCGCTGGTCCTTTTTCCCAGGTTAAAGATGTAAAGCAGTCCACTATAACTCTCCAAGTTTTCATGTTAGTTGTAATACTTTCTTTGAATTGAAACCATCAGAAATTCCTTATCCCTTATGTTATTAACAGGTCTATTCCCTCAGCATGCAAATCGAAATACAATGGCAGATGAAACCAAATTTTAAATTACAGTATATGTACTTCTAGTTCCACTTGATCCTACAACTTATATATGATGCTTAAGTCACCTACTTGCTTTTTCTTTTTCTTTTTTTCTTTTTTAATTTTTATAAGTAGCAAAGAACATTTAAGAAAAAGAAAGGGCACAGCCGTAGTAGACAGGATGCATACCTGTGATATGTAATAGGAAAATAAACCTAAGATCTAAAACTAAAAAGATCCATAAATTTCCAAGAAAGAGAATGAAACTCAACCCCTTATTCGCTTTTCATCTACTTCTATCTTAAAATGCTTCTATGAACTACTCTACAACTTTACATCTGATTAATGATTTTCTTAAAGAAAAATATGGTGGCTAAGGATCACTCATGCTTAGTGTATTTAAGTGCATTTTAAGGTCATGAGTATTGGGGATAAGACTGTCGACCAATCAAAGAATATTTTAAAACTTCAAAATTTTTGTTTGACATAATCTTTAATCAACTTAAGATGAACAATAAAACTAGCACTGAATAAACCTTAAATAATTTCATGTTTAAAAAAGGTGAGTGTAAGCTATCAAATCTCTTTGATGTAGTGAAGTAAACAATTGAGGTTTTTGCAAAATTGACGTGCACTTACCATAAGGGATGCCAAAACAAAATTGCATTTCAACTGGTGTTTGACGAGTCTATTACTCCTTAGCAGACTTCAGTTCATCTGTTTGTCATCATTCATGTATCAGAATTATCAAGGTCTAACATCAAAACTTAGTCTTTTAAATGAGATACATATTACTATTAATTGGTTGCCAATGAGGACTAGGTCAAGTGGCACCTACTCCCCTTATAAGTTCTATGTGTACGGTGAGGTTGTGGATTCATGACCAATTAGATGCATCAAAAAAATAATAACAAATAAATAAATCTTGAACCCACGACCTCACTCTTTATCCCATTATTTGGGAAGAGAAAGTACCAATCGAGCAATAGATCATTGGTTATATATCACAGAAATCATACCCAACTAATCCAGTATATCAGTCAACTTAAGCAGGCAAAATGTTCTAGGAAGTACAATATTCTGCTTATGACAAATAATTTCTCAATATACTCAAGATTGAAATCCATGACCAACAGTGACATTTAAGATAACTCAAAGGGTGCGTGAACATTGCCCAAAGTAAATTTTGCAAACCACTGCCTGCCTAAAAAGAGTTGAAAAATAACTAAAACCATGGCAAGAGAATTAGAAAATTTCCCATATTAACTATTAAGACTACAATAAATTGAATAAAAAATTGTTCAAAAACTGCACGGATGAATAACAACCAACCATAGAACTCCGATTTTGACATCCTCAAGACAGCATAAAATCTGTAAAAAATAAAGGGCCGAAATAGTGACAATCGAGAAAGCATACAGAAAGAACAAGGCAGTAGGGGCTCCTATCAATGACCAAGAAACATGAAGCAATGTGATACAGTCCTGCATTCTAGAGAACAAGTCTAGAATGCAATTGTATCTTGCATCTGAGGATTAATTGCAAGACGGGTTTTAAGAGATTATCAATTATGATATACACATCAGACATCCAAACAACAGATTAACAGAAATTGAATTATAAATGTATTTCTGATCAGTTGTCAAATAAGTGTAATATTTCCAATGAAATTACAGCAAAAGGGTGGTCTAGCTAAACCATTTACCCCGACAAAATTTATGCTGAACATAGCTGATGAAATGACAATTGAAATATCTTATTCCATGGACCATGGTTTGCTGAAGTCCTCTGGACTGTTTGGACTAGAATTTGCAAGAATCTAGTCATTGAGGTCCAACATCCCTTGATTTTTATTTTATTTTTTGTAAGGTCCAACATCCCTTGATAGAATGATAATATTTAAAATAGGAATGAACTTTTTTCCTTTTTAGATAACGTAGGGAACCTTTCTATAGAAGAGCCCTTTAGAATCGTTTCTAGCCTGTAAAACCTACAGGAACTTACCCCACCCTCCAGTAGTATTTGCCGGGTAATTTGGGGGAATTCACCCTTGATGGGATAAGTAGTTTGAGCTCATGCCCAGGGGCAGAATAGGCATGAAATATTTTTTGAAGGATTTATCAACAAAAAAAAAAGAGATTTGATTAATGTAATAAATTTATATTAAAAAAGTTAAGGGTTTTGGGTCTATGTTTTAAATTGACTGTTTAGATTATACTATGATGATTTAAAAAGAACTTTCCTGTTATCCTAGGCAAACCAAACCAATTCAAGTCATATTTAAAACATCAATCACAAAGTACAAGAGGACAGAATTAGTATGCACCTCTAAGCTTTTGAGCTACCTTGATGATGTGAAGGGCAAGAGTTGTCTTCCCAGATGCCTCTCACCCATCAATTTCAACAATTCTTCCCTGCAAAGTGCAGAGGAAATCTCTCACCACAGCTGTAATGACACTACTCCATAATCCATTTATTTCTATCTAAACTTACACTTGAGATAAAAATCATGATCATACCTTCATCAAGAAGTAACTGGTCCATAAGTAGTACATTTTGAAGCTCTTTTAATATGTTGACAGACAAAAGTTCCAAATTTTCATGTAACAACACTCATCAGCTGCGTATCATGAGAATGGCAACAAGAAAGTGCTAAGCCTTATGCACATGCACAACAGCAATGCAAATAATGTGATTGAAGCATAACATGAAAATAACCCTCTTTCAATTAGTAAATTAATAGTTAAGAGACTCAAAATAAAATGGTAGACCATGCAAGCAACGCTAGTTTTTTCTCCACATCCCTCCTCAAACAGCTACTAACGAATTGCTAAAAGTTTAGCACATTGTTAAAAACCTACAGGTAATACCATATATTACGGAACTATAGTATTTACCCAAAACCATGAACACGCCAGTAGCAAATACCCCAATCTAGAAGTCAAAAGAGTTCACTACTTGAACACGATGTTAAGGTTTGATAGGAATTACTTTTCTTTCTTTATTGGAAGAGTAGAATTTCAGGGCGTACTAAAGATTCCATCATAGTTTCAGATTTGGGCCCTAGATAATATGTTTAAGCATAAGATGAAATCCCTGGTTGCACATCAGTTACAGCACATACCAATTGTTAAAAAAATATTAAACAAAATAAAAATAAAAAACCCACAGATTATCTTCACTCTCAAAAATTGAAGAGAACTTGTCTCTTTCCCTTTTTTCCTTTTATTAATATTTTGGGAGAGGCGGGGAGGTGGCAGGGGGTGATTATTTAGTGGATTTAGCCTATCTAAGAAGAAACAAGAATTGACTGCTTCAGAGCAAGTTTGCGCCACCCTCATCAACAGGTTTTTTTCATACACAAATCCGAGGCACGTTTTTGAGATCATTCATTGTTCATTTTCTCCCTGACCTACTGCACTCAACTCACCATGTTTATGCCCTTGCAAGTACTAGCCTCCTTCCACTAATCAATTTCAAAAATACTTCCTATCTTTCTTCTTTCCATTATTACCATCACAAGCTCCAGCATTCCAGCAATAAAATCCCTTATTCCCTCTTTAGTTTCAATCAATATCAGAAAAATTCTGGCTTCCCCTTGTAATTTATAGTTTCCTCTTTACTTTTTTTTTTTACTATAATTACGGTACCTATAGATGGGCCTTTGTTTCTTCTTTCACATGTAAATTAAGCAAGGAGAAAGCAAGAACTCTATATATTATTTTTAATCTTTTCAATTTCAGATTCATGCAAACATGCATTAGAGTCATTGCAAAACACCCAAAAACGAAAAAGAAGGGAACTTTGCAAAATCTAGTAACCCAGTTCAGAAAAATTAAGGTCAAGCACAAAGGCATTGAAATCAAACAAACCCCAAAACTTCAGCAGTAACAAAAACCAAGAAAATTACAATGTCCCAGAAAGTTTACCGCAACAAACCGTGAAATAAAATTGGAGAGAGAGAGAGAGAGAGATACCTGGTGGAGAGAGCAGAGTAGAGTGGAAAGGCGAGGTCTTCTGCTGAAGGCATTGAGACAAAGATGGTTCATTAGTGAAGGTGTAAAGAAACCCATTTTTGTAAGGAATACCTGTAAAGATTTTGCCTTTTGGGGTTTAAGGTAAAGATTTTGGCTTTTGGGTTTAAAGTAGAGAAAGTGAGAAACCCATTTCAGTTTTCTGATAATTTCACTGTGTGTGTTTTGTATTTGAGTATTTCTGTTATTGCCGTCATTGTTGCCGTCATTGTTGTTTGAAAGTATTTCTTCATGCTATTCTTTGGTCTTACAAGTGTTCATTGGCCCAAGCCCAAGATGAACGGGCCATTATGGGGTTGATCTATTTGTTATACATTTTTGTCTTAATTATAAATTTATATTCTGCACAAGTATATTTCAAACCATAATCTAACAAATCTGACACGATGTCTTCTGTTGATAAATTGGGTTGAGTTGGCTTAAGTTGATAAATCTCATCATGGATATTACTCAAATAATTTTTAAGCACATTCAAATATTATATTTGTTCTCTTTGATTGTTAAATGTTATCCTATCACATTATAAAGAATTAAAAATAGTATATAAGAATATAGTATTATTTTATTGCCTAGCATGATATAGATAATTTGGTATTTATTATTATATCTTTTTTTTTCTTTTTTTTTCTTCTCATCTAATTTTATTTGACATTTAAATTCAACCAGATTCTCCATATCATTAAATTATTTATATTTTCTCCCCTATTTTTATTTTTAATCACATATTCTAGGAGAGAATGTGAGAGAAATAGAAAATTATATAAATACAAGTCTAAATAGTTTTTTTTTTAAAAGGCAAGTATATATATCTTTAAAAGGTTATAAATGCGCGTGTCTAAGAACCTGGCAATCCCAACTTTCTTTCTAATTTCTATGACTTGACTTAGTGGATCACATGAAATCTAGACAATGCATGAAACACACTAGATTAAGTCTAATAATATCCTTTTATGGAATTCTTGTCATCATTACATAGAAACTAAGGGAAGAATGACAAATTTTTTTAATTTTTTAAGGAGTTTACCAAGATGGTGTTAATAATGATAATAGTTTCCGTTAATAAAGTATTTGGTTATAGTATTTTTGTAGCCCTCAATACTACAATCCAAAGACTTGATTAAAAGATCCCTAATAAAAGTTAAAGTTTCATAAACCCAAGACTTGAAGGAGACACCTGATGAAATTTTCAATTTAAACAAAGACATAATATTAAGTAACTTTTAGATATCTTAATAGTAAGTAACTTATGACTTACTAAAATTCTTTTTTCCTAAAAAAAAAAAGAAAAAAAAAGAGAGAAGAACTAGAAGAGGGGAAAGAATTTGCACATACCTAAACATCTTCTATGCCTTTGTAAATATTAATCACTACAATAAAAGGTTATACTTGGCATGTCCTTAATAGTTTCTCATGAATTTTTAATACAAGTTATGACAGTTCAATCTTCAGTACTGTTAGGACTATTAGACTATGGTATCTCCTCCAGTATAGATAACTATGTTAGAAGTATGAAACTCAGAACTTCCAAAATGAATTAATATTGGAAAGTAGCAATTGAAGGGTAAAGCAAACCTCTTGCTTGGTAGTCTTCCACTTCTATTACCATTAAGCTTTTCACAGTGTTGGACTTACAAGAATTTTCAAAGTCAATGGGTAATTCATACCATATGGCTAAAATGATCAGATTTCCACAAATATGAAGATTTTTTTTTTTTGAATAAACATATAAAGCACACAAAGAAAGTCTCATTTGAGTAACTTTATACAAGTAGAGAAAGACAAGCAATAATAAATAATATCTCTTATGATACTAGGGCATGAGGAAATTGAAAAACCTAAACCCTTCCCCTCCCAGCATAGCACCAAGGGCCAATTTGGATTGAGGAGGGGGGGGGGGGGGAGTAGAGTAGAGTTGGCTGAAAATTAGATAGCCAACTCTACTCTACTCTCACTCCCTTTCCCACAATCTAAACTGGCCATAAAGCCTTAACTAGCCATTATTGGAGGCTTGGCTCCACATACTATCTTAATCACAGTCCATATCTCTTGCTTTATCCTTACTTTGTTGGGGGGTGGGAATAAATTAGCTCTTCTAATCTTGCTTTATGCAAAATACTTATTACTCTAGCACAACACTAATAGCCAATCTAACAAGTATTAATCAAAACACTATTTTGCAGATTTAGGACATCAAACAAAACAAACCTGAACAGTGTTACATATAACTGATCTTGAATACTCATAAATAATGTTTTCATTGATCTTTAAGATTACTATAATATTAAAACAAAGAATTATAAAAATTATTTTACAAGATAAACTAGACAAGAATGATAGGAGATTTAAGTTTCCTAATAGTTTAGTTTCAAGACATACTAAAGAGACCCAATTCTTCTTAGAAAAACAAAAGGCATTTTCTCTTGAAACAACTTAAATTGTTACAATCGTCAAATGCTTAATTCACATCAAGAGCAACACTTATACTTGAAGAGCTAGATTTTTGTAATCTCAAGTGCAAAGATCCTTCAAGTAACTTCATGTGTTCAAAAATGGCCAGGTAATTTGACACCTACCATATATGACTATAATCTATTTATTCAAGAATACGACATTGATTCCCCTTTTCTATCAAATGTCTGTCTTTTTAAGATCATGATATCTTATCAAGAAGTCCATCATTTTCGAACATATACTGTCCAGCTTCATGTTTGTCACTGGAAACTTCCCCATCTATGAAGGTAGTTGCTTTCTTCTTTGATGATGACTACATGTTCACAAACCAGTTCTTCAGCCTTACAGCAAAAGCCTCTGCTAAATTGCATTCCCCATTCAGTCTTTTTCAACCCATTTGCATGCATACCCCAAGAATAGTTACCTGAAAAGTAAGAAATTATTGGAAGGTAAAAAATTAAAATAAAATAATATTACTAGAATACTTGGTTCTCTTGGCACTGTCAGTTTACATGAGCTTCTGACAATGGAATTTCTCATTTATATGTATGTTCAGTTGATAAATAAATCATTTTTTACAACCTTTGTCTTAATTTTTCCACTCAGTTCATGATCTGTCTTCATGTTGTTAAAAAGACCAAAAAAAAAAAAAAACCTTTGAGACATTGAGACCATCAATCACAAAGTGACAATGTAAGTGAAACTCAATATGCATCATTATATGATAAAATCCAAAGTCTGTTAATCATAACTGCAAAGGAGAATGTGGAGATCTATTCTCTAATCCAACTTACCTAAATTTCAGGAAAATTCATGTAATCAAGGGTATTGAAGGCAGCATCCCAAGAAATGGAGTTGTACGCCTTGTGAGTATCTAACTTAGCCCAAAACTTAGAATTCTTGCCTGAAAAGAGAGCCCTTTTTCTATCAGACTTAAATGAGACAATTTGATTTCAAGGTTTCCACTAAACCAGAAAAAATAAGGCCATTCATGACTAATAATGTGACTTTCTCTAGAAAGATCACTAGGAACCCACTAAAATATTAATTCATAATTTCAAGTTTTTTGTTTTTGTTTTCGTTTTTAAATTTTTTGTAAGTACTTTAAAGCTGATAGATACTCAGCTATAAGGTTTTCTCTAATGTTCATACTTCATATACACTTGATAAGAGTACAATAAGAAGACATCTTTAATAGTGTAACACTAAAATAACAGAGGAAACAAGAATCACAAAAATAGAATCAGGATATCCTTCAAGAAAAAACAGAACCAAAGAACAATTAAGAGATAGCGACTTCACAAAAAACTATCTCCATGAAGAGTTGAGGTAAAAGTGATGCAAATATTTATTCAAAACGCTAAACATTTGCTTCTAAAGAGACTGGCAACATGACTTTTTCAGAAATAAAATAAAACAACATCGACAAGGGAAATATAAATAACTTAACCTATTTCTAAGAACTTTGCAAGCCTATAGATGCTCCTTATTATCAAAAGTGACAGAAGATTGACCCCATCCTCAAGATGAGTTGGCAAAGTACACATAAGAATGGCAAGAATGAAAACCCAAGCTATACAGAATCAACATTATCCATCCAAGTTTAAGCAAAGCAAATAACCTATTAGACCATGCATGTAAGAAGAAAGACATAAATGTCAATTTTTTCTCCACATCCCACCTTAAACAGCTACTAAGGAATTTTTAAAGTTTGAGCATGATAGTAATAATCTACCAGGAGTATCATATATTAAAGATCTGGTCCTTGAACATGATATTAATTACCTACATGGAGTAACATATATTAAAAACCTATAGAAAGTATCCAAAACCTTGAACATGATAGTAACAAGAGAAGGTTGAGACTTTCCTTGCTGCATGTTGTTTCTGAGTTCATAAACTGCAATGTATTAAACCATGGAATCGTTAGATGAGTATATATTGAAGGAAACCCATTGGTACTAAGAAATGTTTTCTCTTGATTTTGTTAGGCACCATACTTTGTATAATTGGAAACAATATGTTTCAATCCGCAACAAAAGATTGTATCATGTACAATTCTTTCAACACTTAATAATATTTGATATGTAGAGGAACTTAGCTTGCTAATCAAGCTTTTGTTCAAGAAGAACAAAGCATATAGTCAATTTAAAACCTGAAGGTATAGCAAGTATAATCTCATACTCACAAATGGATTTTAAAATTCTAATGCAAGACATCGTTTAGTACCAACAATTAAACAAATTGAATATTTGAGAATTGAAATTAAAATTAATAATATATTAAAAGTTAATACATATAGCAAGATTAGATAGCAATAATCTTTTTTTTTTTAAAACGATGTCTTGGTTAATTGTTGTTTATTGTAATTTAATTCAATAAACAGTCACATTCAAATGGCAAAAAAAAAACCAAAAAAAAAAACCACAGCTTTAGCTTTGAAAGATTAAAAAAAAAACAGAACAAACGTAGAAGAGAGAAGATTTTAGCCCTTACCTATTAGCAAGTAAATTTGACCGATCTGAGCCAACCTCTCACTCATAATTTCTCCTCAATTCAGGACAACCGATAATCTTCAGTTCTCTTAGGGCAGTGAGGTGGTTCATAACTTCTAGTAGGGATGATAATTTTGGGCTGAACGAAATCTAAAGTTTGCGAAGTGAACTGAGATTGGGAAGCCACTCTAGCAATACTGCCAAGTTCTCACAACAAGAAATATCTAAAAACTGTAGAGTGTTGGCTGATCAGGGGTTGATGGTATTCTTTTTTCTTTTTTGGGTTGAAATTCAAGATAGGTCAAGTCTGGGTTTGCAAATTTTCAACCGAAGTAACTCAGCTCAATCCACACTTTTCACACTTTTTATAGTCTAAAAAATACAATCTGTTGAAAAAAGGAAACTGTTGATATTTTTTGTTTGATCAAAGGACACTTAGGAAACAGTGAAGCAACTACTTAAATAAAACAAAAACAAAAACAACAACAAAGCAACTACCTGAAAGAACTACAATGCATTTTTATTGCAAGACCCGAAGCACAAATTTAAAGCTCAGATATTCTTGACTTACAACAAAAAGCACTCCAAGGCAAAAACTGTCATATTAAATCTAATGTACACCCAAAAGAAGAAAAAGGCAATCCTAACATGCCAAGAACTTGGTGTGATCTTACAAAGTTGTGCCTATAAACACAAAATTCGCTAGTAATCATTTTGTTAAGTTCACTATCATCATCACTGACAAGACAGCACCAGTAGATCTCCTTATTGTTGTTCATGTTCATAAGATGTCAATCTTCAAATTGGTAGCACTGTTCTGGTTATGCTAACAATTTTAATATTTACAATTACATGTTTCTATGTACAAAGCATTGATAACTGTCAATTAATAGCTGTAATAGGATCATTCATAAAGAAAATAGTGACTGTCCAGAGAAACCATTCAGAAAGAACAAGGCAGTAGGGGCTTCTATTCATACTAAGCATCAAGCAATGTGAAATGGCTTAGTTCTGCATTCTTGAGCAGAATTTTTGGATGCAATTGTATCTCGCATTTGAGGATTAATTGCAAGATGGGCTTCATTTAAGAGATTATCAGCTATGATTAGATATTAGTCATCTAAACATATAGATTAACAGCAATTGAATTATACATATATTTCTAATTAGTAGCCAGAAAAGTGGGAAAATTCCACCAAAAAAGAGTTCACCAAAAGGGTGGTTTTTTTTAAACATTAGCCTCAATAGAATTATGCTGAACATAGGTGATGAAATAATAATAGAAATATCTTACTCCATGGACCATGGTTTGTTGAAGTCCTCTGGACTATTGGGACTAGAATTAGTAAATAATCTACTCATTAAGGTCCAACATCCCTTGATAGAGCAATAAGCACTAAAATACGCATGAAATTTTGCAGAAGGATCTATAATTATGTAATTACAGTACATAGAACAGTCAAGGGTTCTGGGATCTATGTACATTGAATCATTGGATTTCATTCAAAATGATGGGTTAAAAAGAAGTTTCTTGTTTTCCTTGGCAAACCAAACTAATTCAAGTCATACCTAAAACATCAATCACAAAGTACAAGAGGACAAAATTAGTATGCACCTCCAAACTTTTGAGCTTCCTTGATGATATGAAGGGCAAGTGTTGTTTTTCCAAAAGCCTCTCGCCCATAAATTTCAACAATTCATCCCTACAAAGTGCAGAGTAAATCTCTCACCACACCAGTAATGACACTACTCCTTTTTTTTGTAACTAAACATAAACTTTGAGGTCAAAATCATTAACATACATTCACCAAGAAGTAACTGGTTCATAAGTCATAACATAAGTAGTACATTTTCAAGCTCTTTTTAATTTTTATATGTTCACAGATTGCAATTCAAATTTTCATGAAACAATACTCATCAGTTGAGTATCATAATCATGACATGCAAAGACCCTTCTTTATATATTGATTTTTTTTTTTTAATAATTTAATAATTAAAACAAAGGAGGGGAGATTTGAACCCTAGATGTCTTGAAGATACCAGGAGGTGCCAACCACTTGAGCTAACAAGCTCTTGGCTATAATGAATTAATAGTTAAGAGACTCAAAATGAAATGATTGACCATGCATGCAATGCTATTTTTTCCTCCACATCCCACCTCAAAAAGCTACTAATGAATTCCTAAAAACTTGAGTACAATGTTAAGAACCTACATGGAGTACCATATATTATGGAACTATAGTAAGTACCCAAAACCTAGAACACAACAGTGACAAGAACACAAATCTAGAAGTCAAAACAGTTCATTTCTTGAACATAATGTTAAGAATTGACAGGGAATACTGTTTCTTTTTTGGATTGAGTAAAATTTAAGGGAGTACTATGTAGTCCATCATAGTTTCATACTTGTATCCTAGATATGTTTAAGCATTAGATGTTGGGCATCAACAACTAAACAAACACACGCACATATATTAGTATATTACACACTAAAAAATTAAAGGGCACTTATGCTTTTTTGGGGGGGTAGGGGGGATTGTTTAGTGGATTTAGCCTTAGTAATATCCAACCACAATCCAGGTCTAAGCATGAAGTGAGATCTCACGAAAAAAAAAAAAAAGGCTTCCCACCAAAAACTATATAAAATCTCTCTCTAGTGTTCACTTTGTACAAATAACTAAAATTCATCTTTTTGGTTCATAACAACTATGGAATTAATAATTAAGAGTTTAAAATTCCATTTTGCTGAAAAATTAAACAAAATTACCATTCTTAATTCATTGAGCCTAATACCCAACAACATTAGAGTATGTACAGTCAGATACGTAATAAAAGGTAATTATAACATATATGCTCTGCACCAATATTTTTTAATTCATATTAAAATTAACATAGTGAAGATCTAGGTAGAAGAAGCTACAAATCTAGCCATCTGTATCAAAAAAAAAAAAAAAAAGGATAGCTAACCGTACAAGGTCAAACACATATGTCCCACACATCTCTTTCGGTATAATGCACTAGGAATTTGTTTGTCTCTTGCGTATCTGTGGGGTGTGTAACTATGCATATACTCATACGAAATATGTGGCAAGAGAAAATTTTTGTTTTTTGAATAATCACCTTTGGTAATCCTCCAATCCCAAGAGCTATATCAAGCTTCAATGAGCCAATAGAAATCACTAGTGCATGTCATGAGCTAAAAAACTGTTGTAATGACAACATATATTCTCTACCAAAATCACTTGCAAGTCTTGAGAGAGCTAGACATAACAATGTGTCTTTCTTTGTAGCTGTGATATCATCGAGGAGTTCGTCACATTCAAATTCTGAAACTTCAGCTGAGAAAATGAAAAACATTAGAATTTACGAATTAGAGCAAACCAATCATATACATCTACGAATTTTAATAAGAAGATAATTTAAAAAATGGCATCAGTGGATATCATAGGTGCATGTCGTGAGCTAAAAAACCATTGCAATGACAACATAGATTCTCTACCAAAATCAACAGCAACTTTTGAGAGAGCCATGTATGACCTAAGAGAATGACTGACTCAATCAAGTGCGCACAGGTGAGACACTAAGCTACTTTAATGGCTAATTCAATGTCTTGCTTTGTTGCTTTCACATCATCATGGATTTTTTTTACATTCAAACTCCAAAATCTCACCACGAAAAGAAGTTTTAAGCTAAAGGAATCCATTTTCCTTAGAAGAATCTTCCACGAAAACCTGACAAAACTTCAGAAACAAGAGGCATCAATTATATTCAAAATTTTGTGAAATCTCAACAAACAATGGAGGCCAAATTTATAGGCAACTTATACACAATACTCACCAATATCTCCTTGGCATTGTCATCTTGATTTAGAACAATCTTCAGTCTTCAGTCCTCTTAGGGCACTAAGGTCACCCAGTAGACATGACAATTTTGGAAGTTTAAAATACCAAATTTTCAAAACAAATTGACATCCGGAACAATTGATGGCTAACTAGATTCTTGTGATTAGTTATTTTATTGTTGGCTAACCGGAACAATAGTCATCCACTTCCATCAAATTCAAATTTTCACATTGTTGGCTAACCAAATATTCTAATGTGATTAGTTATTTTATACCATACAACAAAGATCAAACTTCAAAAAAAAAAATTTCATTAAACAATAAAGCAAAACAAAAATTTTCATTTGAGTAACTCCAATAACCAAGAAGTAGGGACAAACAATCAATAACGCACACATGACTCAAGTCATTTAAACATTGTGCAAATTAGATAATACATGAAACATGAATGAAATCATAAGTACAAACACACATCACTCCATTAGTCATTACAAACACCAAATGCACACCACAATATTATTGAAATTAGTTACAATACAAGAGAAGGCTGAGACTTTCCATGCTGCATGAGTGCATATTATGGTTGAATAGATAAGCTGCAATGTTTTAAACCATGGAATCATTAGATTGAACACTAGATTGAACATTGAAAATTAAAAATTAAAAAAAAAATGTATTACCCTTGGCAATTTTAAGCACAAGGAACATCCTTTTTCTGAGAGAACAATCTCCCAAGACCACCTGTCAATTTAAAAACAAGAAGAATCAAATATATTCAAAATCGATTTCATACTTCCTTGATAATATGACTTTAAATTGCAAGTTACACATGGGTCAGGTCAATCTAAATTTCCTTTTTAATTTTATAATTTAGCATCACATCCATTCTTAGTAAGAATATACAGGCCAAGTAAGTTCATTAACACCATGTTTAGTTCACTTTTTTTTTTTAAGATGAATGTTCAGTACACTTTTAGAGAGAGGAAATGAAAAGATTACAAGATTTTAAAATTCTACGCTTGAGTTGTCAAAAGGGAGAGAAAGAAAAGAAAATAAAATTGAAGGAAGAATATTTTTTATTTTTCTATTAGGATACTTAAATCGTTCCTTCTAAAATACTTGAAATTTGCAGAACCCAAGAATAGAATTCATAATTCGTTTACTCTTTTATTTTCCATAGACTCAATCTTTAAAACAAAAAGGGAAAAATTGACAATTATCTTTTATATTTCATAACTTACCTTTTCACAAACACCAATGATAGTTGTTATCTAATCTTTGTTATAATAAAAAGAAAAAATTTGTCAATTTGTAGAAAGTGATTTCTTGGTTGGTTATTGTTTATTGTGATTTAATTCCATTAACAATCAGGATTAATAGACAAAAAAAAGCAAGTTCAGGTTAGAAGTAAGATAGAAAAACAGAGCATACATAGAAGAGGAAGAAGGTTTTAGTCCTTACCTACTTATACTCCCAAGTGAATTTGACCATCTTGCCCCAATCTTTGCCTACCTCTCGCTCACAATTTCTCCTCAATTCAGGACAATCAACAATCTGCAGTTCTCTTAGGGCAGTGAGGCGATCCATCCCTTGTGGTAGAGACGATAATTTTCGGCAACTATGAATTTGAAGCTTGCGAAGTGAACTGAGATCCGAAAGCCACTCTGGCAATACCGCCAAGTTCTCACAACCAAAAATAAGTAAAAACTGTAGAGTGTTGGCAGATCCTTTAAGCCATTGGGGCAAACTCACTAATTGTGGCAACCCGGAAATAGTGAGTTCTCGAAGCCTCATCGGGTAGTCATCCCCTTCCATTAAATTAATTTTTCTACAAAATGAAATACCCAGAGATTCCAACGCAGTTAGGTCTTTCATACCTTGTGGCAAACACTCTAGTTTATGACATTTAGAAAAGAACAATTCTCGAAGAGAACACATGCACCCGATTTCGTTGGCGGGTAAACACGTTTGTCTTGTCGTTATTTCAAAACATCTAAGGCTAACCATCTTTCTTATATCCCCTGGCAACTCTTCAAGATCTTCACAATCCCGTAATATCAAAGTTTCCAAATTTTGTAGATTGCAAATGGAGTCAGGCAATTTCTTGATATTCCTATTTCCACTTAAGTTGAGATATCTCAAATGCTTCAAAGTACCAATTGAGCTTGACAACGTTTCCAACTTTGAATATCTTAAATTTAGCAAGCGCAAGTGCTTAAATCTCAAGATGCATGTTTCCACCAATGTTTCATTAATATTAGTACCAAGGCTTTCATCACCGGGCCAATATTTAAATGAGAAATTAATAGTCTGCATGTTGTTACTCAATTTGTTTAAAAGGGTTATCGCTGCATCAACACTCAACTTATGGTCCAAAATTGAAACGTGTCTAGCCTTTTCAAAGTTGTTGATCTTATTAGTGTCTTGAATTAAGCAATAATCATTTTGTGCAACATATGATGCAAGATCATGTAACAAATCATGCATTTTAAATGACCAAAGAATATTGCCTTCATTATTAACTTCTTGAAAGAAAGATTTTGATAACAACTCTTTTAAATATTGTTCTCCAATATCTTCCAACTCTTCAGAATTTTTGTTGGACTTTTCGAGGAGCCCATTTGCCATCCAACACCGAATTAAGTCTACATTGTAATACCTAAAATCCTTTGGATATAATGAGCAATAAGCAAAACATTGTTTTAAATATGATGGCAATTTATTGTAACTCAATCTTAATGCAGGTAAAATGTCGTCTTCTTTTTGCTTTAATTTCCATATATCATTTTCCCTTATAGAGATCCAATCACGCTCCTCAATTTTAGAATAAAGTGAGCTCCCTAAAGTCTTCATAGCCAAAGGAACACCTCCACATTTTTTCACAATTTCCTCTCCAATCTTTACTAGATTTGGATATTGTTCATGCTCTCTTTCATTGAATGCGTATCTTAAGAACAATAACAAACAATCATTTTTTGGAAGACCTTTCATGTCATGGATTAGTCCAGGAGCCATCGTTGAGGCAACTTTGTGGCTACGTGTAGTGACAAGAATTTTACTTCCTTGTCTTCCTATTAACAAATTCTTAAGGTCAATCCATTTGTTACGATCCTCATTCCAGACATCATCCAAAACAATAAAGAATCTTTTTTCATTTAAAATACTTCGCAATCTAACTTGCACTTCCTCCAGACTCATTTTTTCACTAATCCCACCACCTGCCAATTTAAGCATTTCTTTTGCCAATTTTAAAACGTTGAAGTCTTCTGATACACACACCCAAATTTTGGGGTCAAAATTTTTAGCTACCCTTTCATCATTATACACCCATTGAGCAAGTCTAGTCTTGCCCAGACCTCCGATTCCCACAATAGAAATCACAGAAATGTTATCATTATCATTAGGGAGCATCAAAAGATCTATGATCTTTTGCTTGTCATCAGCCCTCCCAATAACATCACGATCACGAACAAAGGAGTGGGTCTCCCTGTACACAATACGATTATCATCGAATCGCACCTCAAGCTGAAATTGATCTCTATCCTTTGCTATCAAATCTAGCCTCTCTCTGATCTCCTTAACTCTATGACCCATTTTACAACGGAAGGCAAGCGAGTTAGAAGATGAAAAGAAACGACATACCTTTTTGCTAGTGCTTTCATATTTTTTCACCACTTGCCTCCGTAGATCTTCACACTCGAATTCATCCAGCACATCCATGGCATCAAGAAAGACAACTTTGAGCTGCTCCAGCCAAAGGCTCAGCTGGTGGTTTGTTGCTTGCTTCTCCTCAGCATCCAGCAGCACGGCTTGGACAGTGGACATGGTATCCTGAAGCTTTTTCAAATCGCTTGCAATGTTCCGTGTCAATGATATCTCTTGGTAAGCAAGGGAGCCTAGCTTCTCGATAACTTTTCCTGCAACGGAAAAGGCAAACTCCGTCATTTCTCTTTTTTGGAAGTAAATTAAGGGTTATGGTTGTTGTTATTTGATCAAATGAGGATGCTGTAAAGTGTCTATTGAAGTGGATTAAGGAAGGATTATGTCTGTTTGTACTTTGTTAAATGAGATTAATGTTGTCTCTGTTGGTGTGAACTAATCAAACATTTTGGAACTCACTTTGTCCCTTGCGTTTCCATGAAGGCATGCATGCTTGCTAGTGAAGTCAAGCACAAATACAATTTGCTTTATTCTCCAATTGTCTCACTCATTCCTTTCTCCAGTACTCAGACACTCCTACTTTATTCTCCATTTTTGTCTCCCGTCTCCAGTTAGACACTACGTACCCTCTCTAACTTGGTTCTTCGCCTTTTCCTGAAGTAAGCATGTCGATGAAGTAAAGCTCAAATTCTGTCTTTGCTCCACAAACTAAAGCTATGGAGTGCTAAAGGGGCAAATTCCTTCCTCTATATGGAAAAATTCTACAGTTCCTTTTCTTTTTTTTTCCCCAGTTAGATATTCTTTTGGCAAAAATCACAAGCAATGTGATCATTATACATTGTTCGATGGAATTTTAATACTAACATTTAGCCTTATGTATCCACTACTCTTTGTGTCCAAAAAAAAAAAGTACTCCTCAAGCAATGTGGGCATCATGTGGGACAATCCATCAATTAGGATAGGACGAAGATTATGACATTTTCATTTTACTCCAAAAGACAAGAAGGTATAATTACCCTTAATCACAAGGAACTAATTTGTAAATTGGCATTACGCTTTATTTTGCCTTTGTTTTGGAGTTAGCCTTTGCTTTAGGTTCGTTTACATATATCTTTAATAAATTGGGCAAAATACCAAAAAAAAAAAAAAAAAAAAACCCTAGAGTTTCATCATTTTATCTTCATTGAGGTGAGTGGATGAGAGTCTGTGAATTTCTCAATGAAAACATAAGGTGTCTGTAACAAAATTGTTGTGTCTCACTTCTATCGAATGTGATTGATTTACCACTTTATTATTAAAAATAATTTTTTTTAAATAGAATTTAATTATAAAAAGAAAAAAATGTGTTTTGATAATTAAAAATAAAAATGAAAGAAAAATTTTTTGATGAATAAGAAAATGGTGTTTGACCTGCAAACACAAAAAAGAAAAAAAAATACAAATAGCTTATGTATTTGCTTACATAGGCTCAATATTTTTACTTGAGTAATGCTAGAAACACAAACTTTTTTATAAAAAATAAAAATAAAAAAAATTTACAAACTGTTGATGTGGCGAGTAGCTATTGGTAAATGAAAAAATGATGTTAGTGCTGGGCCTAGATAAAAACCAATAAAAAGTTTCCCACAAAAACAATTTGTAAATATGTTGTAAAATAGTTTGACTGTAACATTAATTAGGAGTATAATGCAGAATTAAGTTGTATTAATGAGGTGCCCGTCTATCTCAATTCTCAACCACCAATTAGGTCATTTCACACACACACACACACAAAAAAACTAACAATTAGGTAATATTTTAAAAATATATATGTATTGTTAAGTGTTTAAACGTTTTTTATGAATTTAGTTTAATTCATGGAGCAAAATATCAGTCTGGATTGCATATTTGTAATATATGAATGTATACCAAACATTGTGATATTTGGTGTGGAGAAGCATATTGTATTAGTTTGAAATAAATAATGTCTGTATTCTGTAATGGTAGATATTCAAATCAAATAGCTCTTCCATCAAAAAATAAATATATATCAAATAGCTCTATGATAGTTCTTTCTCAATTTCCTTTAAACAAAAAAACAAAAAACAACGATATCCAAAGTTCGTCGGACACCTGACTATTCAGTTAGGTATCCCAATCCCACTTAATTTCATTTTTATTTTGCATAGATTTGCTTCATATGCAGCCACAAATCAAAGTGTGCTGCATTTACAAAATCATTGCAGGTATGTTGGCTTTCAAGAGTCATTGGTATTAGATTTTATTAATCTTGATATTTACAAATTATCAAAACTTATTTCTTTATCTGGATACTTGAAAATCTAGATGAAGGATTGACCCTTGATCCATCAAGACAATTAGAACTTGCAAGTGATTTTGTTATACCAATAAGAGGCCGGATAGTTTGTAACTTGCAATTGATTTCGTTACCCATCTTTATGGTCCAACTTACAATTGATGCTAACGGTAAAGCTTGACTGTTTGTAATTTGCTTTGGAGTTTGTAAATATAATAGTAGCCTTCTCGTACATGGTGAGAGTCTGCGACTAGTTAAATTAAGTGGCAATTCCATAAATTCAACCAAAGAAAGTCCTCATTGAAAACCCCTCATTGTAAGTCCCTTAGATTTGGGAGATATATTCAAAATTGAATTTCTACATTGAGATTCGCTACCACCGAAGGACTATTTTTTTTTTTTTTAATTTAAATCTTGAGCCTCTCAGGTTGAAGTTCTCACATATACATTACTAATTTTCAATTGAAAAATTACTGCCATGTCTCCATATTGATTCCATTGAGATATTGTTAGGTACATCATAACTAATTAAACTATAATTTAATTTCTCTCTAATAAGACCATGTACCTCTTTAAGCGGATATACACGGTTAACTTACTAATTTCAAAATACCATAACTTAAATAATTAATGATTAAGTAGCTCAGTTGTTTTATAGATACTAGGATAAATTGCAAATTACACTCCTAACGTTTGGGGTTACTTGAATTTTACACCCCAACGTTTCAGAACTTGGATTTTACACCCTAAAGTTTGATTCCGTTAGCAATTCACCCCCCACAATTAGTTTTTGCTTTAACTGACACATCACCATGCTGACATGTTTTATTTTTGCCAAATCAACCTCAAAATAAAAGTAAAAGCTGCTTTTAACTACTGGTTTCAATGAAAAGTAAAAGCTGACCTGACATACACAAAATAAAAGCCTAAAACTACACCGTTTCAGCCTAATTTCTAAAATCCCAAACCAAAATTCACGAAGGCAGCTCCCTCCCACCTCGCACGGTAGAGACCCATCGTGAACAACTCCACAGCAGCAGCCAAAGTGGTGGTCACAGCAGCAGCCACAGCGGCAGCCACAGTGAGTATCATTGCAACAAATTTACAAATAAAACAGTTCAGGTTAAACTTCTTCAGTGAAACCCATTAGATTTGAACAATCAAGTCAAGGGAACTAAAGGGTATGAAGGTCTGATAAAAAGAAAAGTGAATGATAATAATACAAAAATTACCATGCTTCTAAAAGAAGCTAGAGTTTACAAATAAAACAGTTCAGGTTAAACTTCTTCAGTGAAACCCATTAGATTTGAACAATCAAGTCAAGGGAACTAAAGGGTATGAAGGTCTGATAAAAAGAAAAGTGAATGATAATAATACAAAAATTACCATGCTTCTAAAAGAAGCTAGAGTTTACGGTTTATCACTAAGTAAATCACTAAGAAACAAGCAAGCTTTGGCAATTGGCTAGTGCTTTGACGCCAACAAATTTGAAAATGCGGAATCTGTATAGGTAAATCACTTTCTCCCTCTGTAATCTGTTTCCACTATTTTTAGCTTCTACAACTTTTTTCCAGATTCAACCTTAGCCAATACAACAATTCTTCCATTTAAAAGAAATAAATAATTGTTGTGGGTTCAAAAATTTGTCAAAGAAAGAGAAATAGAGCTGGAGAGGAGAGAAAGAGTTCTCACTGAAGCCGCCGTTGTGGCTGCCGCTTTGACCGCCGATGTGGCTACTACTGTGGAGCTGTTCTGCTGTGTGTTCATGATGGATCTCTGCCATGCAAGGTGGGAGGGAGCTGCCTTCGTGAGTTTTGGTTTGGTATTTTAGAAGTTAGGCTGAAACGGTGTAGTTTTAGGCTTTTAGTTTTGTGTATGCCAGGTCTGTTTTTATTTTTCATTGAAACTACGTAGCTTTGAGGTTGATTTGGCAAAAACAAAACATGTCAGCATGGTGATGTGTCAGTTAACAGCAAAAACTAACTGTAAGGGGTGAATCGCTAACGGAACCAAGCTTCAGGATGTAAAATTCAAGTTCTAAAACTTTAGGGTGTGAAATCCAAACAACCCCAAACGTCAAGGGTGTAATTTGCAATTTAGCCTAGATAATATCAGCTGTTTGTGGTGTGTTATTGTGTAAAACCTCATTCTCTCTTCCTTGTGTGTGCATGCATGTCTTTGCTTTTCAAAAAATAAAATCCGCAACTATCATTTAATTAGAAACTTATTGAAGCGTGGGTAAATTCACATATGACAGGCCTCCTAGGCATGAGGATAAACTGCTTAGCCCGTCAGAGGTGAAAAGCCCCTGAATTACCCAGTAACTAGTTCTGGCGAGTGGGGTCAATTGCTCGTAAGAGTTTGATTAATAGTAAGGATTGTTGTACAGTATGTACTGCGACATGCAACTAATCTAAGTGAAGTTCACCTATGTCATCAATAAAAAAAATTCACATATGACAGAAAAACCCAATGTTATCCGTTACTCATGGCGTTCTATCTTCATAGAATTCACATGGACCTACGGCTACAAGGAAAAGTTGTGGGTTTTTTTTTTTCTCTTTTTTTGGAGGTCAAGTGTGTACATGGCATTTCTAGTACATTCCATTACCCTGTACAATTCCTTAAATAGAGTACATTAAATTTCTCAATTAAATTTAAACACATCATATAGTTGCATTGAATTTAATTAAGAAATTATAATAATGTTTAGGCTTCATTGAAAAATAGCATGCAACCATGTGGTTGTAGTTACTTGAAATACGTAATATAATGCATTTACGAAACCATACTTAAAGCTTTACACAAAAGCATTACTCATTGACATTGGCCACTGCTTAAAAACCAATGGTGCCCGGGCTTCATATTTTAATCCCAAAATGTGATTTGGAACCCTTTAATCTCAACTTCACTCGTGACATTATTCCCTAAGCAAACAGGACAGTTAATCCTGTGTTCTATCTGACAAAATACACATTTGCTCAACTCATAGTTACGTACTTTGTGTTAATATAAGCTCGTTCAACATTTATTTTTCATAAGTAATAAAGTTTTATTAATAACAAGAATCGAGTCACCCAATAACAAAAACCGAGTCACACAAGTATACAAGACGTATATGACTAGGGACCATACACAAATTACATAATTCTATCAAATTAGTAATTGAATAAATATAAGCATGTTCAACATTATTCATCTATAATAACACCCATTGAATTCAAAATACAACATTAAATCAAACAAAATCCTAACCTTCCATGTCTAATAATCATACCTTAGGTGTTCTCATCATGATGCAAAACTTGGAGATGACTTCAATTTCTTTGGTGGTGGGTTCCCTCCCGAGATCAGCACATATGAGTAGAAGCAGAGCATTGCAGCACTTTTAAGGACAAAAACACAGAATACAGTTAGATTCAAAATAGATTCTAGAAACTGAACTCTCTTTTCAAAAGAAAAAAACATTGGCAGTCAGATATTGCAATACCTAATAGCAGCGTAAAAACCTGTTGGAAATACTTTCTTTGTCTGCATCCACAATACAATTATAAAGTTAGAAACAATGAATCAACTAGCTAATGAGTAAGATGAATTTTTCTGCTCATGTGATGTAATACCAATGAGTAGCTCTGAAAGTTCTTCCAAAGAAGTGCCGCTGAGAGTGCTACAAATTTAGAGGTATACAAAGTTAGTATAGGACTATCTCCCAAAATATCCATAACTTAAATACAGGCAATAACAAAACATATATCAAGACTAAAACTGGACGGAAGTCACAGACATATCAGAACCTGCTTGTCCTAGAATGAAGGGCAAACTGGATTTTCCTTGCCTCCAGATCTTTAAGCTAAAGGTGCTGAGAGCTAGCAAAGCACCTCCAAAGAGCACACCAGTGCTCAAAGTTGCAAGATTTCTTGAGAAAACAAAACCAAGAAGTCCACCACTTAAAACCAGTCCACCTGTAACAAAATATAAGTTAAAAGTTATTAGTAAGTATTCATTTATAGAGGGAAAAAAATATGTGAGCAGGTATTTGTACAGTTAACATACTTATCACTAGCAATGTGGGCAGAAGTGAATCGTTCACAGATCAAAATGCTGCTAAAACATTTTATTGGAACACTTAAAAATATATGTGTGTGTGTGTGTGTGTGTGTGTGTGTGTGTGGTCTCAATCAGCAAATGTACAAAAGTTGTAGCAGGTAAGAGTAATTTTGATTTTGCAATGAAGACAATGCTCCAACAGATTCATGTTGATAATAATACATAAACAACTGTGACAATCAAAATGCTTTGAGTAAGGGGTCAACTTTGAACAGCTTGTGATATAAAATTGCATTTCAACTGGTGTTTGAGGAGTCTACTAATCCTTAGCAGACTTCAGTTCATCTGATCATCATCGTTCATGTATCAGAATTATCAAGGTCTAATATCAAAGCTTGGTCTTTTGAATGAGATGCATATTACTATTAATTGGTTGCCAATGAGGACTAGTTCAATTGGCACCTACTCCCCTTATAAGTTCTATGTGTAAGGTGAGGTTGTGGATTCATGACCTATTAGATGCATTAAAAAATAATAATAAATAAATAAATCTTGAACCCACGACCTCACCCTTTATCCCATTATTTGGGAATCAAGCAATAGCTCATTGGTTATATATCATAGAAATCATAACCAACTAATCAAGTATGTCAGTCAACTTAACAGGCAAAATGTTCTAAGAAGTACAATATTCTGCTTATGAAATAATTTCTCAATATAATCAAGATTAAAATCCAACAGTGACATTTAAGATATCTCAAACATTGCCCAAAGTAAATTTTGCAAACCGCTGCCTGCCTAAAAAGAGTTGAAATATAACTAAAACCATGGCAAGAGAATTAGAAAATTTCCCATATTAACTATTAAGACTACAATAAATTGAATAAAAAAACTGTTCAAAACCTGCATGGATGAATTACAACCAACCATAGAACTCCAATTTTGACACCCTCAAGATGTCAATTAGGTTACCATATGGTCCACAACATTCAACATGGCCACATTAATCAATTGACAAGCTTGAACCAACAAATAAGGTCAGCAACTCTCTTTGAGAATTATTTCCAAAACCTTTTCTCCCCATGCTCAATTCTAAAGTATTTGGTTATACAAGACCCGGTAGCCCCCAACGCTCCTGCAAGGCCAAGAGGTGCTTAAAAAATCCCAAATAAAAGTTAAAAGTTTCATAAACCCAAGACTTGAAGGAGACAAGCACCCAGTGAAATTTCATTTTAAACAAGGACATAATATTTCATAGCTTTCAGATATCTTATGTCACTCTAACAGACCAATCTAAAAAATTCTAGTGTTTTAAGCAAGATTCCATTCCAAATTACCAAGCTATACGATGAAAAGTTTTTAATCCATGCTCCTTTCTTCTCTTTTCCCCTGGTCCTTTTTGATCCATGTTCTTTTCTTCTCTTTTCCCCTGGTCTTTTTTCTCCCAGGTTAAAGATGTAAAGCAGTCCACTATAACTCTCCAAGTTTTCATGTTAGTTGTAACACTTTCTTTGAATTGAAACCATTAGAAATTCCCTATCCCTTATGTTATTAATAGGTCTATTCCCTCAGCATGCAAATCGAAATACAATGACAGATGAAAACAAATTTTACATTACAGTATATGTACTTCTAGTTCCACTTGATCCTACAACTTATATATGATGCTTAAGTCACCTACTTGCTTTTTCTATGTTTTTTTTCAATTTTAATTTTTATAAGTAGCAAAGAACATTTAAGAAAAAGAAAGGGCACAGCCATAGTAGACAGGATGTATACCAGCGATATGTAAGAGAAAAATAAACCTAAGATCCAAAACTACAAAGATCCATAAATTTCCAAGAAAGAGAATGAAACTCAACCCCTTATTCGCTTTTGATCTACTTCTATCTTAAAATGCTTCTATGAACTACTCAACAACTTTACATCCGATTAATGATTTTCTTAAAGAAAAATATGGTGGCTAAGGATCACTCATGCTTAGTGTATTGCATTTTAAGGTCTTGAGTATTGGGGATAAGACTGTCAACCAATCAAAGAATTTTTTAAAACTTTAAAAGTTTTGTTTGACATAATTTTAATCAACTTAAGATGACCAGTAAAACTAGCGCTGAATAAAACATTAAATAATTTCATGTTAAAAAAAGGTGAGTGCAATCTATCAAATCTCTTTGATGTAGTGAAGTTAACAATTGAGGTTTTTGCTAAATTCATGTGCACTTACCATAAGGGATGCCAAAACAAAAATCATGGATTTTTGCTGCCCTTTTTTGTTGAATAACACCATTTTCTTGCATTGGCTCACTTGATCCCAAATTTCCAGTAACATCTTCTTCTATATCTGGATATGACTTTGACGTCCCTTCAACATGCAATTTCGATGCATCAGCTGTATAACTTAGAGTAGTCTTAATCTCAGAACTGGTAGCATCTGTCCCATGCCCTTCAAGGCTCATACAAACTATAAACTAGATAACAAATTTTTTTTAGTTAACCTCATGTAATTGTTCCATTAGACAGCCATTTTAATTAACAAGACAATTGCACACAATCACACATATAAAGCAGTCTAACCTTGTTTATCAAAAAAAAAGCAGTCTAACCTTTTAGCAAACACTGAAACAATAGATAAACACACATTAATGCATAGGAACTGTACTTGCCAATGCCCTTCTACTCTATAAGCAGTCTGGCCATATGAAGCAGTATTTTTTTTAGACATAAAGCGAAAAACAACAGCAACCAAGCCTTAATCCCAAACATATTGGGATCGACCATGGATCCTTAATAGACTAGTGAGAGTTGGCCACATATATATAAAGTGAAAAACATAATTTGAAAATATGAAAAAACTTGAGGACAAATATGGAAGCAATCGATATCCCATTAAAAAAAATTGTACTTTCCAAGTCAATGACCTCGACTTCGAAAGGAACTTCCTTCCCATAAGAACAGGAGCAAGTAAGGTCATGGACTCAAAACCAACTAGGTGCGTGTGTGACTTAGCAAAACAAAAGTCGTACACAATACACAAAGCTCCCACTTTTTGCCAGGTTTGGGAGAAATAATTAGTAAGCAGCTTTACCCCCATGTTTTTGGAGAGGCTGTTTCCCAGACTCAAACACAAGACCTATTGCTTTTGATGGAAGGCACCGGCCATCGCACCAAAGCCCGACCTCTGACTTACCAAAACAAACCAAAAATAAAAGTACCTTCAAAACTCCCAGGAGATGCTCTTAACATTTTCATGTGACAATTCCATAAAATCACATGCACAGAATTGTATTTTAACCTTAATAGCAAGTTATCAAATCAGATCAATCACACAAAGTGGTATAGGTAAAAACCTCCAATACAAACAACCAATTGCAGAGAAGCATATATAAAACCAAAGTCAGCATATCAAACACTACCTAATTATTAGAAACAACAACAAAACCTTAGTCCCAAAATTTGGGGTCGGCTATATGAATTCTTTTTCTTCATTCTATCCTATCTGAAAGTCACGCTCTCTGTTACTTCCCTAATTGACATATCTTTATTTATTACTTCTACAAATGTTACTTTTGGCCTTCCTCCACCTTTTTTCCTTCCCTCAACATGGATCAACTCACTCTCTTACTGGTTCATGACTCGCTCTCCTCTAAACATGACCAAAACAGCTCAAGCGACTTGCCCTCGTTCCTTCATCAATAGGGGCTACCCCTATCTTTAAACGGATTTCCTCATTTTGAATTCTACACTTTCCAGGTATTCTCACTCATGTATCTTAACATTCTCATCTCCCCTACACTAATTTTACCTAATAATTAGAAAATAAAAAATAAAATAAAAAACCCAGAAAGACAAGCACAACCAGACCAACATTCTAGTAGTTACCCAAAAACAAAAATGAATTAACTAAATTGAATTGAATTGAATTCCTTATTTAATTTGTGGATCAAAACCCCAGAATCAAATTATACATAAAAATACAAAATTTACAAACACCCAACTCAAAAAGTTACAACCTTTTGTTATCAGAAGCACAAAAAGTAGTAGTGAGAATCGAAACGACAGCGTTTCACGATCGAGCGAGAGAGAGAGAGAGAGAAAGAGAGTACCTTGGAGCGGAGTGAAGGGCTTGGAAATGAAAGCCTCTGTAGCCTCACACTGCGGTTGAGCGCGGAGAAGCACGAGAGCTGAGACTGAGAGATCGTCGCGGCCATGGCTGTGTGCCAAAGAGAGAGAGAGAGAGAGAGAGAGAGTTGATTTTTGAGCTTGCCGTTGATTTTTTTTATTTTTTTTTTTAATTTGGGTTTTACTTTTAAGCTTATGAATAAAACATTTCTTTCAAAATTGTCAATGGAGACAGAGAGAGATACAAGAGTAGATCGCTTGAAAATCTCCGCATCTAACCCAAAAAAATTACCATAATTTTTAATTTTGTTTTGATATCAATTGTTATATGTTGGGAAATGTTATAATTTTAATTTTATTATAACAAATGTCCGATAATAAGATTAGTTTGTTTTAGAGTTTCTATAAGTTTATTTTTAGAATATCACTTTGTTGATACAATAGTTTTTTTTTTTTTTTTTTTTAAGGACGGTTAAAATTTTAATGTAGTTTAATTTTTAAAATAAATAAATTCATCAAATTATATACATATATATAGGGCTGTTCAAATTTAACTGAACCTCATAAACCCGCTCGACCTACAACCATATAATTTGAGCAGTGATTTGATCGACGGGGGGTGTTGACCTACAAGAACCAATATAATTGGTTCGAGTGGTAGGTTCTCTATGCATAGACAGAGTTTGATCAATCGGACCATCAAAAGTTAATCGTAGTTGCTGTTTGTCATCGTCCTCAACTCCATTGCTTTTCTCTATTCAAGTTTTCATAAGATCTGTGAAGAACAACACCAATTTGACGAAGATCTACCAGATCTGACAAGATCTCTACCAAATCTGGAGAGATCTCATCAAAATCAAAGTTTAAAGAGATACTCGATTCAACCAATTTGACCGTTCCAAATCAGATTTCTTTTTTGGTTGGCAACTCATATTCCTCTAGTTGGTGTTGGGTAAGTGTTTCTTAAACCCGATCCAGTCAAGTTAAGTGCGAGTTTAGGGGAAATCCAGCCAAGCCTAACTCGTGGACACCCCTACTATTGAATTACAATATATATAATTTGATTTTTTTAATTCCTTGTCATTTGATAGTTACAACAATTGAATTATTGCTCTCATGCCACTGAGTTGGCCACTCAAATATACTGAGCTTGCTTTGATTTAGGATAACTCATGTTTGTTGCTTTTTTTTGCAAAAAATATGAGAATTAATTTGATCAAATTAAAAAAAAAATTGACTCATAACCAAATCAAATTATCTATAGAATCATAACACTTCAAACCAATTTTCTAGAGACATTTTTATGAATAAAAATTCTAAACACAACTTTATTAACATTTATATTTTACTTATTAAAAAAACATTAATATTTTAAACGTATTCAAATAATATCTTTAATACAACTAAATCAATCCCTTATTTAATTTTAAAAAAAAAAACCATAACCTAGTGTAAGAGCATTCTTATCCGATTATCTAAAATAAATGCATTTTATCTCATCAAAAAATTACTTAATTTATTTTACATAGCTACTAGTATTATGCCCGTGCATTGCACTGTTTTAATTATAAACTTTTAGTATCATTTTATTGAGAAATAATAAATTAATAATCACTTAAATCTTGATTATATAAATTTCATATAAATTATTGTTCTTAAAAGTATCAAGCAATCACACAATATATTTATATGGAAAAAAATCCTAAATTTAATAATTATGAACCTATGGAAACTTAACCAAAGGTATTTCATTTGCCAAAAAAAAAAAAAAAACATAATTCTCTTCTAACTTTCGGTTGTCTTATAATGACATTTTTGCAGCACATACATATAATATTACTAACAACAAAAATAAAAATGAGAAATATTAACATAAAAATTTTACTATTCAAGAAAATTAATCTAATCTAATAATGCACATATAAGCACAACTCAAATACAAGATAGAAATACACACACAATAATAACTAATGAGGGTTTTGATAAAACATTCTACTACAAACAAAGCAAACTCAAATAATATTTATAGAGGTTCATATAATTGATTTCATGGATTTAAAATTGCATCTATGACTCATAAGCAAAACCATAAAAACAAAAACAAAGAATAGAAACATACTTGTAAAAGTGTTTTTATCTTTTATTTTTTATACAAGATCAAATTTCTACTATAGTCTAATCTAAGTGTATATGTGTGTGAAACTCCCTCTGAAGACTTGAACTCCAGTCCTTACTCCCCATACCCTACAAGCATTTATACTTGTGAAGTGGCCATTGCACCAAATGTGAGCAGTGGTGTAATAGTGTTTTTTAATAAAGCGTTCTACTGCAAACAAAAAGAGAGATACAAACTTATTATTAATAATGGGGAGAGAGAAAAAATGATTGGAACAATAAGTAGTGTTTCTATCTCCAAAAATTAAAAAAAGATAAAAAGAAAGACCCCGTAAATGAAGAATTTGTGCATATAAATATATAAGAATATACTAAAAAAAACTCTATATCTATAGAGAATTTTCAATTGTGAAGATGTTAGATTTCTAATCAATTTAGGAATTATAAGAGATATATAATTATTAGGAAAAAGATATGTATTAAAAAAATTATCACACTTAACATTAACAAAAAAGAGGTAAAACTCATCACTTAGGATGCATGTTTATCCAAAAAACTTGGAAGTTAGGACTTGGGAGAGTTCTATTAGACATAAAATTTCAAATTATATTGAAGTTAAAGTATAAGAGAAATTATTAGATGGTTTGCAATTAAAGAAGCACTTATCCTATGTGAAATTCTAACCAAATATATATTGTTAAAAAATGTTTCTATGGGGTAAAGCAATCTAATAGGATAGCAATGCCACGTGTCATACCCACGGCCGAGGAGTTCAGTGTAGTTCCGAGGAGACCATCCCCTCGAATAGTGAGGTCAGGGAGGCGAGCCATGGCCACGTCAATGGCACAATATCAGAGGAGGCCACACTGTAGAGGAAGAACTCCGAAAAGGGGGGAGGTTAAGCCTGTCGTGTCTGAAGAGATGGAAGCTACCACCACATTAATTGCAACCCACTAAACCTTCTAACCGCATTTATGTGGAGAAGACCTTTAAACAATGTCATCTTGGTTGCCGTTACTCACAAAAGATTTGGAGAAACGTCTAATAGGACAAGCACTCGAATAGCGTCCTACACAATCAACAAGTGGAAGACTAAGGTCAACTGAAGGAGGCTATATAACGTAAGAAACCCACCAGAACAGGGCATCATCTGAAAAGTGTGGAAGAAGACACTGTAGTAGCTAAGAACTGAAATTGTAACCAAGTCTAAAGAAACATAATCGAGCACTACTCTCCTTAGACTTTGCTGAGAGATTTTCTTTGCATACAACTTAATTTTCTTTGCTTTTCCACTATCCTTAATCCACTGTGCCGTTGATCAATCCATTGAAGCCCAGTTTTTAAGCTCACTCTCTACAAATTCATTGTGTTGGGCTATTTGGGCCCTAATCCAATCATTTCTTGGGCCTAGGATAGAAAACTTGCCCTTACAATTTCTATCCAAAAAAAATAGCGTTTATTTATCTGTAAAATTATTTTTTATCTGTAATATTTTATTTTAAATAAAATACTAATGGTTACACCATCCTAATCTAAGTAAATTAGTTATCATATCCATGTTTCCAAGGTTTTTTTTTTTTTTTTTACGTGTCTTATCATTTTAAATTTAAAGTGTAGTAATTAAAAAATAAGAAGAATTAGATTACACTACGTCTACGTTGCTGCAATTTAAGATGTATTAGACCTTTTTTTTTTTAGTATAGTATACGTCTGAGCAATTTAAGATACATTTTATAATTAAAAAAATATGTGACTTAGACATTACACACCACTACTCTAGATGGATTAAGGGTGCATTTTAATACGGACACCAATTTGTCAAAAAAAAAAAAAAAACAAAAACAATATCTTACTCTTTGTATTTTATTTTATACTACACTAGTTAGAATGTAAGTGTACCATATGTTTAATTTTAATTGTTCCCTTTAAACTTTGGTTACTTTTTAAGGAAAAAAAAAGATACAAATTGCGATTGATGATGTTTAAAGGTAAACATTAGAGTGGAACAAAAAATAAATATTCACAATTTTCATGTTTTGTTGACGTGGATGGATAAATGAAATAAGATTTGTCACTTTTATAAAGATGAACTTGCTTATAAATTGTCTTTTTATTTTTCGTTTTTTTATAGAAATAAATTGACTTTTTCATGTTGGGCTAATGAGATGGTTAGTGAGAAAAATGTTAAGAAAATAAAAGGAAATAAAAAAGGAAGAAAATTGCAAAATCATTTTATAAATTTTTGAAAAGTCGAAGGACCAGATAGAAAAATAGGACAAATTTTAAGGATTTGATGGTTGATTTGGAAACCAAATGAGTTGACACAAATTAAACTTAAGGATAAAATGAAGACTGCCCTTGAATATATATACATCATCTTGGGTTGGTTAGAGAACACTTGGGTTGGTTAGAGAACACCATTCCCTTAAATTGGGCTATAACCAAACCAATAAAGTGATTAGTAAATAGTCTAACCAAACCAACTCAGATTTGTTTAGACTTAGGATAGATGAAAATTTTTTGTTCCATTTTGAGTATTCCATTTTATACTCAATCAATCATAGGCATAGCTTGTCATATTTTTTTCTTTCTTTATAAAATAGTGATACTAGGAATATTGCAAATTTTTACCATATAGGCCTTGGAAGGAATAAGAAAGGAAAAAAAGGAAGGGAAGATAAAAGGAAAGGAAATGAAAAAGAAAAATGCTTCCCTCTTATATGCTTGGACATCAAAAGTGGGGAGAGAATGATAAAAGAAAAGAGAAGAAATATTTGATCTTTCCTTTGTTTGATTTGCACTCAGTTTTCCCTCCCTTTCTTTTCTTTCATGTTAAGCCAAAAAAAAAAAGAGGTTTTCTTTTTTAAGTGGCATATCATTTCTCCTCTCCTTTTTCACCCGTTCCAAACACAAGTTAAAAGTTGATATAATTTTTTTTTGGAGAATGGGGACATAGGATTTATATCCTTTTTAATTTGCAGTCTCTCTTTTGGGATACCATGGGCTTCCCTATGCTTGGTTTTGTGCACTGCCTTTACCATAATTTGGTTTAATATTACTACCTATGTGTTTGTTATTTGTTTTTTCTGGGTCTATACATTAATCCTTTGTTCTGTACCTTAACCTTTTTATTTTGGTGTGTATCCTAAACCTATATGCCCTTATTAAAAAACTAGACTAATTACATGCGCTTTGTGCATGCAATAATACTTTTTTTTTTGGTTTAGTGTTATAATGTTTTAAAGTGATATATTGTATTTTTTTTTTAAAGAAAGGTAAGATAATATAAAATAATGTTTAAAAATGAAATAGAGATAATGTTCTAAGTTTTAGGCAGAATAAAGAAGATAAATGAAAAAGTCTAAAACATTATTGCAGTATTTGAATTTAAATAGATAACAAATACAGATAGGAATCAGACATTTGAATACGGGATAAGAATGAGTAGTTTTTAAGTGAGGTAGTGATTTTGTTTTGGAAGAAGTAAATTTGTTTTTTTTTTGTTTTTTTTTATAAATGTATTTAAATTCAAATAGATAACAAATAGAGATAGGTATCAAACATTTGAATACAAATGAGATTAACAATTTTTTTCCCTTTTGTACATGAGATAGTATTACTCTTTTAACCTTTTTTTATACGTCTTTAAACATTTTTTGTAGGAAAAAAAAAATTAAACTGAAAGGTATGTTATTTAAGAATTTGTATAAGGATATTTTGGTACTTCAAAAATTGAAGACAAAACACATGAATCCTCTTATTAGTAGTATAGATATGCCCAATTGAGAAGAAGAACAAAAAATTAATCACCCAAATTCATCAAAAAATAAAAATCATACCTAGTAAAAATAAAAATAAAAGAAAGAAGAAGAGCAAAACGCCCTAAAAAACCAAACATCAAACCAAAAAAAAAGCAAGAAGGGAAGCAGTGTATCACATCCAAGAAAAAAAAAAAGAAAAAAGAAAAAAAAGAATACCAAATGTGAGATAAGGGGTAGTTCAGTCATTTGATTGCAACAACTCTTCTCCTCTTTATTTCTTCCAAATTGGGTAGATAGTACTTTGGTGGATTCAAAAAGAAAACACTCAAGCCCTATCACTTTTCCCCCTT
This sequence comes from Castanea sativa, assembly GCF_040712315.1. Classification (NCBI taxonomy): domain Eukaryota; kingdom Viridiplantae; phylum Streptophyta; class Magnoliopsida; order Fagales; family Fagaceae; genus Castanea; species Castanea sativa. The sequence goes on from NC_134021.1 coordinate 42,346,034, forward strand.
AAAATCCACCCAACCAAACACCCTAAAAATCATTTTATCTCCCATTTTCTTTCCTCTCTTTCCATCCTCCATAGAATCCACTCAACCAGATGGGCACTTATGTAATTTTTTTGTGCTTATGTATCTTTTAATTCTTTGTTTATGCCAAAAAAGAAAATAAAAAAAATGTTAACATATAATTTTTTTTTTTCTTTCTAGTTTCTTCTCTTTAAAAAAAAAAAAAAAATCTAATGGCTATTCCAGTTTTCACAATGGAGAAAAATAGTAATCTTTCATCTCCTCCTTATCACAAACTTCTGATGCGATGTCAAGAGGCCTTCTAAATTAGCAGACAGCCAAATCTTTATTTACTTGAATATCTTGGAGGTAGCCTGACCTATAGAGCCCATCAAGCTTGGGCTTGGGCTGAATACAGAATAAAAAGCTTAAGAAGAGCCCAGAGAATTCAGAAACAAATGCAAATAAACACAGACAACTTTTTTTTTTTCCCTCCCATAATTTGATTGTTAACACCGGATTGACGCAATTTGAATCTAGATATTTTTATTAGAAATATCAAAAAATATCAGTTGAGCTATAAGGCTTTTGTCAAACACGGACAAATTTGCAAACACACAAAATAACAGCATCAACAAGAGAGAGCTTTAGTTCACAGCACAGCAAAGTCAAAAATGGCATGTCCCCGTCTTATCTTGCTTCAATAATTATGTTATTGCCTTGCAGGGTTCAAACTAAAATTATTGAGAGACCACAAAGGGAATTTTGGTTATTATCAAAAGCAGAAATGACCTGCTTTGTAGTTAATGGTCTAAAGCAGTTTTTGTTTTAATATAGAACCCCATCTTTAAAATTAGAGTATCTTGTTAAGTTCAAAGAATTTTGAATTTGATAAAAATCTTTTCTCAGAAAAAAAAAAGCACAAATGTTGCATTTGGATGGATATCGATTTCTATCTTCAATTAGAAACAAACTTACATAAATTTTCTATGATTGTTTTGGGATAAAATATGGGGAACTTAAATTGGGTGTGCTTATGCAAATTATAGTAACATGGGGAGGCCATTCATCCTTCATTGAGAAGTAGGAGGAAGTCTACTTCCTAAAGCAATTATTAGGTTCGTCAAGTGGATTCTCCCCTCTATCACATGGCATGAGAGGTGAACCCCTTCCATGAGTCCCACATGGAACCTCACTTCCTTATGAGATGGGAGGATTCCACCCAACGAACCTAATAATTTGTTCACTTTCTTATCTATGCTTCATATTGTAAATGGACCATAGGAAAGTTGATGATTAAGACAATATTTCTTTTTTATATAAAGAATTTTGAAGTGAGAAAATGACAGCATGGAACTCATAAGTATAGACTTTAAATTAACCTAAAAAAATAGATACTTTTAATTCTTAAAATAACATTTATTTTGATTAAAAAAATGCAATTTTTATTTCACCAAATTGTTATTTTGATGATTACATCTAATAATTTTTTTCAATAGATAAAATAGGGTTTAAAATCTGTAGTGCTCGCTTTATGATGATTGCTCTTTATCATCGGATTAAGATATCAATGATTTTTTTTTTTTTTTGTAGTTTAGGTGGAATTTGAACATTTAATTTTTTATTTAACGACAAGAAGTTTTACAAGTTGATTTATTTTTTAAAAAATATAATAGTATTTTTGTCTAATTTTTTTAAGTAAAATAAATCGATGAAAATAAATTATACCATGCCGACATAGATGGTGGTATCTCTGTACAGGGTTTCAAATCTAAGATGTCTACATCTAGCCCTCATCCTTAAGTAAGAGAAGTTTTTGAATTCTTTTAGTCATGTACTTGGCACTACCTCTCTTGTTGTCTATTATGGGTTGGCCATCCAAATGCGCACATGTACTTCTCTTTAAATTGATGGTTTATGAGGAATGATTTTAGTGTTTTGTTGTATATATCTCTATTTATGGGTTTCAAATCTAATTATAACACAATAATTAATCATCATTAATCTCAAAAAATTAAGTTGATTAATAATAAAAATTCAATCATTCATTAACGTTCTTAACCTTAAACAAAATAGAAGGAGATAGTACCAAAGAAAAGTCTTTCAAATGGGCCCCATGTCTCATGTTTGTTTCAATATTTCGAGTTTAGACAATGGAATTTTTTTTTTTAAGGAAAAGATTGTGAAATTAATTATATAAAAAAACCAGTTAAATCAGCCTGAATTACATTGAGAGTTTGTGATGGAGCATTCTCCATTCATACAACATAATTAGAGACATTTATTGTGTACTTAATTAGACTATGTGCAACCATATAACCTTCTCTTCTCTAATGTGAGTAATATAATTGAGTAAAGGGCCTAAAACAAACCTTTGCATCATGGATTAGCAAATCATAAGTTATCAAATAATCATCATCTTCTATAAAGGCTTTAATTATCATCTCCAAGTCACCTTCCAATTTAGAACATGGAATTATCCACAAAATATTTTACATCCAAGCAAACAAAACAACAATTTCCATGCTCAAAAAGGAAGATAGAAGATTCTAAAACTAAATAAATAAAATAAAACTAAGTAAAATATTGGAGTAATCCCACTATATGTGTATGAGGATTGACTTGTAAGTCACTATTTCCACGTGGCAAACGTGTAGATCCGGGTCCAAAAGGGGTTTGAAGACACATGTACTTTGTTTTTCTAGGGTTTTATGTTAGTGACCACCAACCCAATTTACAAGTCCTCTCACTTTTTAGAAGTCACTTCATGTTTCTAAAACATTAAAAAATAATAAGAAAAACTACAAAATATTGTCAGGTTACTTGTTAGTTATTCGATTCTCAGTGCAATTTGGTTGCAGCCTAATTGGATTCCAATATTTATCAACTCTTTCTACTTTTGGGAAGTCTTTGTCACCTTCTCCACTATAAATGAGATTATTTAACTTAAGTGTATCTTTGTAATCTGTAAACAATTTTATGTCAACAAATAAGAAGGTAAACAAGAAGAAGAAGAAAGATGACATTTTGATGAAGAAAAATGACATGGAATAAGAACACTCAGCCATGAAATAGAGAAAAAAAAATAAAAATTCCTAAACTCTATGTGTGCATGTGTTTTTCTGACGATACATTGATTATTTTGTACTTGCAGAATATAATGATATTATAATTTTTTTTCTCATAACATAATAATGAGTTTTACTAATTAAATTCATATTTATGTAAGATGAGTAAATATCATGTCATTGTATTTCGACAATACTCTATAATTTTTCTAAGTTGAGATATCTTATCCTGAAATTTGAACCTAAACTCTCCCTTAAAAAAGAGTCTATAAGATTTTTGACAAGAATTTACTAAGTTGTCATTGTTTGGTTTTGGATATCTATCTATTTTGCCTAGTTCATAGTGAGATAGATCCTTAAATAATTGGGCAAAAATCTATTGGCCTAAAAAATTCAAAGCCTTTCCCTTTCCATTTTGAACATGCGCTCTTTCCTATTCAAGGTTAGGCCAAATTATGACCAAGATGTGTATTGATTATGATGTATCATATCAAACTGTGCTGATTGCTGGATATATGTAAGGTTTTGTTTGTGCAAAACAATATTCTCCAAGAAAATATATAAAATAATAATAACTTAAAAAAAAAAAAAAAAAGCACCACACAATTCTATTTGGCGTGACAATGGTCATTGTTATAATGACCAGAGGTTTAAATAAGGCTCCATTTGGTATTGCATTTAAGCCCTTCTAAGAAATTCAAGAGGACTTAAAGCTTTTTAACAAATCACTCCATTTGTTTCGACATTATTGTTTTCTAAAATATGAGTCATTATCTAAAAATTATTTTTCAAAAAAAAATCTCATTATTCCATATTTGGTAAGGACCTTAAAAATGAAATATAATTGCTTTCAAAAATTTCCATATTAGATAAAAAAAAAAATTTTATTTAGCGTGATATGAGATAAAATTGTGTTTTTTATATATATAAAAAAGAGAGGATAAAATCTCTAAAAAATAGTCATATTTTTAATAGAATTTTTTTTGTTAATCAAAGATAGTTTTTATTTGACTTATTATTTATGATGCTACAAAAAAACTAGAAAACACAAAAAACTATCTTTACAAAAAAAAAAAAAATCATAAAAACAAACGGAGATGAAATTTATCACTAGCTACCAATTTCATTAAATAATTTTTTCTCCTCAACGTTAAAATACAAGTCTCAATTTTAATGATGGGAATTTGAGGCTTTTGAGCATTGTTCCAACTTTTAAATGGAATAATAAGGTAACAAAAATGATCACACTTAATTTTCATAGAAATGCCCAATGGGTATGCACGGATCAAGTTGGTGGGGTTCAGAGTTTTTTCAACTTAGGGTGCGTTTGTTTCGACAGTAAATCAATTCCGGAAAATGTTTTCAGCATTTGCGGGTGTTTGGCAACACCTGAAATTTTGGTCAAACGGAAAATCAAACCAATTGACCGTAAAATAAACCCTCCCCACCTGTAAAACGTTTTCCATGTCTATTTTACTTTCAAATTGAAATTTTTCAGAAAACAAATACACAGAGCACGAAGAGAGAGAGAGAGAGCATGATTTACAAAGACACAGAGCACGAAGAGAGAGAGAGAGAGAGCACGAAGAGAGAGTAGAGAGAGTGAGATCGCCATCGCCATCGCCGCGCTGGTGCAATCTCCCCTTCGCCATCGCCATCGCCATCGCTGCGCCGGCGCGATCCCCCCTTCGCCATCGCCATCCCGCGCCACGCGATCTCGCCTTCGCCATCGCCATCTCCGCGCCGCGCGATCTCGCCTTCGCCATCTCCATCGCGGCGCGATCTCCCCTTCGCCATCGCCAATCGCCTCTCTCTCTCTCTCTGTCTTCGTTCTTCTCTGACCGGATTTGGGATTTGTTGATTTGTATTGAGAAAAATTGATGATGAGCTTTTTTTTATTTTTGGATTTTGTTGTGCTGTATTGAGAAAATTTGATGAGTTTTTTTTTTTTTTGGTTTTGTTGTTATATATCAGGAAATGATATTTGTTTGGAAGCTGAGAAAATGTGAGAAAATGTGAGCAACAAATAGAAAATGCATTTTCTATAATATTTTCAAAATCACAACCAAACACCTGAAAATATTTTTCAAAGTATTTTTTAAAATATTACCAAACACCTACAAATATTTTCTTTTCCCGAAAATATTTTCAGTTGAAATTATTTTACACCCGGAAAATATTTTACACCCAACCAAATGCAACCTTGATCGACCTGTTTAAGTTGAGAAATCTCCAACCCAACCCAATTCATGGTAACTCTAAAAACCAACCCAACCTAATTGGGTTTGGTTGGGCTAGATCTTCAGGTTGGGACCATTATGCCAAGCCTAATAAACAGTTTTAGCTTCCATTAAGTCTCAAAATATCCAAAACAAATTAAACTAATTTCCAAAATCCAAAATAAAACAAACTAACAAATTTAATACACACACACACACACATATATATATATATATATATATATATATATATATATAAACAATATAACTATTAATAGCATGAGTTGGATTGGGTTAACCTTAGTTGAAAACTTTGCAAACCTAAACCTAATCCAACCAAGATACAACCAAAAAAAGAAGAAGCCAAGACAAGACATCAAGTTGGATTTGTTGGGTTGATGAATTGAATGCACTTCCCTAACTCGATTACCATCCAATTCTCTAAGAGAGAAAGTCTAATAATGATAATAATAATAACAACATTGGCTATTAGTTGGATACAAATACAAAAATTTAAAACACTTTTATTTAATATTCTATCTGTCATTTCTCATGCCCAAAAACTCTTTATCTGTTTCGTTACTATATAGGTGTAACAATATTGGGCATCTATGCTAACTTCCTTGTGGCTTTCAATATGTTTTAAAAATAATCTCCAACCAAAAATAACAATATTGGGCATCCATGCTAAATTAAACTGAGCCCAATTTATTCATTTATTTGTCATTTTCCATGTATTGAGCCTTTGCTAGTTAACGCCAATGTAATCATGCCCTATGTTTGATTATAAATATGATACCCCTAATTTTTTGGGTTTATTAGCATGTGTTTCATGGGCATTTGCTAATATATTCTTTACTAAGTGAGTATTAAGTCGATTTGTACTATATAAACAATTATGATGAGTCCTATTAGTTTAGGACACTACATTGCAACGTAGGTCCTAACAAAAACGTCAGGTAGATGACGAGAGCTCTCAGTATATAGATGTGATAGCACTTTCCTTGTATTTTTCTTTATATTGTCTACACTCTACAGTCCTTTATCATCTAAGCCTCTCAAGCGTTGATTTCTCACCTACTCTTGTACTTATTTATTTATTTAAATTATCATCATCAAATTTTGACAATACTAATTTTATGATTCTCTTTATTAATGGGCCGAAGTACAAGAAAAAAAAAGTATTTGATATCAAATAATAAATTGATATTATATCAGTAATATTAAAATTCAATAAGTGTGAGATATGTTAGTAAAAAATAACTAATTCATTAACAAATAAAAAATATGTGTTAGTGAATAGTTATTTTTATACACATATCTCTTATTTTTTAAATTTTTATACAAATAACATGATATCACTTGATGTTAAGTACATTTTCCACCCAGAGATCGTCTAGGTTGGCTTTTATATTACATTAAAATGATTCTTGAATCAGTCAAAAAATGATTCTTGAAACTGTTTTCTTTCTTAAACTTGGCGAAAACGACAAAACCATTGAAAACACCTTGTTTATGAATTTTTAATTTTCTAAAAATCCGTTTTTTTCTTTTCATGACACAACCAAACGGTCCACTTCTATCTACCAAATATCACTTAAAAGAACTCTTCTAGAAATAGAATCCAATAAGATCATGGTCATAAAAAATTTCACAATTTTCTCACTACATTTGAAATGAGAAAATTACTGCAACATCTTTCACATGAGACCTTATATCAAGTCCATAATTTTTATAACTTTTTAAATTATTCAATCTAGCCACCATCCTTAGTAAATTCCAATAATATTACAAGCACAACAAATTTTACAACTTTTATCAAAACATCTAAACTGAAATATTGTTATTAGTGTATATTTTCCATGAAAGCACAATTGATATTACTTTTATTGTATCTCAATCACAACCTATTAGTGACTTGTTGTGTAATATATAGAGACACGTCGTGGTCAATGTGACTGTCCAGAGAAAGAGAACACTAAAAAAAATGATATGCTAAGATAGGTTTTTGAAAGAATGACCATTTGTGCTTGCATTTTTCAACACCAAAGGCCAACACTTCTTAAGTTCTTATGTGTCAAGCGTGTTATAGTTGCAGTTCTAAGACTTTGCATTTTGCTTTATTCCATAGTCATAGTTTGGTTGGAACCTAAGGGACCCATTAAAATTCAAAGTTTTTAGACTGAAAATTTCCTTATAAGAAAGGAGAAGTGGATACCACCATGACTGAAATTATCAAGCCCTTGTAACTTCATGGGCATATATTGGTCATTGGGTCTATACTCTACACCTAATTATCGATCTCATAGTAGCACATAGATCTTCTAATGCAAAGTGATGTGGCAAGAAAGTGACCGATCAAGACCATAGAGTTTCTATAAAGTAATCTTTCAAACCCAACAAAGAGTTCTATAGAGCATGCTCTCAAAAGTCTTGATCTCAAGAGTTCATATCGACTTTCTGATAATGACCTCTCTCTCTCTCTCTCTCAAATATAATCTCTGTTATTTTTTAACAAAATACGCTGTTAATTCCTAAACTTTAAATCATAAGCAATTTTAGTCCGTAAATTTTAAAATGATTACTTTCAATCCCTTAAATGACATGGTCATATTAAAAAATGGCTCATTATCATACCGTTAGACACATTAAAGAATAAAAATGATCAATTTAAATTTGTTAGAAACTAAATTTGATCATTTTAAATTTGTCAAAAACTAAAAATTATCATTTTAAATTGTTAAGGACTAAATTTCTTATAGACTAAAAACTATCACTTAAATTTATTAGAGACTAAAAGCTACTCTTTAAAATTTTTTAGGAACAAAAAAAGATCATTTTAAATTTTTTTAGAGACTAAAAATGATTGATTTAAGTTGTTTGTAGACTAAAAACAATAAGCAAAAATTTTAGAAACTAAAATTGTTCAGAAGTTAAAATTTGAGGACCAACATATATATTTTTATCTCTTCTTTTTTCCCAACATTAGAGCATCACCACTCATTCTTATAATAATAGTTGTTGGTATTCGTATGATTTGCATGAACTTGAATGCTCAATTCAGCATAAGAAACACTTCATCTCTCAAACCTTGGGGTCATTAAATTCTCTCTGTTGTTGGAAAAATAATACTTATGTACAACAACGTTGATGATTCCCATTTTACTTTTGTTTACCCTAAGTAGCAGCTGAGTACATTGTGTCCACAACCAGTACTACTTTTTGGATGCACCTAGCTAAAGCCTCTCTCTCTCTCTCATCGAACTAGGCATTCGTTCGAATGAACTTTCTTTCCAGTTTCAACTTTAAAGCAACAACTTTTCAAGGTACAATTATATATTTTCACAAATTAAACAAAATAAGTTCATCCCAACACAGAAATATCTGAAACTTCTCGAGAAATTGGCCTCCACCAGACAAACCTAGCAGTAAAAGTCATGTTGTAGATTATTAGCTTTGTTGATCGTAATGTTGATAGGTTGCCTTTGATGTCCTGAGTACTTGTCATGAGAATTATGGGGTAGCACTTCCTTTATGACACTAGACTTTAGGGTCGAAACGAATAAATATCTTTTAACTTATTTTCTGTGTTCCACTTTCCGCTTTACACCAATTACAACTTATCATATATATGTATATATATATATTTTTTTTTTCTTTCATTATAAAATATCAAAGTTTAAAATAGAAACAAATCAAACACATGGAAAATTGTGATTGTCAAAGATTAAAGAGCATAATAGAGGATTTCTATTCTATTTAGAACGCAGAGAAGACTATCCCCCCCTCCCTTATCTTCTCCATATGGAGATCCCATCATATGACTCAGTTTGAGCTTACTTCTCTCAAAGTGGAGTTACCATTTGAGCAACATTCCAGGTCCATTGGCATGCGTTAGGAGACCTAAAAGAGTGATAGTGCATAGGTTTTGCAGAAACTTTGCCTAGTATTTTTGACTTTCTAGCAATTGTAGTACAAAAAGAAAAGATGGTAGCAAAACACGTAGGTATTACAAGGCTAGCTAGCTAATTGTACTATTTCACATGGCACATCTTATCCTTGTGGAATCTTAAGTTAGGTCGCTTCCATTTTGAAGCCATGGAATTTCAAACATCTCTCCCCCCCCACCCCAAAAAAGGGAAGATAGGAAGAAAGCTTCTCTTCTCCTATTAGAAGGAAGCAAGATGGAGAATGATGTGTTCATAAAAGAGTTGCACAAAAGGTTTATGATTATTGATATGAACATCGTGTTGCCACATGAAATAGTAGGGGATAATCCCGGCAACTATATATGATACACAAAGATCATATAGGAAGAGAACCAATGAAGCTAATTTTAGATGGATCATGGACCCCAATTGAGACAAAGACTTGACACAGACAATAATTGACAATTGTTCAAAATACATAATTGTCTTATAGACCCATGGTTTTCATAATAATCATTATGACCAATGATTTGGCCACAATTTTATGATTAGTGACAATGGCATTAAGTACTGCAACTCTTGCTTTCTTTGTTACAATGATGGTATACAATCATAATTTGGACGAAAAATATTCTAGAAATGTTGATGAATTTATATTTTATATACAAAGAACCATTAATAATGATATTGACCATTGCGGTTTGGTCTAGCATACGAGGCCAATTACTTGATTATAATGTTGAAATGACTTTGCAATATGATATCTAATTAATGGACCATATCTAGTTTCTCTTAAAAACAGTTGGTTCATTTTTGTCAAGTGACTTACACAGCATCATGACTCCTGCATTGCTATAACGTTTCAAATTAACAACCTAGAAAAATTAGAACCTCATATTTTTCTCTCCTTTTAGACAAAACAATTTCTTTTTTCCTTCTTTTTTTTTCTTTGTTTTTTTTCCCTACTGCCCCATTTGATATGATAAAGAAAGAGTGGAGAGATAGGCATAGGACATTAAAATTAGGACCTCATACCCCACTAACCCATAAACTAGTGGACACCACCACAACTGATGTCTTTAATTATAAGGCCCTATGGTGACCAAAGACCAAAGTATCATTATTAGCTAGTTCCAAACTTCCATACTCTTAAAGCCTATTTCTTCCTTACATGATAAATATGCAATAGTAGTTCTTTTGCTTTAGCCTTTAGGATCTAACATCACTATCACACTAGATTTTTCATTACCATTTTGTGAGTGTAGAGCATGACACCCCACCTTCATAAAGTACATATGTTAGAGGTATAACGTAATGTTATCATAGATTTATTCTCTTTGTAAAAATAGGGAAAAAAAAAAATTTCACACGCACACACGTATGAATAAAAATCATTCATTTCATTTTAAGTGCTCTATTTTATGTTTCACTAATTGCTACCTGTCATATGTTTCCTCTCTATCTTTTTCATTTCTCCTTATAAAGTAACCAAAGTTTAAAATATAAAGAAAAAAAAATCGCATACACATAAAATACTATAGTTAGCGAGACAATATAAATGGAACATAAAATTTTTATTCTACATAATATGTATGCCTATCATATACTCCATTATTTTAAGTGTTTTATTTTATGTTTCAGCAATCACTACATGTCACACATTATCTTTCTCTCTTTTTCTATTTTTTTATATTCTTATAAATAACCAAAGTTTGAGATAGAAAGAAAAAATAATATACACATAACATACTACAATTGTTGAAACAGTATAAATGGAACATAAAATTTTTATTTAGCATAATATATATGTGTGTATATAACTATGTATGCCTAACGTATATTATTTATATAATTTAAGTACTACTACATGAGAGAGAGAGAGAGAGAGTACTACCACTACTTTTAGTCAAGTGGTGTCCGTATCTCTAATTTAACAAAAGAATATTTTGAGAGAAGAAATGTACCATGTTGTTTGATTACCACTACTTTTAGTCAAGTGGTGTCCGTATCTCTAATTTAATAAAAGAATATTTTAAGATAAGAAAGGTACCATGTTGTTTAATTAAAAGAACAAAATTTGACTATAATAATAGGTAGATTTTTTTTATTTTTTTGTTCTTAATAAACAAATGAATATAAAGCTTCTTTTTTTTTTTAACAAGTTACAATGAAAATTTCCATAAAAAATAAATAATTATAAAAAAAGCCAAAGCAAATTTTTATTCTACATAATATATATATATATATATATATATATATATATATATATATATATATATATATATATATATATATATATATATGTGGGGAGTAAAAGGACCCAAGTGGGCTTATGGGCCTTTGGGCTGTAACATGGAGGGCTGACCTGCTCCAGGGCTAAACTCTATGAGTTGGCCCATACGCCGAGGGTCCGAGGATGCAGCCGAGGATGAGTTTCACCTCAGACAGATCCAAGAGAACTCAAGATTTTATTATAAAGGTTAAGGCACAACTCTGGATAAAAGGGGACATCCAGAATCTTCTAGATGCATCAGTATTAAGGAAAATATCAAGTGTAAAGGCTGCCACCTCCGCATTAAAGGCTCTGCACCTACCTCCCTGGCCGCATTAATGGGGAGGTGACCCCTGAACAGTGAGGGGGAAACTTCGAGTCACTGTTCGAAAAGTATCAAGGAAGGAAGTATAAAAGGGGGGTAAGGGCCAAAGAAAAAGGGGGAGAAAAAGAAGAACAAAAAAAGGAATTAAGAAATTGTAATCTTTGAGGAAGAAAGAGAAATAATAAAGAAGTAGTCCTCGGCTCACGTCCGAGGAGACCTATTTGCAATTATCATTCGTTGTTTATAAGTGTTTGCACATACCAGTTTGTTATTAAGCTCCCAGTACTTCTAACCTAGGTTTTAAGCCCACGCTCTACAAATTTTATTGTTTAAGGCTCATTGGGCCTGAGCCCGTGATTGTTTTTGGGTCCAGGTGCAATTGTGCACTTACAATATATATATATATATATATATATATATATATATATATATATATATATATATATATATATGTATGTATGTGCATATAACTATGTATGCCTATTGTATATTATTTATATAATTTAAGTACTACTAGTACCACTACATGAGAGAGAGAGAGAGAGAGAGAGAGAGAGAGAGTACTACTACTACTTTTAGTCAAGTGGTGTCCATATCTCTAATTTCACAAAAGAATATTTTGAGAGAAGAAAGGTACTATGTTGTTTGGTTAAAAGAACAGAATTTGACTATAATAATAGGTAGATTTTTTTCTTTATTGGTCTTAATAAACAGATAAATATAGAGTTTTTTTTTTTTTAACAAGTTACAATGCAAATTTCCCTAAAAAATAAATAATTAAAAAAAAAAGCCAACACAATTTTTTATTCTATATATATATGTGTGTGTGTATAACTATGTATGCCTATCGTATATTATTTATATAATTTCAGTACTACTAGTACCACTACATGACGCAAAGAGAGAGAGAGAGAGTACTACCACTACTTTTAGTCAAGTGGTGTCCATATCTCTTATTTAACAAAAGAATAATTTGAGTGGAGAAATATACCATGTTATTTGGTTAAAAGAATAGGAGTCGACTATGATAATAGGTAGAATTTTTTTTTTCTTTATTGTTCTTAATAAACAGATGAATATAGAGAATTTTTAAAAAAAAAAAACAAGTTAAAATGCAAATTTCCCTAAGATATAAATAATTTTAAAAAAAAGTCAATGCAGATGAACAACATTCAGTGATTACTTGGGCCAAAGCGAATGGGCCTTGTAATAGATAAATAGCCAACGAATTTGACGTCGGCCTCGCCCTACAGCCTTTGGTGTAAGAATAAATCATGATGCTATGCAAAAGTTAGGTTGGCTTGGCTTTTGTGAGTAGGTGCTACTGTTTGAGTAGGATGGCAACAACTCCAATACGCAGCGCAAAGGGTATTTGCGATGCAAAAAAAGCGGGATTCGAATCACAAACATAATACACGACAAAAGATATTTTCATCTGATGATAATACCTATAAGGGAAAAGATCCATTCAAATTGAATCCTTCGATTTTTTCGCGATATCTCCAAGATTAAAGGTTAATGTTTATAAAGTTTCAAAATAAAGTACCACCAAATTATATTGAATTATAAAATATATTGGACTTTTATTCAACACTGTGACGTATCAAACAACTTAGTGTCCCTGAGGTAGCATGACATATGAATAGAATATAATATGCTGGTTTTGTTCCAGTTTAACTGGTTGGAAAATGAATACCAAAAAAGCAAAACAAACCTGACAAATTTTTATAATTCTGAAACCAAACCAATCCGATAACTGAGAAAATTCAACCGAGTTTTCACCGTGTGTCGGAAAATTTGCACACCCGAGTCCCTCACTTAAGAGAAAAGACGATGGAGTGAAATTGAAACACCCCAAGATGTGTAGCATTGTATTTGTTGGATAAATTTGGCAAACTATAATAATTTAGTGTAAATTATGTATTTAGTTTTTATTCTATACATCATACATTTCAATTGTGTCAATTTAGTCTTTAATCTTTCAGTTTAATGTTAATTTAGTCTCTACCACTATCTCTAGAATGGAAATTGCTAACGTCACAAATGGCTAAAATAAAATATTACTTTATTGCCACATCAACAGAAATTAATTATTTATTTTGGCCGTTAGTCACGTCAGTAATTTCATCCAAGAGATAAGATAAAAGCTAAATTGATATAACACTGAAAGGTTAAAAACCAAATTAATACAATTGAAAGGTATTGACCAAATTGAAATATGGTGCAAAGTATAGGAACTAAATACGTAGTTTACCAAATACTTTATTTAATTATGTATGAATTCTTTTTAAATCCGTAGTTGAGCAATTACAAGTTACAACTTGTTAAAATGATAAATTATTGTTAGAATAACATTACTTTCACATAAATAACATCTTTATTAGGAGTTTCCAATATATGATATTAATAATTGAAAATTATAATTATAATACTAATAAGTTGTGAAAATTTTTGTACCTTAGTCCCTCTACTTATTGATTTTATTTAAGAGGCAAATAAAGATATCATTTTGCTTGTGTTTTGTACCTATATGAGTGGTATTCCTTGTACATGGACATAAGCTCTTTCTTCTTCTTCTTTTTTTTTTTTTTTATTTATTTTTTTATTTATGGACAAGAGCTTTTAAGGTATTAGTGTTTTTTACAATTTTTTTTTTTTATACAAGATAGAAATTCTACTCTAATCTAATTTAAGTGTATAATTGTGTAAAATCTAGAAATTTGAACCCCGGTCCTTGCCCCTCACACCTCACACCCCACAAAGCACTTACACTTATGAAGTGATCATCGTACTAAGGATCATAGTAAATTAATAATCAACACATAATATTAACTCAAAAAATACAAGGAGGTAAGCTTTAAAACATCAGATCAAAGGGGGACAAACGTGCCATGATCAGAATGATAAAGTGGATCTTGCACTTTAAAAAGAAGGCAATGGAAAACTGTGGCCCCAATTTTGATCTTGCTTTGATGAATTAGTACTTTGTTTCTTCTACACCTAGGATAGCTTCTACTTGAACTCATTATATATATATATATATATATATATATATATATATATATATATATATATATATATATATATATATATCCCCTTAATTGTGTTTATTTATTCTCCTTTCAAGAAAAAAAAAATCTTGCTTATTTATTCTCCATTTACAGCGTGCGGAATTTTTAATACAAACTTGTCCCATCCAAAATTTCGTAGGGTAATTTGATTTGTTGAATATGATAATAACATAACTCATTTAGTTTACATAATGTGAGAATTTGAGACTAAAAAAAAAAAATCAAACAAGACAATATTTAATTTAACTCCACAAATTCTATGCAAGTATGCATACATTTATTGGCAACGTCAACCATCAATTATCAGCTATATGAATAACAAGCACACTCAACCAAATCTCACAAAACTCACGAAAACACAAAGGCACAATGAATCTAGACTAGAGATGTATAACAAACTCAAACCTTGGCTAGAATTGAACCTTATTATCTCTTAACTTTAACACTCAAAAGTCACAATCACAAAGCCACAATGTGCCCAATGGTGCTCTCCCATTCAAATAAAAGACAAACTTTCAACTCACACACGTGGACATCTTGCAACCTCAAAAAAATTACCCAAAAAACAAAGCTTCATTTATGTTATTTTAAGAGTATTATCTTCTTCCTATATAGAAAACCTCTTAAGGCGAAACCACTAAAATTCTTTGTAATACCACCTATATATAAAATTTTGATAAATATTTTTTTTGTGGATTAGGAATACTTCCTAAATGAACCACAAATTCTAAATTACTTTTTATATAAAGAATACACTTTTCTTCTACATTATTAAAGATATCAAGGACCAATACTAATCAATGCCAAAGTTTGTTGTCCATGTACATTGTACCTAATCATACTTGGAGTGCATGCGAAACTATCCTACAATGGAGCAGAGAATGGAGATCAAGTTCTATCTTGTGAAAGTCTTTGATAACTTCTCTCTCTTTCTCTCTCAATGTGTGTGCGCGTATGTGTGGACACAACTTCTCTCTTTATAGAACGGAAACAATAATGAGGTAACTTCGATAATGAAGAAAACCCAACTGGAGCAGGAACACGACAAGTTCAGGGTGAAGTAGGTTGGAGGTATTTTATCATCACTAATGAGGTGACTTTGATATTAAGATGAAAGAGAAAAGTAGAGGAGTAGCCATGAGAGTGATAAAAGATAGAAAAAACAAGTATTCTGGAGGGACATATAAAAAAAAAAATTATATATATTTTAAATATTAATTAAGAACATAAATATACACTTTTAGGATATGTTGGGGCAAGACAAAACTGGGTGAGAAAACAGATGTTCAAGGTGAGAAAAACCCATGTGAGTCAGGACAAATCAAATTGGATGGAGAATTTTTGCTATCCTTATATATCATCTTTTACTAATATAATCTAAGGGCACATCATAATTAGTTTAGACACAATGAGATTGAACGTTTGAAACACAACAAGCACTTAATTTCATACAATGGCTAGGGGCCATGAATTAATCCTCACCCAACATTCACTCTTTTTTGTTTCTATTCTTTTTTTTTTTTTTTGGTAAACTACATATTTAGTCTCTAGCCTTTACACCATATTTCAATTTGGTCCTTAACCTTTCAATTGTGTCAATTTGGTCCTTAACCTTTTAATGTCGTGTCAATTTAGTCTTTACCATTATATATTAGATGAAAATTGTTTACATAGCAAATAGCCAAAATAAAATTTTAGTTTATTATTACATCAATAGAAGCTAATTTTTTATTTTGGCCATTAGACATGTCATTAATTTTCATCCAAAAAATAACTGTAAGGATTAAATTGACACGGTAAAGAAATGTTAGGGACCAAATTGACACAATTAAAAAGTTAGGGATCAAATTGAAATATGGTGTATAGGATAGAAACCAAATATGTAATTTACCTTCTTTTTTTTTTTTTCCTAGAGAAAGCATAAAATGCTGCTTACTAAGAACTTGCTCATTCTCAAATTTTTTAAGAGCTAGGATTTCAAAAGATGATATGCGACAAGTAGACAAGACAAGAATGGAATGTAAATGGTATAGGGAACATGATAAGAATAATCGGCTTTATTTCTAATCTCTAAGGTCTTTAGGACATTAGATCACCTTGTACCCTAGCCACCCCTTTACTCCATATTTGCGGCATGATGGCCCCAATTACTGCTTCTACCAAAAACAAAAGAGAGAAAGATAAAATAAGAAAGGACATACATAACGTGGCAAGGTTTTACTCAATTGATGACCCAACAATGTCAACATTTATTAGTCATCTTTTTCTTTTTTTTTTTACATTTATATATATATATATATATATATCTATTTATATATTTTCTTTTTTTTTTTTTTTCTTTTTGTGGTGCACCTAGTCTTTGCTTTAATATTATAACCAATTAAAAACTTATAATATGATATATTTTGTCAATTCCTAACATACTCTAGAGACCCAAATGTCTGAATGCTTACATGCCTGGTTCTCATTTGGTGTTTTTTGAACCTTAATGGCCAATTATATGAGATTTGGTATGCTCTTTGATTTTATATAGTTGCCACAATAGTATGTTCAATTATACTTGGCCTAACTTTGTGTCTCTCTTTTCAACTGGTCGGTTTCCTTGTGAGCATTGTGCTATTATTTTATTGTGTAAGTGCTGAATTGTTTGCTTCATATATCTAAGTATTTTAGTTCTTTGATGGGGAACCTGAGTGGAATTTTGAGACCAAATCATATGTCTTGGAAATTTCTTTACCATTGATCTTCCTAGTAGGTGGTAACTGGTAAGCAAAGATATCATGGGTCTTACTCGTACCACTTAATTGATGAGAACCCAAATTCCCGTATATTTTACAGAACAAAGAACGGACTTCATGATAACCAAATTGAAATAGAAATACGATTCTATGATTGAGGATACACATTTTTACGATGGAAATTTTTGAACTACTTCTTTTAACTGTCAGTTTTCTTAAGAGTTCATGTTAATTAAGAATGCTAAAGAACAAACCAAACTAGAATATGAATAAGTATTGTAATAACTAATAAGGCTTGTGACATCTGGTGCGTTTGGGTAAGTTTTTTTTATTAGGTCGTGTAACAGTGTAATTATAACTTGAAAAATATAATGTTTTAAAAATGTTTGGTGAAAGTTAAGCTAATCCAAATAGATGCAATCTAGAGAATTCTTGTCTAAGTGCATTTAGCTAGAAATAAGCTTAGTTTTAGGGTTTCTAAGCAGTTAGAACTATGCACAATTCACATTAAAGGAAGAAGCAGTAAAAGTTGAAAAAGGCACAAAGTTAAGTTTACATAATGCTGCTTTAATCCAGATAAAATGCTCATCAAGTACTTAACAACAAAAGCAAACTGGGTAATAATTTCAACAAAAGTAAGTTGTTTCATTTGTTTTTGGCTCAAAAGACAAATCTATAATAAAATATAAAAGGCGATTATCTTAACCTGTCTCAGTGCTGGGATCTAGGACCCAAAAGCAACAAAGACTAATTTATAGACTAGCCTTTTGGCTTTTAAAACTCAATTTGTTCTCTTCTAGGAGAACATGAGAAAACAATTCATGATTACAAAATTGAAAGCTAAGATTACACAAAAAATGGTGCCTTTTCTTTTTCATTTTCTTCTAAATATTACTAATAAGACTTTTAACCTTAATTAAAGTATTAAGTGGTGGCAAATGCAAGCAATGAGATAAGGTTTCACACCAGGGACAAGAAAATTCATCCATGGACTGAATTTCAGACTTTTGTTGAGCTAAGAGGACATCTTTGAGTCTTTTACTCTTGACTGGTGCATTATTCACGCTAGGACAACATTATGTTCATGCATGAGCTTTAACAAGTCTATTTTCTTGTCTCTCTTTATTTGGTATGTCTATTATCTGGTCTCTTTTTCCAATGAGAGAAATGGTATAATAAAAGGTAAAAGAGGTATATCCTTCTTTTTTTTATTTTATAAAATCATAAAAGATATATTTAGTGTAAAAAGCTCTCATTTTCTGGGATCTAAGAACAATGATTGTTAAGCAATCTTACTCCTAAATTTATTTATATAAGCAACAAAAACAAGAGAGAAACTTTTTTTCCCTTCTCAAACATTGTCATATGTAAATTGTTGTTTTGTGAGTTTATTGTTGTTTATATAACTTTATTTATATAATGTTTTTTAAAACTTTTTTTTTAAGTATAATTTATTTTTTTAAAAAATAAGCCAATAAATATAAGCTCACCTACCCTAAGTTGAGTAAGAAATGAAGATGAAGGTTTATTTTAAGACTTATCTTTTTAAGAAAGGTTCAATATTTATCCTTTGTTTTTTTTATAAACTTTAAATTCACACACCACAACTAACTGCATGCTAGCAATTAGCTGCGCATAGCGAGTTATAAGGCAGGAAATAACTCAGGAAACACACGCACCCATCAATATTAATACTTAAGCAGTATATACCTCTATCAGAATCCAAGTTAAAAAATTATTTCTAGAAGTTTTTTCTTTCTGTTACCTTTATTTTTTTGGGTTATAAACCAATTAATGTGGGATCTGGATCCACCATTATAAACAACTACAAGAACCATGTCCACGTGGTCCCAATGAAACCTTTTTTTTTTTAATTGTGTGGAGAATCTGGTCCCAATGACACATGCCTTTTGTACGGACCTCTCGAGTATATAATTGGCACAATGTCCCAATGCACTTATCAAGACAAACATATAAATAATAGAGAGAATAACACTGAAATGAATGAATAGCAAGAATACAACATTCTTTTTTTCTTTTTCTTTTTTCGATAATCATGTATACAAATTGGATATAATACTCAAACATAGATCATGATTAATGTCTTTATTATTATTACCGTAGAAACTTCTATTCTTATAATTTAATTTAATTTAAGAGCTTAACAAATTCAGCCCTGTACTTTTAATAATAAAATTTTAAAAAATAACAAATTAAAAAGCAAAATTTTAAACTTTAGTCCATTAAAATTGAGGGTTTTATTTGTTACTTTTTGTAAGCTCAAGGTTTAATTTTTTGCTTTTAAATCTATAAAATTCAATTTGTTACTTTTTAAAAACTATTATCTTGTGGATTCCAATTAGTTCAACTAGTAAAGTCTCTGATGGTTGTATAAGAGATCTGAGATTCAATCTCTGCTTATACCAAAAAATGATTGGTGTCTTGGTCTGATGATAAAGAGCTATCATCAGAAGCGGACGCCATAGATCGAAACTCTATAGTTTAGTAATAAAAATTTTCCCTCCTTAGTTTGTGTAACAAAGAATTTTACAAAGAATAGGTTGGGACTTGTGAATTGAAACTCCCCTAAATTATAGTTTTATAATAAAAATTTGCCCTGATTATTTTGTGTAACAAAGGATTTTACAAATGGGTTGGGACTTGTGAATTGAAATGGGTGTTAATTGTTTTCCTTCACAAGAAAAGCAAATGGGATGATAATTTTTTTTGTTGGGCACAAAAAAGCAGTGCATGAGATGAAAGTATCAAAGGGATGTCCCACTGCTGGGACTCCAAGGCCAATCTTTTTAGTCCCTACTCTACACCTTTATAGTGATTTCCCCATTCAATCTGACATTACCTATTTCCACTTCACACACTTCTTCAACAATTCCAGGCCCCCACTTAAAAAGAAAAAAAAAAGAAAAAAGACCCTAATCAAAGTTTCAATTTAAACGACCAGATTGATCTCTATAAACAATGTTAAAGCTCACCAAATCAGACATGGAAAATTTTATTGCTTTCTGAGGTTGAAATCCAACCAAACAAGTTTCAGACATGGAATTTATTTTTAGTACAAAACATGACTAAATAGGTCTTATCGAGAATGTACATGAAGCTTGAATTCATAAAAGATACATGATATTGCAGGTTGTACTAGAGACAAGGCCATGGTTCCCCTCACCACCCGGGGAAAACACACGTGATAAGATCACGTGCTTAAGGACCCACAAACTTCCATATTCATTGTTCAATTGCTTATCTTTCAAACCTTGTCATGTCAACATTAAGATGATAAAATAATTTGTCCCATTTATAACACAAACAATACAAAACAAAACAAAAAAATCAACTGTCATATAATTTCATCCTTTTTTTTTCAATTACAGTTAAGCTAATGAATTTTATAACCATTGAGATGACAAGTTATTAATTTACAATAAAAATGATGTAAGTAATGATCCAATGAATGTAATGTTTTACTAAGTATATCATGTGACTTCAACAAGTTACGAAAAAAGTTGAAAAGTTGTTGTGTGTGTTCTTTAATTTACATCTATATTTCTTAGATAGGATTGCCATGTTGGTCGCCCCTTTTACCCATTTTTCATTCAGCAAAAAAAAAAAAAAAAAAGCAAGCATCAATTTAAAGTTTGAAAGTTTGTTGTGTGTGTGTTTTTGTTAATTTACATCTCTATTTCCCAGAAATCAATTAGGTTTCAGTTAGCTCAACTAATAGTGTTTCTTATTATCAAATAAAGAACTTCGGTTTGAATTCAGCTTACACCAAAAAATGAGTTCATTGGCGTCTTAACTAGATGATAAAGAGTAATAATCAATTGGTGGTGAACGTCCGAGGTTTCAAATCTCTATCCCATATAAATATATATATATATTAGTTTATGGTATTGCTGTTAGAAGTTTGACTTCTTATTTTGCCAAGTGACCAAAGAATTTGACATTATTAAAGGGTTGCATTCATGATTAATCTACTTGATCAACCAAGAAACTGCCTTCAAATAGTAAGTCTTTTCTTCTTATTTATTATGCTTAATTACAACATAATAAGCTTTGAGTGTTCACTTGAAATTATTGAAGTGTAGCTCCAAGAGAGAAACCTAAACCACAAAACATACCCTTCCCAAGAACCCCATTGTTGTGGGGGCCCGATTATCTGACTCCCCTCCCACTCAGCTCTAACAGCAAAGAAACTTAGTAGGGGCCAGCCCGGTGTTCACTCTGTGATAAAAAAAAAAGAACCTATTGTAGAAACTCTGACAAGAGTGCATTCATACGATATATACAGTCATCTTCATGAGAAAGAAAGACAGTCCTTTGGTCCTACAATAGCTTGAAATGGCAATAACATAGCTCCATAAAAATGTGGTTGTTGTAACTGTGGAGAAAGTACCCCAAGATATGTAAAATCTTTCACTTTCTTGTGACTTTTATTTGATCAACTTTGGAACACAAAAAGGTGAGCCAGAAAGAAAATCCCACACACGCCCCCACGCTCACACACACACAAACACTACACACCATACACGTTTGACTATGCCGCCCAAATCCTCCCCTTTAAATTCTCTCCTCTTCCTTGGGCTCTTTCACACCCCTCCTCTTGCTTTGCCTAACAAAAGACAGCAAAAGAGAAGCTCTCTCTCTCTCTCTCCCCTTACTCTCCCTCTCAAACTACAAAAATGGGGTCGCCACCTTTGATCTTCCTCAAGCACAACATTATATACCTCAAAGTTTTCATCATTTTTTTCTTAACCAGTGTACCCAATATAACCAATCTTCGTCCAAACCAATCTCTTGCCACCCTAAAGGTTCAACGTCCACCAAGTTTAAATTCCACCAATATTGTTTCATCATTGGAAACACTTAGTCTAGATGGATACTTTAGCTTTGAGAACAATCACCATGCAGCCAAGGACTTTGGCAACATGTATCACTTCCTCCCATCAGCAGTCCTACATCCAAAATCAGTGCAAGATATTTCCAACACAATAAGGCATATTTACGAGATGGGTTCTGCTTCAGAGCTAACAGTTGCTGCTAGAGGCCATGGTCATTCCACCCAAGGCCAAGCTCAAGCCCACCAAGGTGTAGTTATCAACATGGAATCACTTCAGAAACTAGAAATGCAAGTTCACACCGGAAAGACGCCTTATGTGGATGTTTCAGGTGGTGAGTTGTGGATAAATATTCTGCATGAGACTCTTAAACATGGGCTGGCTCCTAAATCTTGGACAGATTACCTTCATCTTACTGTTGGGGGTACCCTATCAAATGCTGGAATAAGTGGGCAGGCATTCCAGCATGGACCACAGATCAGCAACGTTTACCAGCTTGAGGTTGTCACAGGTATTTCCAATCTAAACCACTTATCCCCTCCCAAGCACATGTTTAAGCTAAAAGTTGGCTCACTAACAGATAATTGTAAGAGAAACAGATAATTGTAAGAGAAAGTATCTTGGTTGACGGACTTATACAGTGCCCTTCACATGTGGTAGGGCCTACACACCTGTGGGACCCATATGATTATGGGGACACTGTATAAGCCGATCTCATAAGATAATTTTTCTCACTGTAGGAACGTAACACTGTCATTTCACTAAGAGCAAGGGTATTATAGTGAGTTCAGTATTTTTTTTATTCTTAATGAAATGGCAAATATAACCCCCCACCCCAAGATGCACAAATAGTGAGATGCTTTTGATAGTGAACCACTGCATACAGAAATATGCGCTTTAGCAAAGATGCAATACACAACTATAACTTGACTGCTAAAACCATGAAGGGCACAACTAACAAAGTCTAAGATTTTGAGTGCAGGAAAGGGAGAAGTGGTAACCTGTTCTGAGAAGAAAAATACTGACCTCTTCTATGGTGTTCTTGGTGGGCTTGGACAGTTTGGCATCATCACCCGAGCTAGAATTTCTCTTGGACCAGCACCAAAGATGGTGAGAATACATCAAGTCTCTATAACAATTATCTTATGCACACGATATATGCATACTTCTTCTTATTCTCTATGAGGTACAAGAAGCTCCCAGGATGCATTAAAAGCACCTCTCCTTATAACAAAATCATTTACTTTGGACAGGTGAAATGGATTAGAGTGCTCTACTCAGAGTTCTCCATATTTACCAAAGATCAAGAGCAATTAATATCATCTGAGAACTCCTTCGACTACATTGAAGGATTCATAATAATAAACAGAACTGGCCTTCTTAATAACTGGAGATCTTCTTTTAGGCCTAAGGATCCAGTTCAAGCCAATCAATTCAGTTCAGATGGAAGAACCCTATACTGTCTTGAAGTGGTTAAACACTTCAACCCAGATGATACTAAAACTGTAAATCAGGTAAGAGACTTCCTTACCTTCAATAAATATGTACACAATGTGCACTTAACCAAAAATAAATTATTAAAACTCTGTACTCAAATGCAGAGTATGGAGAACTTGTTGTCAAAGTTGAGTTATATTCCATCCACGCTCTTCCTGTCAGAAGTTCCGTATGTGGAATTTCTGGATAGAGTGCATGTGTCTGAGAAAAAGCTACAAGCAAAAGGCTTATATGAAATTCCTCACCCATGGCTGAATTTTTTCGTACCTAAGAGCAGAATTTCTGACTTTGCTGAGGAGATCTTTGGCAATATTCTTACAGACACAAGCAATGGTCCCATACTCATCTATCCAGTCAACCAATCCAAGTAAGTATATGACAACTCTAGTCAATTCTAGAAAAGTCTCGGATTACACAACCTCAACCTTAATTTCTACCATTTCTGTGTTGTAGGTGGAACAATAAAACATCTTTAGTTACCCCAGATGAAGATGTTTTCTACCTAGTGGCATTCTTGACCTCTGCAATGCCATCTTCCACAGGAACAGATGGCTTAGCACACATTTTAACACAAAACAAAAGGATTCTAGACTTCTGTGCTACAGCCGAACTTGGAATAAAACAATATCTGCCCCACTACAATACGCAGGAAGAGTGGCAAGCCCACTTCGGCCCTCGTTGGAAAGTATTTGCACAAAGAAAGTTAGCCTATGACCCTTTGGCAATACTTGCTCCTGGACAGAAAATTTTCCGAAAGGCAACTCGCACCTCATGATGTATCGATGTTGGCCTCACAAATGAGCCACAAAGTATAGAAAGGGCCTCAAAATTGTAAATTGTAACAGTTTATGGTATACGTTTTCGGCTCTCTATAACAATTGTAAGCATAATAAGAAGGCTGTACTGCTGTAGCCATTTGAAATCTTTGTTGACGACTATGGTAGAAAATTTTAAATATGCAAAGATAAAAATGCACTACGAAATAGAACTAAATCATCAGCCCCCTCAAAGGAAGACTTTAGCATATTCACAGTGTCTGCTAACAGAAAGATGAAATTGCTCTATAAAATAAACCCAGATCATACACTAAAATGTGAGCATAACTCATAATCCTACAAGCAGAGAGTATGATATAAGTCAAATGCAACAACTTGAACATAGTGGTAACAACAAAGCTACTCTGCCTTCGTACCTTCTGTCCATCCAAGACCTGATCTGCATATCTCCCCCTGTGGTTCTTCATAGTCTCGGGCATCACGGATAGTAGCTTCAAAGTCGGTAAAATCACTAGCAACAGGAAGAAAGCAACCTATATCATCTCTAGCACCAAAGCCTCCAGCCCGCATAACATCATCAGTTGTAATGTAGGCCTCCATGTTAACTTCCCCAGAAATCTCCATCTCCTCTAGAGGTGCATCGCTCACAACATTTTCTACAACTTTCCCATCAGCCAAGTTAACTTGTACAAGATCTCCTGAAGGACTTAAAACTGGATTTTGAACATCTTTTCCATCCATCTCACGCCAATTTAATTCAGATACTTCATTCCTTATTGCATTTTCAATCTTATCTGGTGCATTCAAAGAACAGCCACCTTCAATTTGCCAAAAAGAAGACACCATCATATGCTTGAAAGTAACTTAATTAACAAAGAAATGACATGGAACCTTACATGCTTTTATTTCGACTATACAGACATAATCAGAAATGAGGTTTTAAATTCAGCTCCACGGTAAACCTTAGTTGTCTATAATTTTGGGATTGCTATGTCATAATTCTATAGAAGTATTACCAGTATAAGTGATGGTAGCTTGTTAGATTAAAAAAAATTTCATAAACTTGAATGTACAGTGCACTCAACTTCTTCAAGGAAAAAAGTTCTGGTAGAGAAAAATAAGTGGTAAATGGCTCATGTCCACTCAATGTGCAATCCTAGGAATCCTAAAATTTTGTCGTTGTTTCCCCTTTCAATTGATGTGTTCTAACACTCTAATCAAAATTTGTAAATTTCCTAACCTTTCTCGTAGTCAAAATTTCTCATGATCACTATGTTAGAATTCGTCCCAATTCCCACAATAATTTTATATGTATGCAACAAATTCAAAAAAAACAAAAGACAACAAAAGAAAATGATTTCTCTCTTTCATTTGCTTAATGCATACTCAGGCAATATTACATTTTTTTTTCAAATGGTCTATTTCTGTTCTATTCTCTGCTTTGCAAAAATATTTTAGCATCGTGATTTCCATATCTTTTGATTTATCATGACTTTCATATTGTTGGTCTTTATAGCCTGTCTTTAACTTTCAAAATCTCCTTTTTAACTTAAAGTGGCCTCCAAATAATGTCTAAACCACGGTTTTTTATTAAATATAGAGGATCTTTACTTGAAATTTAAGTCCACATAGGTCTTCCAAAAAGAGGGGGGGTGGGGGGTGGGGGAAGATAGAACCAACTTCATTATGATTTCACATTTTGCCTCATGTTCACTAAATATGGCAGCTGTAATTAATTAATTGACTTCAATTATAGAAAAGATATTCAAGCACCATCACTAAAGGGATATAAATTTTTGGTCAATCTTTTGAATTAAATAAAACAAAGATCCACTTCACTTACATGGTTGTCTTTATTCAAAACATTTAGGCCCCTTAATGAGTTCCTGTCTCTCTTTTTTGTGACCATTGAGCATGCTGTTGGTGAATATGTCACCACATAAAAGGTTTTGTCAGACTCCTATCACATACATTGAATCCTTTCATATGGCTTTAGTCCAACTAAAATGACAATCAAGAAGGAAAAACTAAAATTGAGACTTTGAAAGGTCACTTTTAGCTTAAGCACCTATGAAACCCAAGTGCAAGATTCAAGGCATAAAGCTGCCCTGTGAAGGGAATACATCATCAAATCCTAGAAGACAAAGATTAGTGGGCATGGACATGCTAAGCAAACCTTCTTTTACTAATGCAACGAATGATCTAATCATAAATCTATTGACAGATTCAATCCCTATTTTCCAATTGTAATCCTTATTTTACACGAGCACTCACTTAAAATGTCGATTCTAAAATAGACTATTCAAGAAAATAAAACAAAATGCAGAAAACAAAACAAAACCAGATCCAGCCATGGCCAGAAGGATTTTAACTGAATTTAAAAAAAAAATGACTTGTAAGCTACTACCATAAGAAGTTTCATCGGATTTGTACTCCATGAAAACTTAAAACTTGCACAAGCAGAGCAGCAGGGTGGATCCTGGAAGATTCTTCTATTTTCCTTTGCAATATGATCCACCACAAAACCCTTTTGAAGAAACCTAATGAGGAAGAATCTGTTGTAAGATTCTATATACAATATATTTTATAACAAAATAATTATCCAGTTCTACAAGTACAACCTCAACTAGAGGCACGACTGTAAAAATAAAAATTAAAAAAAAAATCCTCATAATTCAATTTCACAATGGATAAAAGAAGACATTGCTGTCACATCTAATCACACATGACTACAGAAGAAAAGCATTGCTTCATAATTTTCAAAGAATCAATCATGGAAAATATTTTAGCATAAACATGCATCCTGTTTTTCTTCATTATTTTATTTTCTTAACTCAAGGAAGGTTATCAAGATTTGGGAAGTTTATTTTCTCTGATTTAAGGCAATATCTAGGGGGAGTCAGAGAGCTAAAGCACGCAATTACTCCTCAAATGAAACTAACAAGAAGTTTCAGGATACAGTAGTCTGAATGACTTCCCTCATCAATTTTATACGTCAGAAGATGCTTGAAGTGATGCATGGTACCTATGACCGGCTTGAATTTGCCCTCTATAGCTATCCCAAGCATGGTTTCATTTTGGTAAATTAATGAGAAATACTGAATGAGAATTGAAGAGAAAAAATAAGCCCCCTATCTGGAGTCAATGATTACCCATTAAGAGGGATATATATACACAGCAAAGCATCATCCAAAATATTTCTTATAGATTATTTTGCTTCAATATTGTCAGTGCTCACTCCTCATGTTGAGTAGGGTGCTTGTTCTGAGGATTTCTCATCAGAAAATCACTTTATGACCATGTTTATGTGTGCATCACAGATTCGTTTTTTCCTACTTTTGACATTGCATCATTTTCCAGTTGTGATATGAACAAGAAATATGAAAATAAAATTGGTTCGAAAGGAAGAATCAGGGGAGTAAAGAGTACGTCCAAATGAGAACCAATTAAGCTCACTTGCTACTTATATAAAGTATTTTCGATTTTGGGAGCAAAAAAATTTTGAGGGCATATACACAGAAATTCCCATTCCATGGGAAGAATTGTGCTTGAATCATTTCATGGTAAGTACAACCAATAGCTCAGCATACTGGACTTGTACACAAAATCTGATGATAAAACTAGTGTGTTCCATTATCCCATAGTACAAGGCAAATCTCTGAGCTAGATTGAAGATCTCTTGAAAAGAAATATTTGTGTTTAGCAGGACAGGTTAACCAGGAATAGAATACATAAATTATAATAGCAATTTTTCAGTAAGAAGGATTGCAATATAAAACATATAATTCTAGATTGAAGATCTCTTGACCCTATATGATCCAGCTCAAAATTTTCTAGCATTGAATTAATGAATAGAGAAAGAGAAGGCAGGATGCAACCCTAGGTCTCTAGTACAACTACCTAGAGATTGAACAGCAAGGTAGCTGGCACCTTCATCCCAGATAGTAATGTCGAACATTTAGAATTAACAACTGAAGGAATTTGCAGTGAGCTTAGAAAAACCACATACGAAAAGCTCTAATAAAATTATATCTAAATGTCCTAACAGTATATCTAAATGTCCAAACAGTAGTCCTCAGCTGCAAGGAAACCATTCAGCTGTTCGACTACCATTAGGGCAACATCTACATTCTGAAACATCAGTCATCAGGTACATTACTTAGGGGCAAATAAGTTCAATGTTACCTGACTTTTAATATCATTATCCATCAAATGCTGGCATATCCTTGTAGCAACCATCAGAGAATGACGCCTATTTTAAAATGTTGAACATGCAACAACAAAAGAAGGAAACCAAGTGGACATAATGAAAATTATTACACAAGGTCAGGACAGAGATGCTGAGCAGACAAATTAGGAGCTTCATCAATGGAAAGAGAAAAATCATGAGAAGAAGGGCTTCCAATTAAAACTGAGGACCTGTGAGCTAATGGGCAAACATGATGCTTCACCAAGCCATTCTAAATTCCCATTGTTAGTCATAAAGAAGTTTTTAAAAGGCAATCCAATGCCAGGGGAAGTTGGAGAAGTCTTTAAAAGAAGCTTCTTCAAATTCCTGATAACTTATCACATGTAAATATTCTTTATGACACTTTCAAAGTCACTTCTGTTGCACACCAGTGTTACAATTTAATAACATTTAAGTTCAACTTCAATATCCAACTTCAGTCTACCCATAGAACAATGGAAATGGAAAAAGTTCCTGGACAACCTCTCAAATGAAACTAAGATGTCGTTTAAGTAAACTTTTTTTATTTATTAGTAAAACACATAAGCCGTGGATCTTGAACCCGTAACCTCACCCTCCACCTACCCTTTGCAAGGGAAGGATATCCCATTTTGAACTAGAGCTCATGCTCACTGGTTATCTCATGTAAGTGAATGTTAATTGAATGTAGTATATATGAAGTAACTACCATCTCATCTCTAAATCAATTTAGTATAGAACACTCAAGAAATCCGTTGAAAAAAGCAGATTCACATCTCTTAAATCCAATAGTCCTTCAAGCAAAAGCAATTTGCTTAGCCTAAAGTCCGTCCCAACCCTCAAACAACTATTTCTAATACGTTTGTTGGACAACACGATTGCAAGCTGAATAGCAGAAGAACATAGAATGAGCTCTCAATCAGAAAACCTATTAAATCAAATGGCCAAAATGAATTTCTCAAACCATGTATGAGGGCCAAGCTCAAGAAAACAAATAACACAGTAAGTGACAAAGATAACAAGGATGACACTCGTCAGGGTGCACCCTAATGGTTGGAGGCTTGGGATGAATTGTAGATCCAGACATCATGGGTTCTCCTCGCTAAGAGTTCCCTTGGACTACCTAATAACACGGTTCTGGTGGATGGGGTCATATATGTTGGGAAAAATTCTATATAACTGTGAATAAATTTCAGCAAGCACAGCAAAAGCATTACCACACAAGAACACAAAGATTTAAGTGAAAATCCTTTCTCCTTGAAGGGACAAACCACGAGACAAATTCCGAATAATTTCACTATATTAAATAGAGATTGCAACACTTAGAGATACAACTTGAGCAAAGAAAAAAAACTCTCTTTTTCTTTTCACTCATTGCTCTCTTCCTCACTGTGTGTCTCTCACAATTTTCTTTTGCTCTCTATATTTTTCTCTTCTCTTTTGCCTGCTCTCACTCACGCAATTCTCCAAGACTGCGTTGTCCTCAATCTCAATCATTGGGACTTCTCTTCACTCTTCTCTTCTACCCCAAATAGCCGAATGGCCTTTCCCTTGATTTCTTCACCTTTTTCTTCTTTTCTTCCTTCCACATGCTTCACATCAAGTCACGATAAATGCAAACACACAAGTCTTGACTTTAGCACATGATATTAGACAAAAAGGATGAATTCAAATCTTCTCTTCACTTGGCCGAATGTCCTTGTGTTTTCTTTAGCCAATTTTTCTTCTTCCTTCAACATGTATCACACTCTTAATGTCAAGTCTCATTAAGAGACATGGTTGGCAAGAAGAATTTGGACAAGCTCATTAAATGAGCATGTCTATTACAAGTGGGTTGGACCATGGTGCAGTGCACCCAACAATCTCCCCTTCCAGCCCACTACGGAGGAGATTTTTTATCCAACTCTTCAGTTAGAATTCATTCCGGCCAAGCCAATACCAGACTCAACCTTCTTCATTATCTTCACTAACACTGACAAATTTTCATCAAAATTAATACATTTTGTTCTCAAAGAATTTATTTCACTTTGGATATCCTTAATCCAATTTCTTGGCTCCCCCCGTCAAAAGCCCAGATATTCTCGAAGCTAATTGCTTGATGTTCTTCAGTACGCCTCCTTTCAAGAGGTTCAATAATTTCTAGTGGAGGATATTGCTCCCCCTGCTCAAGACCTTCATGATCTTTCACTTCGTCATTCTTCCTAGCATCATGATATTTTTCATCAAATATCACTTCCTCATTTAAATCACTATCAGGTAGAGAGAATCTTACTCTCTTGGCTGCAACACCATTAATATCAACTCCCATCTATGGAGTTTTCTCAAAAACTTTGACTGCATTGAACTTCTTCTTACAAGCCCTTACATGAGTCCTATACATACCACAACAAGCACGCCCTCTAGCAACAACCAATGATCCTTTAGAAAGTTTCCATCTTCCATTGCCAAGATGGTTACAATAACTAGCTAGACCCATTGCCAATGTAGACAACACATTCATCCATAAATCTGGAACATACCGCACATCCTTCAATATCATTGTACAACCAACATTGGTCTTAATACATATATTACCAATTCCCACAATTTTTAAATAACTGAAGTTACTCATCTTTACAACACCAAAGTCATCTACTTTGTATGTGGTGAACAACCCTTTTATGGGGATAACATGGTGGGAGGCTGCTGAATCAACAACCCACTCAACATCGTTCTTAGCAACATGCTCACACTTTTGCTCTTCAAGAGAGAGCATCAGAACATTCTAATGAAACACAACTGCTGCAGTATTCTTCTCATTATCATTCTTTTCATCTTTCTCTTCAATTTGATCTTTATTCCAATGCCAACAGTTTCTTTTTATGTGACCATTTTTCTCGTAATGGAAGCATTCTCTCATCCCTTTAAACTAAGATCTACCTTTTGGCTGTGACCTGTCATTGGATTTGATGCGATTATCAAGCCCTCTACTTCTATTTCTGCCCCTATTCTCCATAACAAGAGCTTGATCTTGTGCATTGTTTGTACCAGCATCTCTTCAGCAAACCTCCTCACTTAGAATCAAATCTCGAATATCATCATATTTGAGTTTGCTTTTTCCTGCAAAATTGCTCGCTGCCATTCTCATGGCCTCCTAACTATTTGACAAAGAAGCCAAAACAATTAATGCACGAATCTCATCATCAAAATCAATCTCCACAGAAGACAATTGATTTGTGATGGTATTAAACTGATTCAGATGCTGAGCCACAAGAGTACCTTCCACCATCTTCAAATTAAACAACTTATTCATCAGATGCACCTCATTGTTAGCCGAAGGCTTTTCATACATGCTAGACAAAGCCTTCATCAGATCCACTATGGTCTTTTCCTTCACAACGTTGTGTACAACTGATCTTGTTAGAGTTAATCGTATAACTCCTAACACCTATCTATTAAGAAGACTCCATTCTTCTTCTTCCATACTATCTAGTTTCTTTCCTAAAAGAGGAAGATGAATTTCTTCCCATGCAGATAATCTTCGGTCTGCATCTTCTAATAGCCAAAGTCTGTGCCATCAAACTTCTCGATTCTTGACGTATTTCCTTCTTTTCCGGTCATTCCTCCCAATCGAACCTACGCTCTAATACCACTTGCTAGGAAAAAATTCTATATAAGTGGGAATAAATTTTAGCAAGCACAACGGAAGCACAACCACACAAGAACACAAAGATTTACATGGAAACCCTTTCTCCCTGAAGGGAAAAACTACAGGACAAACTCCGAATAATTTTACTATATTAAATAAAAATTACAACACTTAGAAATACAACTTGAGCAAAAAAAAAAACTCTATTTTTTCTCTTGCTCTCTATATTTTTCTCTTCTCTTTTGCTTGCTCTCACTCTCACAATTCTCTAAGACTGCACTATCCTCAATCTCACTGACTGAAACTTCTCTTCACTCTTCTCTTGTACCCCAAACGACCAAATAGCCTTTCATTTTATTTCTTCACCTTTTTCTTCTTTTCTTCCTTCCACATGCTTCACATCAAGTTACAATAAATGCAAGCACACAAGTTTTGACTTTTGTACATGATATTAAACAAAAAGGATGAGTTCAAGGGGTGTTTGATAATGTTGTTCTAGTAATGTTATTTATATTTTTGAAAATATATATGAGTGAAAAAATATATAAAAATACATATAATATTATTTAAACACTGAAAACTATTGTTCTAGTTACACAACCAAACAGCCCCCAAATCTTCTCTTCACTTGGCCGAGTGCCCTTGTGTTTTCTTCAGCCAATTTTTCTTCTTCCTTTAGCGTGTCCCACAGTCTTAATGTCAAGTCTCGTTAAGAAACATGATTGGCATGAAGACTTCGGAGACAAGCTCGTTAAATGTGCATGTCTATTACAAGTGGCTGTACCATGGTGCACTGCACCCACAAGTATATACGTGGTGTACTCCCTAGGAGTGGGTCTAAACGCCCTACCTTGACGAGATTCCACCTCATTAAAATACATTTATCAAGGACAACAAGACAGAGATTGGAAAGCAACAATATATTCTTCTCTTGGGCTTGACCCCAGCGCCCTAAATCCCTGACTACCATTGAAGAACAAAAATTTCAATACCCCTCAGCTTACCTCTTTATTTTTCTTTCCGTTTTTTGGTTAATAGGGTAGTTCAATTCCTATAGAATATCAAATGGCATTCAAGTTTATAATGAGTGTTAAGACTGCTATAACATTAACACCATTTAACACCCATCTCACAAAACTGAACAATACCAAAAATTGCAGCGCATATAACACACAAAACACACAAACATACACAAAACAAAAGCACCCATTGACTACTCAAAAACCCAGATTCCAAAACCTAAAACGTGAAAAATCCACCATAGAAACATCACAAAATTAATGCATAAAACCATGTTTTACATAACTTTTTGAATCATCCAAATGCAGCAACCAACACACACACACACACACACACCCAACAGATATTAGAAAGAAACTATTTAACAGGGTCATAGTAGAGTGGTACCTTAATGAGACAGAAGGGAAAGGCAGTAAGGTTTACTCTGGAATATACCAAGAATAAAGAAAAAAACCTCAGTTCTATCAAAAGGTAAATGTTGTTTTCATTTTTACAAAATCAACAACAACAAAACATAAACATGGACCTTGTTGTTTAAGCTTCAGAGAGTGAAAGAGCAGTCAGTGTTTGGCGCTGTTTCACTTTGCGACCTTTACAGAAATTGACAGGGCTTTAGTGGTACTTTGCTTGAGTATGGGTGTGACTACGAGTGGACTCGGCTTGCAAACGTGTCAGAAGAGGTAGCGAGACACTTGTAGGACACGGTTGTTTTCAAACGTGTCAGAAGTGGCAGCGAGACATTTGTAGGACACCGTTGTTTTGAAGTGACTTGCGTCTGTGGAACGCTGGTGGGCAATTATTGGATGTGAACAATAGCCTGATACGTGGCCAGATTTGGGGACACTTTTGGAAATTCCCCTCTTATAAACCTCTTTTTGCTTTCTTTGCAACCTTCGAGGATTTTTTTTTTCTTTTTTTTACTTTTTCAATTTTTTAGTGTTAGGGCAACCATATCAGCTCGTGAAAAAATTTCATCTATTTTATATAAAAAATTTCCTTTTAAAATTTTACACATTTATTTTTACAAATCACCCACACTAGTTCATCTATCCTACCACCTCTATTAATTAAATAATAATTTCCTCACTTTTTTTAATTATATCTCTCCAACTACACCGCGCCTTCTGTTTATTTTTTGGTAATTTCTCTCTCTCTCTCTCTCTCTCTCTCTCTCTCTCCTTCTCTTCTTTTCTTCTCTGATTCATGTCTCTCTCTCTCTCCTTCTCTTCATTTCTCTTTCGCTCTCTCTCTCTCTCTCTCTCTTTACCCATCTCTCTACCCATTTTCCAGCTCCAATCTCCGATCTACAGCACCGATCTTCGATCCACGCCTAGCCCAGCCGCGATCTCCGATCCTCGCACCGCCGAGCCCAGCCGCCATCTCCGATCCTCGCACCGCCGAGCCCAACCGCGATCTCCGATCCACGCCGAGCCCAGCCGCCATCTCCAATCCACGCACCACCGATCCCAGCTCCGATCTCCAATCCCCAGCACCACCGATCCCAGCTCCGATCCGCAGCTCCGCCGACCAAAGCATCGTGGGTGTGTTTGTGTATCTGTGTTTTTTTTTTTTTTTGGAGCAAGTGTATGTCTGAGTTTGTTACTGAGGATCTGTGTTAATTTCTCTGTGGATGATACTGAATTTGTTGAGTTCGTTGAGAACGGAGAAGAGAGAGGAAAAATGGAGCGAATGGAAAGGAATAAAATAATCCATACACGAGCTACAGTACTCGTGTATATATACACGGTACTGTAGCTCGTGTATAGATTTTCACATTTTTGGCTATTTATACACCCACTGATGTGGGTGTTTTTTTTGCATAAATTGTGTAAAAATTGTATTTTCTTTTATTTTACAAATTTTTAACTGAGCTGGTGTGAATGCTCTTAGTCATTTTTTAGTTCAACTTACAGCGTTGGTTTATCATGATAGTTCTTTATTAGATTAAGATATTAATCAATTTTTTATGTAAGCGGAGATTAAATTTCAAATTTCTTATTCAATCATTATAGACTTTATTAATTGAACTAACTGAAACTTACAATTTTTTTTTAGAAGCAAGTATAGACAAATTTAGTTATAAATAATTGCCTAGATTTTAGTATATTTTAGGTGTTCAATTAGAATTAACTAGTATATCTTTTGTGTTGAGTAGTGTTTTCAAAGTTTAAGATTGATTTATATTCTTCTAAAAAAAGATTTATTTATCTAATTTTATTTTGGAAACGATTTAGGATTGAGTTCATTGTCATGTTAGATTATAAATTCAAGTATTGAGTTTTTTTTTCTTTTCCCCTTTTTTTCGATCAATTTCAAGCTTATTTGCAAAAATATTTGATGTGAGGGATAGCCTGATACATGGCCAGGTTTGGGGACACTTTTGGAAATTCCACTCATATAAACCTCTTTTTGCTTGCTTTGCAAGCCTGTAGGATTTTATTTTTTTTTTCAATTTTCAAGTATAGAGAAAAAATATATATATAAAAAGTAAGTTTAGACAAATTTAGTTATAAATAATTGCCTAGATTTTAGTATATTTTAGGTGCTCAATTAGAATTAACTAGTATATCTTTTGTGTTGAGTAGTGTTTTCAAAGTTTAAGATTCAGGGTCCCTTTGGATACAGCTGAAAACTGAAAACTGAAAATACTGTAGCAAAATAATTTTTAAATGGGTGAATAGTGATGCGGGTCCCATTTTTAATTAAAAAAATTTAAAAAGTACATGAACAGTGCACCACTGTGCGGTTACTGTTCACGCACAGTGGTGAACAGTGCACCTGTCCCCCGTCGAAACGTGTGCGTAGGGAAGAAAAAAAAAAGTCTCAAACGCAGGACGCTGGACGCAGCCTCCCAATCCAAACACACGCTGATTTATATTCTTCTAAAAAAAAAGGTTTATTTATCTAATTTTATTTTGGAAACGATTCAAGATTGAGTTCATTATCAAGTTAGATTATAAATTCAAGTTTTGAGTTTTTTTTCTTCTTCTCTTTTTTGTCAAACAATTTCAAGCTTATTTGTGAAATATTTGATTAATTTAAAAAAATTATTGAACCCTTATACGATTGCAATTATATGCTAATAGTTTATACCTAAATTCCCCTAAAAAAAATTTATAACTAAATTATAATTGAAATAATATTATTCAAGTTAATTATATAAAATGATTTTATTTATGTTTCTAAAAAAATGATTTTATTTATAAAAATATATGTTCTCCAATCTTACATTGTTCAATATTATATATAATTTTTATCATGAAATAGATTGTTCAATAAATTACAAATAAAAATTTATGTACAAACTTACACAATCAAATCTCAAGTCTATATAAGTGTACTTTTATACATGTAAACATATAATATTTTTTTATATTAACGTTCCATTTGTTTCAATGGAAAACCTTGTGTAAAGATAGTTTTCCTTATTTTTCAATGTTTGGTAGCATAAAAAAAATATGAGTCAAAGGAAAACTATCTTTGGTCAATATAAAAAGTATGACTTATTTTTAGAGATTGTTTTCCATTAAATTTTTTTGGAAAATAACTCTATCTCATAGCAAGCTAAATAAGGGAAGTTAAGAGGTTGTATTTCAACTTATTTAAAGTTGCTACCAAACATTGAAAAATGAGATAGTTTTATAGAAAATACTTTTTAGAAAATTACTCATTTTCTAGAAAACGACTCATTTTCTAGAAAATATCATTATTGAAATAAACAGAGCGTAAGATTGAATATCATACACACAAGCTTATTCACATATACATTATTAGGTTTAAACGTTACTAATTTAATGGTTATTCGTAAATTTAGGTTTGAGCCTAACTTGCTTTCTAAATAAATAAACATAAATATTTTTTTTTTCTCAAGCCAAGCTGAATTATTTGCTAAAAGGGTTCTACAGGAGCAAGTGATCCAAACACATCTTTGGGCTTTGGGCTTTGGGCTTTGGACCATGTCCGAGGATGATTAAAGATCCATATGCACATAGATAGGAAGTCCGAGGAGAAAAGGGGAATCGGCCTGTGGACCGAGGTTCCCAAGGAGCAAAGACACCTCATAAATACTTTAGGTAAACAACCATGCATACCGAAAAGTAGAGCTCCAGGGAAGGCAATAGAGCCGTGTAAGCAACGGAAAGAATAAATATTTGGGAAGGTGATTACTACCTCCACATTTAATGCATTGCATCAACTGAATTGATCGCATTTATGAATAAATGACATATGAACAGTGTTTTCATAGCTCACAGCTCTTTCTACCACCTCCAAAAGGGGCTTGATAGGACAAGCATCCAAAAGTTATCTGAAAATTGTACAGATAGAGGGTTGAGATGAAACAAAGGGGACTATATAAGGAAAGAATACCTAGAGAGAAAATAGGAGGATACATAATCTCATTGTAAAGAAAATATTCCTAATCATTGTATGAACAACTCACCCTCGGACTTGCCCGAGGAAAGTTTTATGTTAAATTTGTGTCTCCTACTCTTGTAATAATTACCTTAGCCTAATCAATCTTAAGCCCGAATTTGCTCAGCTTTGTAATTTGTTCATTAGACCCACTCTCTTACAAATCTATTGTTTAGGGCTTGTTGTGTTGGGTTACACTGTTCTAAGTGGGCTTGGGCCACAATTCTAGGCCTTACAGGTTCATTTACAGCCTTAAAAGTGAAGGGAAATACCTAAGATTGTTGAATAATAAAAAGTTTAAGCATTGAATTAAGTGATTATAACTTTTTTTTATAAAATACTCTAATTAACAAGTTGTGCCTATAAAAACAAATGGTAAATCACACTAACCCCTCTTGAAATTTCACAAAACAATATTCCATTCGCATGTTTTGAGAAATGAGACTCCTACTCTATCTAAATTTTTGTTCTGAGTGAGTTAATGTTGTGCAAAAGTGAAAAGACGAAGAGTATAATATAAATAAACCATAAAAAACCCAATAAAAAAAAAAAACTCTTGTCTATATTATAAAAAAAAGTAAAACTCATTTATATATTTATGGCTTAAATAATGTGTAACTCTTACACTGATATAATTTTAACTCATATATGTGTATAAATGCAAGTGTTTTTAATTGTACAGTACATATACAATGGTTATACACTAATAATTCATAATGATAAATGCAAATCTAATCAAGGTTAGTGTTTGACATTATCTCCTTAAGATAGATTTCTTCCTTCACGCTATTTTCTTCAGTGGCCGGTGCCTTGAGTATCTTAGCTAGGTATCTGTCTTCCAATCTATAATGAGCACCAATAAAGGAAGAGAAGTACAAACAACCTAACTACTCATTGAAACTCTCTCTCTCTCTCTCAAAACTAATTGCATAAAAAAAACTAACGAAATGAAATGGAAGGCTCACTATTTATAATCACACTGGCCCCATTTCATAAAAGGTTCAACACGAACAGGCACACTGTTTTTTAATATAAAAAATATTGTGTAGTAAAAAAAATAATGAAAAAAAATAAAAATTATTTAATACTAGACATTTCATACGAACTCCACGTCCACATGTATATAAACTTATAAAATGTCCACATTCCTTCTTAAATGGACTCAAGGATTTTATTATTTTAAATCAAGTTTAAGTCGGCACTTTAAGACTCAATTTCTCATTCACTTTTTAAATAGTTTTTTTTAAAAAAGTAAGCAAATGACACTATGTTCTAATATGGACCTGCCTCAAGGAATGTATGGGTCTCACTTTAATTTTGGCTCAAAATTAACCACCCAAACACTTGCTAAAACTTATCTACCAATATCCATTAGATGAGAGTGACAATGTGAATGAGGATGGATTTGTATGTTTCCTTTATAAGCGTATGAGTACCATTTTTGAAACTTTTGGAGTGGGGGAATGTCATTTCATGAAACCTTAAGGGAGGTTGGTTTAATATTCCCAAAAATAAAACATTGAAAATTTGTCCTTTATTTTTTTAGAGAATGAAAAATTGTATCTAAATACATAAAACAAAAAAACCTAAACTATATAATAATTTGTAACAAATAGGGTTGAAAACATAATATTTATTTTTTATACTTTACTTGTGTGTGATACATTATGTAACACTTATTCTAGAATCTATACCATATAATGTAAGTTCATTGTATTACATATCATATATTCTATCTTGCAATTAAGGACAAACTGCTTGTTCTACAATTTTACTACAGGACTGACCTAACTTGGACCCTTCTGATACAAACAATTATCTCAAGATTTATTGAGGAAAAAAACAAGTTTTTTTTGGGTACTTATGCATTTTTTGGTTTAAAATTTAAATAAAGATGCGTAGTTTTAATATTATTGTTAATTTCTGTATCCCACCAGTGCCAAAACAATTGTTTATTAAAGATAGGTTAAATATATATATAAAATCTTGTCAACATTGAGATAAGTTTTTCAAATTTGATAATGTACTTCTTGTAATAGGCATGGTAGGTTATAAAGTACTTTTCAGTGCCCTTTTTTCTATGAGGTAAAGTACTTTTATAACCTACTTGGCAACTTCGCGTATTACAATATTATAAAGTAATTTTCATACTACTATGCATATAAGAATAAACTATATAAAATAAAAAGAAAACAAAAATTAATCATCACCTTTTTACCTGGCTCTTTAAAGATAATTCATGATTTTGCCAATGCTCTTTTTTATATATATATATATATCAAAGCGACCCCATCTCACCCTCGACCTTCATGGCCCCACCACAGTTGGCCTTGTCATGTGAAAGTGAGTATCATTATTTTGATTTGAACTCTTGACCAATTTATTGTTAAATATCACTATCATTTAGAGCATTTACATTAAATACTGTTGTATATTTTTGGTTAGTAATAAGTGAGTTCATTATTAAAAATGTAAGGATTTATGACAATAATTCCTTCATAATACATACTCCTCTCATTGAGGATTTCAACATCAAAAGTGGTAACTGAAAATGCACTTTACTATTTTTTTTTTAGAGAGTTTCAATCTATGACGTCCGCTTCTGATAATACTTTTTATCATCAAACCAAGACACTAATCGATTTTTTGTGTAGGCAAAGATTGAACTTCAGATCTTTTAGAGACTTTACTAGTTGAATTAACTATAACCCACAACTTAACTACTTTTAAAACGTCAATGGAAGATCTCTAAATGTGCAAAAATTTCATTTTCAGTTGTCATAAAAAGTTTCATTTTTGGATTACATTCATTAAAAAAAAAAAAAAACTAAGTATCCTAAAAAGCGTTTGGCAAACCATAAAATTGATTCATAATATAGGTTGAACAAAAAATAGAATTATTTCGAAATTATATTTATTTTATTTTATATCAAACTTATCTTCTTCTTTTTTTAAAAAAATTGTATGAATTTGAAGGTGAAAATACTAAATTTTAAAACTGATTTTTGGTAAAAATATTAGCACAAACACAATAAAATTTTTAAAACTCGTGTTTTGGATTGAATAATAAAGCATTTTAAAATTTAAAGTTTTAAACAAACCAAAATTATAAACTAAATTTGTTTTTAAGGGAAATGAATCTAGTCCAATTTTGAAGTAATTTATTTACTACACTAAAATATCTACCACTTGGTGTGTGTAGGATGTCCATAGGTTAGTTTGGATTAGGTTTGTGCTAAACCAAAAATTGATTTGATTATTTCGGGTGGGGAAGAATGAAAC
The DNA here is from genome assembly GCF_040712315.1 of Castanea sativa. Lineage (NCBI taxonomy): Eukaryota > Viridiplantae > Streptophyta > Magnoliopsida > Fagales > Fagaceae > Castanea > Castanea sativa. The sequence continues at coordinate 42,387,329 of NC_134021.1, forward strand.
TTGCCGTTGACTTGGAACTCTAGAAGGAACGACGGTTTAGACAGCTTGGATCTTAATGGGAGGCGATTGGACGTCGATCGAAGTTAGTAAAAAGATAGAGAGAGGAGATTTTTCACTAGATCTTGTCAAAGAACTCAAGATATGCACTAGATTCAGTTGGAGATCTCAAGACCTCCCCTAGATATGGATGCAGAACTCATTGGAGAAGGGTGAATGAGAGGGGCATTGGTCATATTATCAATTCTAATGGGTTGAGAGAAGTCGAAACCAATACTTGAATCAACTTTGTCAAATCTTCATAAACTGCCATGATGATCAAATCGATTGGTCTTCGAATCTTATGGTTGCAAGTTATACTGTTCTATCAAGTCTGTATAGATTTGGACAACCCTAAGTGTTTCTTTGGAAATTGTTGAAAAAAGTTTTGTTTTTTACCTTTTGGTCTCAGTTTTTTTTTTTTACAAATAATTTAATTTTTAGCTTTTTGCTAAACATTCAACAAAAAATTTATAAAAAATTATATCTTTTAATAACTACTAAAATAAGTAATTCCTCAAACAGACAATAACAATTGACAAATATTAGATTTTTTTTGGACAAAAAATAATTATAAATTTATATCATAAACTAAATAAATATATATTATACACATTTTTTAACCTACAATGTTAATTTTAACAGGGTAAGCTAAGAATTTTCCAAGAAATTAAGATCAGTGGAGTAACTTTTTATTTATTTATTTTATATATATATATATATAAGAACAGTGGAGTAACGTTGTCGTTGTGTGTGTAGCTTGTAAGTTGAAAGGTTACAATCACATCAACATGTAAAATACTATTAAAACGCGCCACGTCAACAAATTCAAATTCCCCCATGTTTCCTTCCCTGAGTTCTCCTCCTGTTAGAAACCTCCACGAGTTAAACGAACCGAAAAACAAACAAAAAGTAACGCAAAAAGTCACAAAACCAAACCAAAAACCCACAAACAAAAATACATTAAAAACGCAATCAAATCAAATCAAATCAAATCAAACCTCTTCTCTTCACTTCTCTTCTCCTCTCTTCTCTTCTTTTCTACTTCTACTTCTATTCCCACCGTTCCCACTCTCTCTCGCTCTCTCTCTCTCTCTCTCTCCTTTTCTTTCTGTTCTTTACTTCCAAAACCCAAAAAACCAAAACCACAAATTCTATCACAAACCCTAAATCTAAACCCTAATCTCCGCCGGGAATGCCGCCGGCGTCGGCGGCGGCAATGGACGTACGGTCTCCGATGGACTCCACGCAGTCTCAGAACCCTAATTCCGATTTTTCTTTCAGTTTCGGCGATTTCTCGGATAATCGGATTCCCAGCTCCAACTCTTCCAGCTTCGAAGCTGCCGCCGCGGCGGCGGCGGCTTCTTCTTCGAATGTCGCCCGGGCGGGCTCTAGGGCTCGGCCGAGGCTGGTCAAGCTGAGGAGGCAGCAACCGAGGTCGAAGTCGGTCGCGGCGAGCGATGCGGGGCCGGGTTTTAACCCGTTTCGATCGGATTCCGCGTCGAATACGGTAAGTAGTAGTGGTAGTGGTAGTAGTAATGGTTTTGGATTATTGAATGGTGATGCTAAGGGTTTTGTGTTTGGTGCTGATGGTTGTGGTAATGGTAAAGGTAATGGTAATTTATGTGGTTTGGATACGAATTTGGGTTTGGGTGAGCGTGTGGGGAATGTGGGTTTTGTGTTTGGTGCTAAGCCGAGTGAGGAAATGAGAGTGAATGGTGAAAAGGCGGGAAAATCGGATGTGGGTGATGCGGGGAAGGTGGAAGCAAGGTCTGGATTGGAGGATGGGGAGCTCAGTGATGTTGGTTTTGTGTTTCAAGCTGATGGGAGTGGTTTGGGTTTGGATTTGAACAAAAAAAAGAGAGAAAGTGGTGAATGTGGAGATAAATTGGGCTCTGAAGGTAGTGGGGGAATGAAGTTAATGACAAAAACCGAATGTGGAAAGGATGGTATTGTGAATAATGTGTTTGGTGATAGTCGAAGTGATCTTCCGTCGAATTTGAATTCAGAGAAGGGAGAGTGTGGTGAGCGTAGGGAAAAGTCGGATTGTGATGGGGATAAAGTGAATGTGGAAGCTGAATTGGTGACTGAGAGATGTGCTGATAAGAGCGATTTAGGGTCAGCTTCAGTCTCAGAAAAAAGAGAATTTGGTAAGAAGGTGAGTACATTGGATTGTGAAATTAATGACATGTTGAAAACTGGGAATGTAGTGGAGCTTGGGAAGAATGATGATCAGGATTTTGTGTTTGGTTTTAGCTGGTTTAATTCGGTGTCAAAGAACTTGCCAAAGAGAGAATCTAGTGAAAATTTTGAAAATATGGTTTCTGATATTGAGGAGATGATGAAAGCGGAGTCTTCTAGTGTGAAAGCTACTGCTATTAACTTCAATATCAATGGTAATAGGAGCTTGAATGACAATTGTGATATGGGAGCTTTTCCAATTGGAAGTGATAGTCAGAAAAGTTTTGGAAACTGTGGAAGCACTACGACTCAAATCAGTGATTTGGGTTCTGATGTTGAAGGTAAGGGAAAAACTGCATTTGAAAGTAGTAGCAATGTAGCAAAAGCTTCTAGCACAAGTCCCTTATTTGAACTCCCAGATGAAATGAGGAAAATGAAAATTGATGATTCTGAGAATGTTGATGGTGCTGACCAGACTGAAGATGCAGACAAGAATTCGTGTGCCAATCCTGGGGCTGCATTTGTGTTTAGAAGCAGCAAAGAGGCTTCTGACTCCTTAAACCAAAGTTCGGCAACTTGTGCTTCTATTGGAATTTCTAGTTCCGAACCATTTACTGCTCAGCCAGAAGTCAGTAAGGATTTTAATGAGGTCCATTTTCCTCAAGGTCAAGTAAATGATGATATGCTACCGAATGCATCTGCGCCACCATCTTCATTCTCATCAATTGGTCTTGACTTAAAACCAAATATAAGTGCTTCTGCAATACATTTCACAGGTGCACATGAAAATAAGGATGGAGATTGTTCTACAAGCAATCCAGATGGATCAGGGGTTTCATTTACGGCCTTCAGCACACCAAATTGGGATCCTTCTTGCTTTAAAGAGAATTTGTTTCCTGAAATAAATAAAAATTCGGAATTCTCGGTAAAGAATAGGTCTGTTAAGGACAAAAGATCAAAGAAAAAGAGGGGAAAACCAAAGCCGCCTTCCCTAAGTAAGCAAAAGCTGGGGCAAGAACAAGATAATGTAGCAAAGGAAAGCAGTTCCCAAGAAAACCCAGGCACACCTGGATGTTACTCACCCATGGATTTTTCTCCCTATCAGGAGACCACAGCAGCAAATCCATGTTCAAGAGAAGCTTCTGTGACTTCACAAGAGTTCTCCCATCCAGATAATAATTTTGAACCCTCAGACCTGCAGTCAGAAGTTCATAATGACCCTAAAGATGAAAATTTGGCTAATGCTGCAGGGGTTGATATTAATAAAAGGGAGCAGAGAAATGAGGAGAACTTTTGTTGTCGCAATGGAAGTTCTTTTGGTAGTGATTGCTCTTCAAAAGGATTCTTTTATGGAGCTGATACAACCTTCTCTGGCTCTAAAACTGAGCAATTCTGCAGCAGCAGTGCTGCTGGTGTTGCATCTACAGATACTAGAACTGATTTCAGCTTAAATATGGAGAGGCAAGAAAACAATTGTAAAACACCATTTTATTTTGGTTCGAGTTTGGAAGATACAAAGGAGAGACGTTTTACATTTTCTGCATCATCATCTGCACAAGGTAGTTTACCTGCAACTGCAATGAAGCGTTCATATAAAAAGAAAAGTAGAGCAAAAGTTGGTCGTGATTCATCTCTTGATACTCGATCATCTGCTGCCCAATTGTCACCCCGTACCAGCCCATCTTCACTTTTTGACAAAGAGCATAAATCTGAAGTGCATGAACAAGTCAAGCAAGGGCATATTTCTTACTCTGCTGCCATTCAAGAAGCCTGTGAGAAGTTGCGACTCAGGTGCTTATTGCATCATAATAACTTAACAGTCTTTTCATCGTAATGACCTAACAGTCTTTGAATGTTTTTCTAATCAGCTATCTTGATAATTGGTTATGCTGCTTTGATCTACATTAATTTTATTCTTCTGATCAGCTTTCTTGATAATTGGCTATGCTGCTTTGATCTACATTAATTTTACTTCATCTGTGAGAATATGTATTTATTATTCATGTGTATTATTATTCGATTTACATCAGGGGAAACAAAGCTTATGCAAATGGGGAGCTGTCTAAAGCTGAGGATTTATACACACAAGGAATAATTTCTGTCCCTTCTAGTGAAAGATCGGGATGCTGCCTTAAGCCTCTTCTTCTGTGCTATAGCAACCGTGCAGCTACACGGAGGAGTCTTGGAAGAATAAGGGAAGCTCTAGGGGACTCTATGATGGCTACTGCACTAGATCCCAACTTTTTGAAAGCTCAAATGAGAGCTGCAAAGTAAGACTGTCATTTGTATGATTTCAAATAATGAGTACAAAATGATTTATCTGGCTCTGGAATCTGGATTTATTAACAAAAAGTGCATATATTATTTATAGGAAAAATAATTTCTTCCAATTAAATGATATGCTATACCAAATTGGATGGTGGGGTAATGTGAGTCTTGTAATGATTTAGGTGGTTGCTTCTTATAATTTGGGATATTAGTCATCATTTGGATCTTATTTGAATAATTTAGAAAGAGATTATATGTCTATAATCTTCACTAATGAAACTACCATAATGAAATATGGCAATTACGTAATTTTAGAAGCATATACATAAGTGCTGGGTTTTGTAATGCTTTCTTCATTTTATACAAAGACATTGCATATAATAAATATTTTTCTCCCGTAGTTGTCACCTTGTGCTTGGGGAACTGGACGATGCAATTCAGTGTTTCAATAAGTGCCTGGAATCAGGTGGTGGTATTTGCTTGGATCGGAAACTCATAATAGAGGCTGCTGAAGGCCTTCAGAGGGCTCAGGTACTGAATTTCTTTTCTGTTATATTGGTAGTGCCGATGTGATCATGTTATTATTATGTTGATTCAGAAAGGGTCTATGTAAAATGTACATCAATAATTACATTTGAATTGCTAATAAGCTATAGCTCAAATGGCAGTTCCCCCTCCCCTAAGGATGGGGTGGAGGGTGTGGTCGTGGGATTAAGACCTGCTAAGTGTGTATGCAACTTAAGAAGGTCGTACCCAGTGCACAAAGCTCCCACTTTTGTGGTGTATGCAACTTAACAAACAAAAAAATAATTAAATAATTCATTTTGGAGATTTCCCCAAAATTAAAGTATCTGATGGTGTCACTTAGTATTGAGAGTTTATGCTTCGTCATTGGGCTGAAAATGGAATGTGGATCTCGGTCAACCTAGCTCTTTTACTACTTTCTACAGATCAATGTTAGTCATTGTTTTAATTTTCTTGTTGACTTCATTTTGTTAATATTTTGAACACAATGTTGCTGTTATTTTACTTTCTGCCCAATAATCCCTGAAGATTTTGTGTACAAGTAGAAGCAAGAAATTCCTTGGTTTCCATATTACATATCACAAACATAATCTTAAATTAGTATGATGTCTCAGTATTCTCAGATTTGGAATAATGACCTTATATACTATTTTTTTTCTACATCATAAGTACTGCTCACAAGTGGGCGATATTCTAAGTAGATTTTTTATGCTATTTGTCTTGTATCAAATCAGCAGCAGGATATCCAGAAACGTCATGATTTCTTTAAAGCCTAGAGATAAGACATTTTTTTCCTCTTGGATAACTCAGGGAACCTTTCTAAAGAAATGCCCTTTGGAATTGGACGCACCTATAACCAGTAAAAAATCTATGGGAAATTGACCCCACCTGCCACAGCATTCACTCTAAAGGGCTAAGTAGTTTATTATCATGCCCAGGAGCAGTAGTGACGAGACTTTTTCTAGAAACATACATCAGATATCTCAACCTATGTAGCTTCTAAGTAAGAGCTTGAATTGTTTAATGAGTTAAAAGTGATAAGGTAAGGCCTTGTTAAGCAAGAGTATATGTATTCTTTGGCAAGTAACAATCACTAAATACATTTTTGTGACCTACTTTAGATAATTTTTTTAATCCACTGGTAATTTTTGTCATACCAGTGTGTTAATTACCAATTTTTGCCAGTTGTTTAGCAGCATATTACATGATATGGAATTGATCCAAGATCCAGATTTTAAGGTTATGTTGAAGATATATGTTAAATTGAGATCAGTTTTAAGGAAAAGAAAATGTCACTCTGGAATGAGCACTCGAAGAAATAACAATGTAAGAATGCCTTTAGACAGATATGTGTTGCAGATAACCCCAATTATCATGTATTGCCAATGGACATTCTTCAATTTCAAATCGAGCAATGGATAATAGAAGGAAGAGAAATTTTATAGTGCATAATGTAGAGCCTCAAGCTTGTTCTTAGACACAAAGCTGAACGATAGTATTAACAGCTTTAATGATTGGAGAGACGGGAAATGAAGTTGAGATTATTTTTTCCTTTTTGGTTGGGATTGGTAAGTTACGGAGGTTCCCCCTAGTGCGATGCCAAGTGCCTTTCACCCAAAGCGACAAGTCATGGGTTCAAGCCCAAGAATCAACTCTCCGCACAAAGGGAGTTTTTTTTTTGGGGGGGGGGGGGGGGGTTAAGACAATCTCCAATCACCTTTCCCAAACCTTTCAAAATTGGAAGCTTTGTGCTCCAAGTATAATCTTTTTTGGATTGCGAAGTTACACATGCATCCAGTGGGTCTTGAATTCACAACCTCATTCTCCATGTTCTTCTTACAAGGGGAATAGGTGCCATTTGAGTGTTTTAGCTAGAATTCATTGGCAGGAGATGAAATTGAGAATGATTTAATTTTTTTTGAATAAAGAGCAATAACAGAAACCTAATCAAGATAATAATGGCCATCCTGCACTGATTCTTCACACCTCTCCCCAAGCCTGACTGGAAAAGATCTGATGTATGCCCAAGAGCATCACATGGATTTTTAAGTTCACCAGTTGAAAGAATGAATGAATGAAAACAAAATGTTGAATATAACATACAAAGGAAAATGAATAGTGCAATTAAAAATAACCTTTCAAAATGTTCAGTGACCTACTGTTCTCCAGAGTCATAATAGATGATTTATATTGTTTTAAGTATTTTTGTATTTGTATGAAATCTATATGTTTCTCAAGTATTCATGATTTATATAAGATACAGTTGTAAATTTTAAAAGCTATGCACTTGGTACCTAATTGATCATGTTAATATGCAGTTATGCTTCCTCTTGAACTTACTGATCTCTTGGGCAATCATATTGTGTTACTGATATCTCTGTTTTTCTTCTGCATGGGAATGTTTCTGTGTTTCTATGCCTAATGTTTCAATAAAATACTAACCACGTGCTTCTTTGTTACTAGCAGAAAGTGGCTGAGAGTACAAAACATTCTGCCAAACTTATGGAACAGAGAACTTCTGATGCCACTCTTAGTGCTTTACAAATTATTGATGAAGCTTTGTCAATAAGTTCATACTCAGAAAAATTACTTGAAATGAAAGCAGAGGCCCTTTTGATGGTCTGTAATTACTCAACTTACTTGTCCACTCATTTATCATTGTTTTTAAGTTAAAGTCATTCAATGTAGGATAGTTGACAACTGCTCTTTGTGTAAGTCTATCTTTTTTAAGCCCGAAGTATTGGTCTCAGCTGTGAGTATACTATTTTGTGGCATTTTGCAGTTGCGGAGGTATGATGAAGCAATTCAGCAGTGTGAGCAGAGCCTTTATTTTGCTGAAAAGAACTTCGCATCATTGAGCACTGGAGCAAATATGGATGGTTCTGAGTGTGAAAGTTACTCATCTGTTAGGCTGTGGAGGTGGTGCTTGATATCCAGGTGCTACTTTCATTTGGGAAGGCTTGAGGCAGCTCTTGATTTGCTTCAGAAGCTGGAAAAAGTGGGATCTATTAAAGACAAGTACTACACAATCTTTATGAAGCAGAGTTTATTTTTCCATTTGCCAATTTTAATCATGACATTTCTTACTTTTACTGGCTTTATGGAGGTTTCTGATGCTAATTTCAACTATGTAGGAATGGATTCAAGAATTTGGAATTGTCCATTTCATTAGCTGTCACCATACGTGAACTTTTACGCCTTAAGGTATCTCATTTTTTCTCTATAAGTTCAATTTGGAATCTGAATTCCTATAATTTGAATTTCAAACTTTTTCATTTGTATCTTGTGTTGCGTAACTGTTGCTATATCAATTATGAAAGATGGAATTTTCACAATTACTAGGTTTTGATGAAATTGATTGAGGAACTGGTTGTTATGGATATAGCACATCCAAGTAAATAAAGAGATTTATAAATATGTATGGGAGTGAATGGATTGGTATGTTACTTTTTGTAAGATGCAACTCCTGACTTGCTCAACCATTTTGTTGGCACATGAATCTTACTATCATATTAATCAACTCTTTAAGGATCTGCATATATCCTATTGATTTTATTAATTTATTTTACCATTCTTGTAAACAACAGAATGCAGGGAATGAAGCATTTCGATCAGGGAAGTATACTGACGCAATAGAGCACTATACCGTTGCTTTATCTAGCAATGTTGAATCACGTCCTTTTGCAGCAATCTGTCTTTGCAATCGTGGTGCAGCATACCAAGCTTTGGGCCAAATTGCTGATGCTATTGCAGATTGCAGTCTGTCCATAGCCCTTGATAGAAATTATGCTAAGGTATGCCTTTGAGTGTGTACTTAGTGTGCGTTTGGCATTAGAGTTTTACTTAGCTTATTTTACTATTTAGCTTATTTTTGGTACTATTCATAGGTCCCACTGCACTTTTTGGTTTTATTCATGGGTCCTATTGTACTATTTCATTTAACTTTTTTCTTTATCTACAACACTTTCAGCAAAAAAATTTCAGTTTCAGCTAAATAAGTTGTTCCCAAATGGGCTCTTAGTGTCATATTTTATTTATTGTTTTAGATACTGTGTAGTGATGCGAAAGGAATCCATGGATGCATCTTTTTGATTTTGTTGGCCATTAAAGATTACGCTAAATTGTGACTAAAAGCACTTTGTTTATTTTGAATATTTTTTCTCTTATGATTACTAGTTAGTAATATGAGCTGTAGTTACTGATCTATTAAATTGTGATGGCACTTTGTAAACTTTAGCAATATGGATGATATTTTACCGTTGTCATTTGTCTCTTTTTTAGGAGAGAAGTTTGTTTTCCAATATTGATCTGCTACTAGATTGATGTCTTAGCTTATATATGATCCTCTGATTGATATGCAGAAGGTAATTTAATCAAGGTTAATCAACAATGTGTGATTTGTTTTTAAAAATGGTCCATGATCCGTTCTGTGATTGACACATTCATATATAAAATATGACACTCCTGTCCTATCTTCATGTTTCAGCCTGTTTAGAACGGTTATGACTTGATGCCTTCTAGTTAAATTTTCTACACGATATAGTAGGTGGTGTGTAATGCTTTACAAGGTTTGACTTTTCTTGATGCCTTCTGATTTTAATGGAACATGAAGGCTTGTTAGTAATGAGAGTGGAAAACAGGAAAAGAACATAGGAAAATGCTGTTTCAAACTTGTATGACATGTTTGGCGCTTTTCTTTACCTATTAAGTAGATTGTGGGTAATCAATCCTAACTTATGCAGAGTTTTTTTTTTTTAATAAATTTGAGAATTCATGCTTCTCTTTTACTTAGCTGATTTTTTTTTTTTTTTTTACCTTCCCAGTATAGAATGTCAATAATATTCTTTTCTAAGTAGTCCTACTGTCCTACTCAATCATAATAATGCCCCATTATTATTCAGTTTATTTTAAAATTTAATCAGCAATTTTATTGCAGAATAGTTTTGTACATAAATTGGTTCCTTTATAGTATTTCAGTGACTGAGATCCTGCCCTTCTACAGGCTGTTTCTAGAAGGGCCACCCTACATGAGATGATCAGAGATTATGGACAGGCTGCTAGTGACCTTCAGAGGCTTGTATCCATTCTTGAAAATGAATCTGGTGAAAAAGTCAAACAGTCTGGCACACCATCCAGTGTGAAAGAGTTAAGGCAAGCTCGACGCCACCTGCCTTCAATGGAAGAAGAAGCTAAAAATGGAATTCCTTTGGATTTTTATAAGATTTTGTAAGTTATTAAATCTCAATTGCAGCCTTCCAAACTAGTATTGCCAGACTGCCTTATATATTTTGTGTTGAAGCCCATAGTTATTATTCAGTCCAAATGAATTCTAAATGATGGTGTCTAAAAACATGTTTTGTAGTTGTTTCCTGTTTTAAAAGTAAAAAGGGAATGGGGGGAATTATCATGCAACAGGAATGTTGCGTTTTACCCAAATTTCTCTGGGTTATCTATGAAGTTCTATGGTGAAAGTAGGGCTGATTGCTAGATGTAATAAACAGGATACAGAGTATTGTGAATTTAAAGTTATTGAAGCTTTTTGTCTGTGGCTTCTGCCTAGTTTCTGCTTATTTGAAACTTCCATGTTATACTCACTACTTTAAATCTCAAATGCCAGGGGAATCAAACCATCTGACACAGCATCTGATATCAAGAAGGCATACCGTAAGGCAGCTCTCAGACATCATCCAGACAAGGTTTAAAGCTTTTTGTAGTTCATACCCTTCATTTTAGAATATTTATTATGTGAATTCCAGACTTGTTACTCATTGTAGGGGGTTTATTCTAATCTTTGTTTTGTTTTTTCTCTTTCTTTTGGTGGGCTTTAGGCTGGTCAATTCTTGGCAAGAAGTGAAAGTGGAGATGAGGGGCGACTCTGGAAGGAAATCTCCCAGGAGGTTCACAAGGATGCTGATAGGCTTTTTAAAATGATTGGAGAGGCATATGCAGTGCTATCAGATTCCACTAAGGTTTGCCACCCACATAATGAGAGTAACTTGAGAAATATTTATGCATGATCACACCATTTTTCCATTTTTTGCAGCATTACTTATATTTGCACCACTTATTTCTGCTATTGCAACCTTTGTACATGTTTTGCTTGATGTGGGGGGTGTGTCTCTCTTTCATGTTCCATGTGAAGGAAAGATGTTAATCTGACTGCTTAAACCTCAATTAGAAAAAATGATTTTTGCATTAGGAAAGGCTTGTAATACTTACTGGTCTACCAACAGAAAATAGCCATCCCTGGTTTTTGCATGGATTCCTTCTTTTCTATATTTTTGTGTTGAAAAATGTAGTACTTCCTTTTGATCAACCATTCTGTGAACAGCGCTCACAATATGATCTTGAAGAGGAAATGAGAAAAGCCCCAAAAGAATGCCATGTAAGCAGCAGTTATAGAAGATCTTCAGATCCTTACAGCTCTCAATTTGAAAGAAATTCGAACAGACGATACTGGCGGGAGACTTGGAAGACATATGGAAATTCAAATTTTCGATGGTGAGATTCAACTGGTAACAGTCATATATATATTTAGTAACCAGGTCATGGCAGCTTATGACTCCAAGTTTCACGAAGGATCTGTGGAAGTTTCTGGGTACTGATCTAGTCAGGTAATTAACAGTCAAATAATGCATTCTGTTGGAAGTGACCCTGCCCATTGGTCTATAAATAATTTTATCATGTCGATATTGCAGTTTTGAGCTTGAGGATTCTATTTAATGTAAAGGGTCTAAAGGGAATAATGGAGGAAGGAGTTTTGGTCCTGATACACTGGGAATGTTCATATACACAACTTACTACGAATTTTTTGCCTTGCATCTCAACCCTTCAGCCAGCGCATATTATGAAGGAAGAAGAGTTGGGAGTGATCGGTGTGCCTCATTTTTGACAGAAAAAGAGTGAATGTTAATTTTGTAATATTATTATTTATAATCAATCAATATCTATATTAATATTTAATATCTAAAGTAGAAGTGAAATTTTTAATGTTGTTATGCTCTTGTTAAGCCATTTTATCTGTCATGTCATATATATATATATATATATATTATCTTTATGATTTCTCTTTATTTTTTATAAAATAATTAAATAAAGATAATGGACAAAAATTTTGATGTGCTCCACTACTATTCAATTGGTGCTATTTTGTGGGTTCCAATTAGTTCAACTGGTAAAGTCTATGATGGTTGTATAAGAGATCTAGGGTTCAATCCCCACCTACACTTAAAACTGATTGGTGTCTTGGTCTGATGATAAGGAGCTATCATCAGGAGTGAACGTCATAGGTTAAAACTCTTTCTCAAAATAAAAAAAAAAAATTTGGTACTATTCATTTGTCTTAAATGCAAATGTTATTATTCCAAATTACAAAACATGACTATTCATTATACAATGTTTGAGTATTCAGCCAGTCAAAATGATTTTAAATTTTCATTTTTCATTTTTCTAATTTCACATAATTGTTAAAATTGAATAATTCACTAGCTTTTTAATGGACACAATTAGAATTTTAAGTATTCAAACTAAATTTTTTTGTGATCACAACCTTATTCTTCTCTTGTTTACAATTTATTTAAGGTTTGCAATGTTATATCTACCAATGTACATTTTAGATACAATCGCCTTATTATCTACAACAAAAAATTGGTGCAATACTAGTTGTTCTCCACATTTTTCAATCAAACTTTAGTCTTCATCATTTTGAGACCAAATGATTGTTTTTGTTAGAGATTTTCAAAGTTAAGTCGGCAATTCGAATATCATAGAGGTGAACAAAACTTGCAATCAGAAATTATCTTCTTCTATTTTTCTTTTTTCTTCTTTTTGTTGGTATTCTTGCATTTAGTCTTTGTAAAGTGTTTTTGTTGTTTTCTTTCCCAAAAATTTCGATGATATTGACTTTTGTTATTGTTAATTGACTTAAAATTGGCAACAAAATTTTATTTGGCCCATCATAGATGTAGAATTTCTTAATATTAATAAAAAAAAAAACACGTTGATAATGAAAAATTCTTATTTCCTTTATATTTGAACAAAATGGTGGATTCATAAATTTTTTGTAAAGTATTGGAAAAGTCAAAAAAATTTCTAGTGTAGCAATTTTGTTATTGTTGCATCCCATGAGTTTGGTAAAATTCCTCTTGGAAATCTTATGGTAATTATATTACAAATAATTTGCATCTTCACCATCGGATTTTTAACTGCTCTAAATTTTCTTGGTAAGCTTTTACTTTGTTTAATTGATCATCTTTGAGGAAAATGCCAAAAAGAGAATTAGATAAGGTATAATTTACTCTAAATTATCATTATGCTATTAATATTTTTATGTATAGATACTTGAGAAAGTTGATCAATTCTTTGTTGGCACTTATTATTATTGCAATTATCTTTATATCTGGCCAGTTAAATTACTTTTTGAGAGTTAAGGTGATAGTATAGCGGTAAAAACAATTTTTGTAATGTCCCATGTTTGGGGTTCAAACTCCACCTTCCCCCCTCCACTATTATTTACCTATTAAAAAATAAAAAGAAGGTTAATGTTAGCCTTAGTTTGAATAACATTTGTTGTCACGTTATTTATTCAAATATTTCATATATGCAATGCTTAATTCATTTAACATTTTTTAATTAATCTTTTGGTTTTTTTTTTTTTTTTTTCCTTTTAGTCTCTTTGCAATTTTGAAATTGCACAAATTCTATTACAACAGCTAGGACCAAATTAAGCTTATGTTGTCGGAACAACAAATGCAATGCTTAAAATGCTCCCACTTTTGCCCAATTAAGCACTGCGTAGTTTAAATATGCCAATGCGCACATAGTTGACAATAATTAAAAATTCCTTGATTAATTCCTCTTGGTTGAACATGTACACTCCCAATAAAACAGTATCTTAATCTCTCTAAGTTGAAGGCATATTATTCAATCAATTCAGTTTGCCAAATTTTCGCATTTAAGTTATTGATTTTATCTTCTAAAATATATTTGTGTTGGATGGTTTATATATATAGAGGCCGGTTCAAACTAAGAATTATTCAACGTATGTTACTCACTAAATATCTTATTAGTTGTATAGATGATATTTCTGGTTTTTCGAGATAAGGTTAACAAAACAGATTTTTTATAGGATTTAAAAATAAAAATAAAAATAAAAAATCCTTGTGGTGGGCCTTTTTGAGATTTGTGGGCTGGGCTACCTCCTGCCACATTGCGGACCGAATGTTTTGGGTTGGAGAGTCGGGACCGGTTTGATCGTAACTCACCTCAAACCGGCTTGTGCACAAACTAAGACCCTTTTGTTGAAAACTTTGATTGCATGCCCATGGCAGATGAAACTGTTACAAAAGAGTTACAGTAGATAGATATAATATAACAACAATAAAGGAGACGCGCTTGCTGTTAGCCAAAATAAACAAAAGATACTCAATTAAGATAAAGAAAAAAACAACACAACAACAAGAAACGCATTGTAAAAATGAAATGGCAAAGATAAAAGAGAAATAATACTTATGCTTAAACAATAAAATCAAAGAAGAAACGGTTAGTCTGTCGTGCTCAGTTGCATTATGAAACTAAGACCAAGGAGAGAACCGTTTCCTCAATGTGGATAACCTCGCAAGAAGGTCCTGCTGTAGAAATTACCTACTTTGAGAAATGGGCTTGAATAGCTTATGCCCCAAAGAAAATCCTTAATCCTTAATAGAGGGTAGGCTTTTAGAGGGAGAGAATTAATTAGCCTATTGATGCATGCCTGCCATCTTACTTTTGCCTACTCTCTCGGTTTTTCTTTCTAGCTTTCTTTTTCTAAGTTTGCTACTATGTTTTCCACTCTCTTCTTTCTTTTTACTTCCGTGTTCTTGTTGTTGTTGTTGTGATATTGTTGTGATTGTGACGATCGTGTTGATGATGTTGATCATCTATGGTGCACGATGGAGGCTCCTTATTTACTACCTGTCGTGAATGAGTTTTTACTGTTTTACCCTTTAACCACTTTTGTTTGGGTGTGAGTGTACTTCCAGGCCACTCACTGGTTTGTTAGCTGCCCAGCCACCACCACTTACTTGTGTTGGCTGTGTCACATCCTATTACTAGACAAATAATTCTATTTTGTTTGCTTGTTCACCGTGGCATTCTTATCCACAACAGGGTGGGCATTCTCTCTTACTAACCCTAATGGCATGCACCTAATGATTCTAACTTATCTTTTCTTCTTTTGGGTAGTATGTCATCCTAGCAGGACATTTCCCCCAAAAGAGTTTGAGCGGAAACCCTAGAATAGGCTTCCTCCTTCAGCCCACCACTAGACCATACCCTCTCTTACCTCTAACCCATGGCCCACCACTTCTGTATTGGCCGAGTACAGGTTGGTGGTATCTGAACCTTGTTCATGCTTCACTTCTATGTGTCTAAAGCTTGTCTGCTGCTCATGCGTTTGCCATGGCTTAAATGCTCGCCTGTGTGTTCTGTCGCTCATTCTTGACCTCTTGTAGCGTGAACTAATTTCTGAATCTTCATTCTTTATGGCTTGCTTCCTTCAAGGGCTGAACCTTACTTGATTGTGGGCTTTTCTCTTCTTAACCCACTCGTTGTTTCTTCCGTGGATTTGCTAACATTCCTACCATGTCATTCTGCTATTCTTGTTGTGGTGTTATTTGATCCGTGCTTGTTGGGCCTCTTTCGGGCCTGCTGTATGCTTTTCTTTTATTTAATTACAGTGACCCCGTATTGTCATTGGGCTTGCATTCATGCTATTTCGGGCCTTCTTGACCAATTCTATTGCTTACGGGCTTCCTTGGCCCATTTCTTTCTCCTTGGGCATCCTCAGCCAATTTCTAATTCTACGATCCATGGGCTTTTGCTAACTCTTTTGGGCTTCCCCAACCCAATTACCATATCATTTACTTTTGGGGTTTATGGGCTTTTCCATCAATCCCTTGCTCACTTATTTCTTTACTTCGGGCCTTCTTAGGCCCATTCTTTCCATTTTGTATAATGTGCATGGGTTTCTTTGGGCTCTTTTAGGTCCGCTTGCTTCCTTTGAGGTCCATTTATTATTTTCTAGGTCTATGATTCATTATTCCTGCCATTTGAGCTTAATGGTTTTTTTTCTCCAATTTACTAACTCTTTTCTACACATATTGTTGGGCTTCTTCTTGCTATTGGGCTTTTCTTCCAAAATGACCATCAACAATCCCGTAACTCCACTCTCGACTTGGATTGATTATATATCCAAAAGGGGTCCAGAAAGGCTTCAACAACTACATTTTGACCAAATTTATTAGTTATTCTCTTGCAAGAATAAGTAAATCAATTTTAATTACCAAACAGAATACTACCCAAATGTTCCACCTGTTTTGTTTCGATTCTAATTAGGCAGGCCGATCACATTTTCAAACATTGTAACACTTGCTCTGAGTATAGTGTTGGGCTTTTGGCCCTCTTTCTTTTGGATTATATTTCAATTGCTAAGAGGGTGTTTGGTTTAGTTGTTTCCATAACTCAAAAATCAGTTTTTATCACTCAATTCTCAAAATTCGTGGGTCCCATCAAAATTCAAGTTGTTTGGATAAGTTTCCGTAACTTAAATTTCATCACTCAAACTCAAAAAACTGTGTCATTTTTGTAATTATTAGCAATATATGGAACCCACTTCATTGTGTTGTCCACATCAATTCAAAATTGCATTTATTCTCCCAACAGATTTGTTCTCTCCTTCATTACCTGTGCTCTCTCTCCATCTTCTTCTTCTCTCTTTCCGTTCTCAAATCTCCAAGGCAGATAATCAGACATGGCAACACAACGAGCCACCACCACGACCTCCACCATCACAAGGCTTCTCAAGCGCATACCACCACGACCCTCAAAATCTTAAGTCTCACCCATCGCCACCACCTCCACCATCGCTACTACTCACCAGTGGTGGGCTAAAAGAAAAGATTTGATTTAGATTTGGGTTTGGTGTTTGGAAAATGGAGTTTGATCCGAGTTTGACGTTTCTAAAGAAAATAATTTTGTTTTGGGTTTTGTGGTATGTTTCAAAATAGATTTTAATTTGGGTTTGGTGTTTCTAAAGAAAATATTTATGTTTTGGGGTTTGTTTCAAAATGGGTATTTGTGGGTTCTATAGTTCCAAATTTGGGGCCATGGATGAAGCTAATGAAAACAGTGAGTTGGTTGCTCTAATGTGTTAATCTTTGTGAGGAGGTGGGTTTGATGGGTTATGTATTTCCAGATTTGGAGCTTTTTTGGGTTTCTTTAATGGTGGGTTCTTTGATGAGGAGGCTGGAGGTTGAAGAAGCATGCAGGTGTGCAACTACCCATTCTGATCCGGCACAGTAAATAGATCCCACCAGTTTATGCAGAATTTTGAGTTATAGAGACCAAGATATGAAACCAAACAAGTTTTAGTTTGAGTGAAAGAGATAGAGAAATGAGTTATGAGATTTGAGTAATACGTAATGAGTTATGGATGATGCTTAATCCAAATAAGCCCTAAATCATTCTCCCAGTCTCCCCTCGCACAAGTTTTCCTTTTTACCTTCTTACTCTTTGAAGTTCCACTCGACTAAATTCTACCTAAAGTACAAGTAGGGTGCCAAAGCAAAGTGCAAACCACTTCAGGTGCTTTGTCCTGATTGAAAAATATCTTATGTCGTTATTAAGATCTATTATTTCTGCCCAAAAGGGAAAAAATTTGCAAGGGAAGAATGTATTGATAATTTATCACAACTACTAAGTCAATAACTGTTAGAAGTAAACAAAAAGATCAACATTTCTTCAAATTTGAACGAGTTAACAACAAAGCTTTGTGAACCAAAACATAATTATCTTGCCAGAATTTATAACATTTCTTATCTCTAATTCTGAGTATTTGAATTGCTCACTAGAATTGCGCTACTTGGAATCTATCCCTCAACCAAAAGAAACAAAATTCCAGATAAATTGCAAATAGGAACGTACAACTTCCTGGAAACTTCACTAGTACACTTAACGAGCAGGCTGTGCCTGAGCATGTTCCAGAAGTTGGCTAACCAACTTGTAAGTTCGGCCTGAAAGTGCCTTCGTGTGGTCAATTAGCTGCTCATACCTGTAGAGGTGAAAATAATGGAACGAATTTAATGAACCAAATCTGAGAGAATGGTGGACAAATAACAGTTCCTCAAAATAATTATGCATAAAGTAATATATCTATTACTTACACGTTGGGATGATTGGGTTCCATAACCACAGTCCCTGATTCTGAGTCAATCTTCGCATCAAGCTTTGAACCCCGGATAAGATTCACAATCCATCTCTCAGCCTCCTCATAATTTAAATTCAATTTCTCAGCAAGCACTCTGCAAATAAATAAATAAAATAATCAGATTCAGAATTCAGTCCAATTGATACCTCTTATTTCGGAAAACTTTGTAAAATAGGCCTACTTTAAACACCTTAATCAAATACATTATTTAATGAACTAACTGAGATTACATGTGATATGCCATTATCGTTGCAATTTTAATGTTCTCCAAAAATATGTAACCTCTACTGACAAAGTTTCTCTTTAAAAGTCATAACCAAATAAAAAAGGTGAGATGCTTTTTTAGCTGAACCAATTAGAACAGGATCTTACCAACTCCCTCTGTGTACCACTTGACATGGTGTAAATGCAGTTTCTCTTTTTTGTTTTGATTGGGGGAGGTGAAAGGGTGAGGGTGATTTTGAAATATTTGAACAATAACACATTAGCCAACCTTTTTTGCATCAAATTTCTCAGTCCTTAACTTCTGCAGAAGTTATCTTGAAAGAGGAACTTAACATAAATTTGATGCACTTCAGTTAGTTATCCACTACTCACATTTTATTTTTTTGACAAGCAAATAGAATTTTATTGAGAAAAAACAACCCAAGTACACTGGGTGTTTACTCGGGGAGAACTACAGTCAATATCTCAAATTAGTAGATTCTCATATCTTAAAACCTAATTTGGAAGTGAACTTTGGAACATTGAATTTATGTTTTTCAGTTAAATATAATCCATCACTAATATTTCATATATTCTCATTTCTCAAAATCTAATTCAGAAGAAAATTTCCTCTAGACAATCCGGTACAATCAGAAAGCAAGTTGGGAAAGTCAACTTAAAGAATGATCTGCAGTCAGTAATATTGTGAAATGTAAAGTAAATTCCTTCACTATCATGAGTCATTTTTTTCTCTACCCAATGACAATTATATCAAAAGCAAGTTTCAAGTAAGTTCTCTTTTTGGAAGGGGTGACAAGGTAGCCAGTTATAAACATTTTGCAACTGCTTTCCACTTTCCTTCAACTTGCATAGTATGCCCCAATAAAGATTAATAAATAATAAATAAAAAAATAAAAACTTTGATAGACATTAACCCAAAAAAAAAGAGGGGGGGGTGCCAGATTGAAATAACATGCAAACAAGTATGGAATATATATCAGACCCTTCCACCTTTCACCTTCCCCAAATCACAATTTACTTTTTTAATAAGTTAAAAGTAGAAAGATAAGCAGGTAAATACCCCATATCAATGCGCTGATGTATCCGGCAATACGTCTCAAAGATGAATAGGCGGGCATTTTCAAGGAACTCATCTCTCAGTGGTACAGTAGAAAAGTTTCCTTCTTCAACTCGTTTGCCAAGGAAGGGATCATTCAATATTACCTACATTGTAATAATAGGTCAGAATAATTTAAGGCCTAAGCTGTGACTAACATATTACTACTAGAATGCTACACTTGCAATCTTCTTCACAAACACTATAAACCTTTTATTAGGAAAACCAGTCCAATACTTTTAGTGATTTGGTTTTCCCTATGAGAACTTAGAGTTTAAAGTTTTGAATTGTTGTGTTCATCTTTGAACTTCCATCTGATAGGGCAAACCTAATTAGTAAGTTCTTTCTACTTTTTTAAAAATAAAGGTATCGGACACTTACTTCTTCACACTCCCTCATCTTCTTCTGTGCCCCATCAAAGTCATAATTGACATACACACATGCCAAGAATTCCGTAATTGGATCTTTGTAAGAGTGCTGCTCTTGCTGAACAACCTTTATAAAATCTTTGAATTGAGGTCTCCTCCTCTTGTTAACAATGAATGCAGTGGCTAAGTAACGCAAAAGATGGGGAGCACTTGTTTGGATAGCATTCAAATACCTGACATATAAAATATTAATATACTTAGGTTGGGTTAAATGAAAAGGAGCTGAATTTGACAGACATCGAACCAAAAAAGAAGAAGAAGGAACTCTACATATGGCACATCTAATGCACATCTAATTCAGCAACTGCATTAGTCATTGCAAAATGTGACTGTTGGGAAACACTCAATCCCAAATGAAAGCATATATTTAATGACAATGGAACAAGATTATACTTGACTAACAACATAGTATCCTAGCTTATATCATTGCTGCTGGTTTCATAATTATGACTGTCAAGCCATAAGCACCAAATGAAAAAGAGAAAGGTCCTTATGGGGGTCCCTAGTACTCAAATTCCATAATATTCCACCCCACAACATACATTAGTCATGCATTAAAGGGAAGTACAAATGTCAAATATCACAATTTAGTCATGAAAAGGATTAAAGAAAAACAGTTGAAAAAAAATCAGACGCAATGCTCACATTCTTTTTTTACCCTCATCATTCAATTGTAAGTCGTTTAATTATAAAAGAACCAGTAAAACCAAAAGAAAGAATAGACAAATAACAGCAGTAAAAACAAATTAGCAGTGTCTTTTCTTTCTACCAATAAGTGGATTACAAAAAAACAACATCAAGGATTGATCAAATAATAAGCTAATTCATTTATAAACAGTTAAAAATATTATTGAATTGCTAATTACACCACTAAATACGACAGAGATATTGACAATCCTTGAAGTTTGCACTTAAGGGGATTGAGGGGGTAGCATTTAACAAAATCATACTCAGGTACTATAGAGCAAACATTTCATAAACAGTTAAATATACTGAATAAAAAATTGACAAAACATGAGGACATACTTATCCTGATTAAACAAGTCAATGATCTGTGTTCTTCCATTGTCATGGTTGAAAAAGATGAAGAGACTCCAGTGCATTAACCATATTCTATTTTGCACCTGATTCATTGGTGATGCAAAGTTCTGCAACAAAATCACCATTGATAAACATATCTTATGCAAGAACATTACAATGAATGGGTGGTGAATCAGAAAGGGGGGGGGGGGGGGGGAATACCTTTGAGTCAATGATTTCTTTCAACCGATTAAGCTCTTCAAGAGCAATATCCCAGTTTTGCATCAAAATCTCAGCTGCAAGCTTTCCCCACAATGCACTAAGACTCCTTTCGCTATTTGTGCATAAGGCCCTATACTGATACAGATAGTCAGCAGCACCAGAGTAGTTTCCACACTCAAATTGGAATTTGGCATACTGATATAATGCCTCTATCTGCTCTGTTCCGATCTGACAGAAATGAACCATGATTTCACAAATTAAAATTGAAGCAGCATACAAAATTTCAAATTTCTAGGTGCCAAACCTAACACAATAAGCACAAAAAAAAGCATCTACAAGATGAACAATATATTCCCATTGAAATAATGAAATAGACAATAGCTCACAAATTGGTGTCCACCTAAGTTGTAACTATAAATCGAATTACAGCCTACACATACTTGCAATCTTAAGCCAACAAGGCTTGTATTCTTCAAGTCTTAACAAATGATGTACAAGCACTACAAAATAAGATTCTCCCAGACCACGTATTTATGAGAAACTACCTAATCAATGGTACTCATTGCCAGTGAGTTCTGGCTCTAATGGCACTTCTTCCTAGGTCCATATAGTTCTATATATGTGAATAACTTTTACAGAAAATACAAAAAAAATCAAGGGAAAATTACATTTTCAAAGCTATCATCCCTATAGTTTAAAAAGTAGCCAATTTAATCCTAAAGTTTCAAAAAGTGACAAATTAAACCCTCAATTCATATTAAAATCCAAACACAATAATATTAAATTTAAACAGGTTGAGGTTTAATTTGTTAGTATGAAACTACAGGCCAAGAGCCTTATAGGTCAATTGGCGCTTCCTAGTGTTTCCAACTGAGAAGTCCAGGATTCAAATAACCCCTCCCCCATTTATCGAATTATCAAACAACACTATGGGGTTTACTTATCAAAAAAAAAACAACACTATGGGGTTTAATTTGTTACTTTTGAAACTACAGGGTTTAGAATGTTAAACCCTAGCTATAAGGCTTAAAATGTAATGTACCCCAAAATCAACCATAGGTCACCTTCACAAAAAAATCACTGCCATATTTCACACTTAGTTTCACCGATTTCAACATCCCCAATGTATCACTCATCATCAAATCCAATCCTAACCAGAACAAACCCAATAACACCACAAAACACCTTAACCCATAAACCAAATCCAAACCCACCCAAAACCAAAATAAACATTATCATAATGAACCACCACACAATCAAAAACCTCCAAAGCAAATTTTAATGAAACACTGAAAAGAAAAAATCCAAAATTTCGAAACACAAACCTGGTATCGTTCAACGAGCATTTGGAGATTGTACTGCTTATCAGCCTTGAGCTCCTGCACAGCACTAGGATTCTGCAAGAACGCCACCAGCGGCGCCGCCGCCTCCTCCAATGCCTTCAATCTCGCCACCACCTCCACCCTCCTGTCAATCATATCTACACACACAAACCCAAAACACAATCAAAAACCCTAACTTTCACACACACACACACACACACACACACAAAACACATATTGAGAGAGACGTGAAAAGGTGGGGACCTTGAGGGACATCTTCGGTGTGGTAGAGGCTCTTGTGGATGTCCATGGCGTAGTCGACCATGTTGGTTTTGTTGAGGAGCTCGATCTTCTCTTTTAAGATCTGGCCATCCTCGTAGAGACGACGCTCCTGGAGAAACTCGAGTATTGGGAACACTAGGTGGCGGTCTAGGTTCGGCGCGATCCGTGGGGTTAGGTCGTAGGTCGCCATGATTCTCTCTCTCTCTCTCTCTCTCTCTGTGTGAGAGAGACTGTGTGCAAAGCTTTTTTGACGGCTAAAAGAGAAAGAGGAAGAAGAAGAAGCAGAAGGTGTTCGTTTTGTTTTAGGTTTCGGATATACGTGCAAAGCAGTGGCTTTCACTTTTTTTTTCTTTTTTTCTTTTTTTCTTTTTTTTTTTTTTTTTGGTGCTTATATTATATTATTTTATTTTAATAATGGCATTAGGTCGGAACAAGGTCGGAACTCGAGACCCGAGGGTGCAAGAGTTAGACAAGTCGGGTTGAGACGGGTTGGAGGTAATATGTAAAAATAAATAATAAATTATATACACACACAACACAAGTAGGGCAAAACCATTTCACCCTTAAATAGTTTTAATAGTTTTTTTTTTTTAACAAGGTATATAGATTTTCTCTAACTTTCAAACTAAAATTTATGATATTTTTTGTTGTTGTGTTATTGAATTTGTATTTTTATGTTTATTTATTTTACATTGTTGTATTGTTATGTTTCAATTGTTTTTATGTTTTTCAATTCTAAAATTATTATATTGCTATGTTTTAAAAGTTTTTGTAATGTTAAAACTTGATTTTTTTTTTATATAAATGTTTTATGAGTCTTATTTTTTTTATAGAAAGTTTTAATTTATGACGTCTGCTCTTAATGAAAATTTTTTATCGTCAGATCAAGACATCAATCAGTTGTTGGTATACGCGGGGATTGAACCCTAGATCTTTTATTCAACAATCAAAGACTTTACTAATTGAGTTAACTAGAACCTACTATTTTATGAGTCTTAATTCAATGTATGACATATTTTAAATAAAATTTTAATAAACTATAAATAAAAAAAATAAGTGGGACAGGGCTTGGTAGGTGCCTAATAGGATGAGGGCGAGTGAAAAAAATACCCATCTCAAAGTGAGGGCGGGGAATAAAAAACCTACACCATTGCCATTCCTAAGCAAGATAGGGTGGGATCAAGTGGGTAGGAAAATTTTATCACTCTTATCTATTTTTCAATTTCCTCAATCCATCTCAAAGAACACTCCAATTCTCCATGGTCGATTTTGGGTTATTCATTAGGGTTTTATATTGTACTAGCCTCTGAGCATATGCTCGCATGCGTGCTTAGATGCTCTTCTATTTTTTGGGTAAAGATTAATAATTTGAATCTATTATAATTTGGGATTACTACATTTTCTAATCATAAAATACCTAGGGGTGTGATGAAAAAAATATTTCATCCACAAATGCATAACACTCATTGTGGGGGTAAGATTTATAAAATAAACAAATGGGTCGTGGGCTTGATCAATTGGTACCAGTTTGTTTTTGTTATTGGGCCCCTAAGCCCACGAGTCAGCCTACACTACAGACGTCCGAGGAACCGTCCGAGAATGAATATCTCCTCGAATGGGCCCGGTACGTACCCTGGGATTTGCCAAGAAGATTAAAGGCAGAGTCTTGGAAAAACTATTGGGTAAGAGGGGGATCCAAGTACCCTCTAGAGGCAACGGCGTGATAAAAATATCTGAGAAAAAAGGCTGCTGCCTCCACATTAAAGACCCTGCACTTACCTCCCTGGCCACATTAATGGGGAGATGACCCCTGAACAGTAGAACAAAACTTTCTTGCTATTATTTAAAGACTTCAAGAATGTGGTGGAAGGGGTGGCACCTAAGGATAAGATTTGTGAGACACGTGGATGTAGGAGGGAAGAAGAAGAATATTTTAAGGAAAAAAGGGATAAAAGAAGAGGAGGATCAGTCAGTTAGCAGAAAAAGAGCTAAGAACTATAATTTTGGCATAAAAGAGAAGCAATATATAAATCGTCCTCGGCTTACGTCCGAGGAGGTTCCCTTGTTATATTTGTTTATCATTTGCAAAGATTGTGACATTCTAGCTTGCTTGTCAAGTTTCCAATACCCCTAAACTAGATTTCAAATTCACACTCTACAAATCTTATTATTTAAGGCTCATTGGGCCTGAGCCCACGTCTATCTTTGGGTCTAGGTGCAATTGTGCACTTACAATTGGCGCCGTCTGTGGGAATCTAGCGTTAAAGGAACTGGAATACCATGGCAGGCTTAGGCTCACACCATGCAGAATCTCAAGGATCGCAACCAGAAGATCTTTTCGAACGTCTTGAGCGCCGGAGGGATCGAGAGGGAAGCGTTCACACTATATATCCTGGCGCAAGTCACACCCACGGTGGAGGCAGTGCCACCTATGAAGATGATGCTAAGGCCATACAGAGGGAGATAAACCACCTCAAGAAGAAGCTGCGCCGCGTAAGACGAAGGCGTGCTTCACCTCCATCTAATCCTTCTTCTGGGGAATCCCGGGGAAGTAGTTACAATTCAAGGTCGTGGTTGCCCCCCAGCAAAACTTCCTCTTGCGAAGAGGGTGACCTATTAGGCCGCAGGCATAGGAAGCTCCCCTCTAGGGGCTTGAGGAACGACGCTATGAGCCGGACGCTACACCAACTCTCCAAATCGCCATTCTCGCGTAGGATTGAGAATGGGAGGCTCCCCAGACGGTTCACTCAGCCCACCTTCACCATTTATAACGGCCGGACAGACCTGGTGAAGCACGTGAGCCACTTTAATCAGAGAATGGCGGTGCATTCTCACAATGAGACCTTGATGTGCAAAGTCTTCCCTTCTAGCTTGGGACCTGTTGCTATGAGATGGTTCAATGGCCTAAAATCGGGGTCTGTCGACTCGTTTGAGGAACTTACCAAAGCATTCGCGTCACGGTTTATTACATGCAGCAGAGTTCCTCGACCGTTGGATTCACTTTTATCTATGGCCATAAGGGAAGGTGAGACGTTGAAAGCATACTCCGATAGGTATTGGGAGATGTTCAATGAGATAGATGGAGATTTTGACGAGGTGGCAATTAATACTTTTAAAGTGGGCATTCCCACTGATCATGATTTAAGGAAATCCTTGACCAAAAAGCCTGTACGGAGTGTACGTCGCCTCATGGACCGCATTGACGAGTACAAGAGGGTGGAAGAAGACCAACAACAGGGTAAGGGCAAGGCGAAGGTTATCCCGCAGGAAAAAAGGGATTTCAGGTCGGACATATATCACAACAATAAGCCGAGCAGAGATTACTCCGGGTAGCCTGGCTCAGCAACTCCTCAGGCTGTTAATACTGTATTCCGAGAGCCAATGCACTAGCTGCTGGAGAAAGTTCGTAAGGAATCCTACTTCAGATGGCCTAGTAAGATGGCGGGGGACCCTGCGAAGCGGAATCAAAATCTCTTTTGCCAGTACCACCGGGATGTGGGTCATACCACCGAAAATTATCGGACTCTCTGGAACCACTTGGAGCAGCTCGTTAGTGACGGGAAGTTAAAGCAGCACCTATACCAACCTAACGGGCAAGGCAGTCAGTCTGGCTCGAATAATCAGAAGAATAATTCATCTCAGCCGTCCTTGGGAACGATAAACGTTATCTTCGCTGCACCTGGCAGGACCGGTTCATGTCCCACCAGAGTGATGGTAGTTTCACACTCCCAGGCCGACGAGTTAGGCGCAAAACCGAAGAGACTAAGAGTGAATTTGCCCGTTTTGGGATTTTCAGAGGAGGACAAGGCTAGGACCATCCAACCCCATGATGATGCCTTGGTAGTCACTTTGAGGATAGGGAATTACGACGTCAAGAGGGTGATAATTGACCAGGGCAGCGGGGCAGATATTATGTACCTTGACTTATTTAAAGGGCTGAAGTTGAAATTGGAGGATCTCACCCCTTATGACTTGCCGTTAATAAGCTTTGAAGGGAAGGCCGACCAAAGGGACAGATTCGGTTGCTAGTACAATCTAGCTCGGAAACAGTTGAGGTGGATTTTATTGTGGTCGACGCATATTCCCCATACAGGGCCATCCTCGCCAGGCCTTGGTTGCATGCTTTGGGTGCTGTTTCCTCCACCTTGCATGTTAAGGTAAAGTTCCCTTCGGGGAATTCATCGAAGAAATTCTTGGTAGCCAATCAGTGGCAAGGCAATGCATATCTACTACAGTATTGCATCAGTCCTCGGTTGGAGAGGACTTATAGCAGTTAATGACTCCGGATGCACCCGAAGCGGTGACATCGGAGGAAACCATGTGTGAAGATTTGGAGAAGTTTTTGGTAGCTGATGATCCTGAAAGGTTCTTCCAAGTTGGGGTACGTTTACCACACCAAGAGAAGATCGAATTGGTGGAGTTTTTAGAGGACAACATCGATGTTTTTGCCTGGGACCCCTACGAGGCTCCGGGAGTTGACCCAAGCTTCATTTGTCACCATTTGAACGTCAACCCTGCTATTGTTCCTAGAAGGCAGCCACCTCGGCGTTCCTCTAAAGAGCACTCCGAGGCTGTTAAAGAGGAAGTGCTCAAGCTCAAGAAGGTCGGGGCTATAAAGGAAGTTTTCTACCCAGAGTGGTTGGCGCACACGGTCGTGGTGAAAAAGAAGAACGGAAAGTGGAGAGTATGTGTGGACTTTACAGATTTAAACAAAGCCTGCCCTAAAGACTCGTTCCCTATGCCACGCATCGATCAGCTTGTGAATGCCATGGTCAGACATCCTTGGATGAGCTTTTTGGATGCCTTCTAGGGCTATCACCAAATCCCTTTGGCGGCAGAAGACTAGGAGAAGACTGTCTTCGTTACTCCAACAAGGAACTATCACTATAAAGTGATGCCGTTCGGGTTAAAGAATGCAGGGGCTACTTATCAAAGGATGATGACTAGAATGTTTGAGTCACAACTTGGAAAAACCATTGAGGTATATGTGGACGATATAGTAGTGAAGAGTAAGACAATACCCACGCACATGAAAGATCTGGACGACACCTTTCAAATACTTAGAAAATACAAACTGCGCCTTAACGCCTCAAAGTGTTCTTTTGGGGTAAGTGCCGGAAAGTTTCTAGGCTACATGGTGACTCATAGAGGAATAGAGGTGAATCCGGCGTAGGTCAAAGCCATCCAAGGTTTGCAGCCACCTCAAAATCCGAAGGAAGTTCAGAAGTTGACCGGAATGATTGCTGCTCTCAGCAGATTTATCTCTCAATCAGCTGACAGGTGCAAGCCTTTCTTCCAACTGTTAAATAAATGGAAAGGATTCCAATGGTCCGAGGAGTGCGTTTTAGCCTTCCAACAACTTAAGGAATATCTTTCCTGGCCACCTATTATGTCTCGGCCGGAGGTTGATGAAATCCTGTTTGCGTACCTAGCTGTCGCCGTCCATGCAGTTAGCCTAGTTCTCATAAGGGACGACGACGGGGTGCAAAGACCGGTCTATTATGTCAGCAAACCCTTGAGTGAAGCTGAGGTGCGTTATTTACCCTTGGAGAAGGCACTTCTGGTCGTAGTCCATGCTACGCGAAAGCTTCCTCACTATTTTCAATCCCACACCGTCGTGGTTTTGACCCAACTGCCTCTCAAGTCAGTATTACGTAGTGCTGACTACTCAGGAATGGTAGCAAAGTGGGGAACTATTTTGGGAGCTTTTGATATCAAATACATGCCGCGCACCTCGGTGAAGGGCCAGATTCTCGCAGATTTGGTGGCGGAGTTTACTGAACCATTGTTGGAAGAAACAACAAAGACTTGCTGGACGGCTTGTAACAAGTCATCAGATTATCAAACGTATAAAAAGGTCTCCTACGATGAGTTAAAAACAAAAAAGGGGATGAAGATAAAATTTGAATATTTACCAAGCCCAAGTCCCTTTTTAGTGAAAGGAACAGCTGGGACTGAGTCATCTTATCTAGGGCCTCCATGTCCCTGGGCAGCAGGAGAGGACGTTCCAAGGCCTCGGCCAGGTCGAGGGCATGGCCATGTTGGAACATCCTGATGTTGGACTGGCAGGAGATAGGTGCCCCGTCCAGTGTGAGCTCAGGAGACCAGTTAAACAGTGCACAGTGCACTTCGGCAAGATCCCGGATCTCCTCGCTTTCTACTGAAGGAGCACGTCCCTTGCCTTTGTCCAGTTTTTGCTGCTAGGGTTGCTGTTGCTGTTGTTTCAGCTTCTTCTGCCTTTCCCCACCAGCCTCCCCAGCCTCTCCCTTCCTCTTCTTCTTGGGCTCTTGGACCTAAGACTTAGGATCGGATGAAGGAGGGGTTGGTGGCAAGGACGGAGGGACTTTAGATCCCCCTGCCCCTTTTTTGGCGATTCTTTCGCCCCTCTGCTGCATTAGCCCTTTCAGCATATCCATTTCTTCCTCTTCGGAGCTAGAGTCGGGGCAGGCAACTACCAACTACCAAACCTACGATCCTGGAAGTCTCGGCGGGCTCGTCCTCCTCGTCCGAGAGTACGACAAACGGGTGTCCTCGGGGCCTTTCAGCGTCCTCAAGTTGGAACTGGTCTATCTCCTCGTCCAACGAGTGCGGCGAGGAGGCTTGTTCTTCTGGGACGACGGTTGTTTGGGAGTGCGCCGAGAGTGGAACTGCTACAATAGGGTGTGTGTATAGGATGGTATTGGGTTCGTCGGGAATATCGTGGTCGGAGAGAAAGTGCGGCCTTGCTACATTTATCCTTTTGCGTCGCCTGTCCCCCGCGATAATCGCGTTTTCTATCTCCTGGAAGTCTGTTGATATAGGGTCGTATCCTAATATCAAGTGTGCCGCTCTCACTTGTAGGTCTTCACTCACAAAGACTTCTGAGCGGAGAACGCAGTTTAGGTCGGCGACGTTGCAATGGCTCAGGCGTGGGCGCACGTGTTGTTTATCTGAAAAGAAAAACGTCCAAGAAAAAGGACATGGTCAGACTGAGGATAGACATCAAAGCAAAAGGAAACAATGTGCGATAAAAGTTGAAAAATGGTAAAGGTAGTGGGATTGAATTAGGGGTTAGTAAATCTAATTCCTAAGAAGTCACACCTGGATCTCCCCATTCGACTGGGCAGTGGGGACCGTCATACCAGTTCCCTGAGGCGATGAGGTAGTTGTCCTTCATCCCTTTGTTGGATTTGGGCAGACACGAGATCAACCTAATTGCACTAGACCGCGACTTAATATAATAACCTACGTTTTTAAGTTTGTGGCATTCGTACATGAAGGCAACATCGTGCCATGTGAAGTTCAAGCCCATCTGCTCATTTAGAGTGTCGACACTTCTTAAGACCCTAAACACATTTGGTGTGCACTGGTCTGGGCTTAACCTATGGCTGCAGAGGTATTCCCTAGTCACACTTCTCATAGGGAGAGTCATTCCACCTTCTATGAAGGCGATCATGGGAATGATGACTTCCCTCGTTTTTCTAGAGCCTCCTACGGCTTCTACCGGGCAGTATTTTAGACCTATGTCATTAGGAATCTGGTATTTGGCCCTAAACCCTTCCATACCAGTGTCGGTATCTACTAGGCACTTGAACCTACCCATTTAGGAGAGGTGAAAATACAAGTTTTGAGAAGAAAAGAAGTTAAGAGTGGAGCCGAGGACGGAATCCGAGAAGGGAGGAGCAAAGAAAGCAAGAACTTACGGGGTTTGGTTATGCAAGTCTTCATGAGTTTCTGGAGAGAAAAGGCTATGACTGATGCTTTGATATGATTGAATTCTGAAGAAATGAATGGAGGCGCGGGTTTCCAAGCGTTTTGACGTGCGGGAGGCGGCCTCGAAATTAGATTTGTCCCGCTTAAATTTTCAGGGGGCGACCTGGACCATTAGATGTTCATCTCATCGTTGAACGTGGGGAACAGGGTGTAACTTGCGGTCACAAATGCGCGCGTTCCAGGATTCGAAGCACCAGACGACATTTTCTAGGAAACGAAAGGACCCCCGCACGCGTGGTGATGTACAAAACGTGTGAGAGGTATTCTGGTCGGATTAAAACTCTATTTCTCTCCTCGGATGGGGGGGAAAAATAAAGTTTTGAGGGGCTATTGTGGGGGGTAAGATTTATAAAATAAACAAATGGGTCGTGGGCTTGATTAATTGGTACCAGTTTGTTTTTGTCATTGGGCCCCTAAGCTCATGAGTCAGCCTACACTACAGACATCCGAGTAACCGTCCGAGGATGAATGTCTCCTCGGATGGGCCCGGTACGCACCTTGAGATTTGCCAAGAAGATTAAAAGCAGAGTCCTGGAAAAACTATTGGGTAAGAGGGGGATTCAAGTACCCTCTAGAGGCAACGGCGTGATAAAAATATTTGAGAAAAATGCTGCTACCTCCACATTAAAGACCCTGCACTTACCTCCCTGGCCGCATTAATGGGGAGATGACCCCTGAACAGTAGAACAAAACTTTCTTGCTATTATTTAAAGGCTTCAAGAAGGTGGTGGAAGGGGTGGCACCTAAGGATAAGATTTGTGAGACACGTGGAGGTAGGAGGGAAGAAGAAGAATATTTAAGGAAAAAATGGAAAAAAGAAGAGGAGGATCTGTCAGTTAGCAGAAAAAGAGCTAAGAACTGTAATTTTGGCATAAAAGAGAAGCAATATATAAATCGTCCTTAGCTTACGTCCGAGGAGGTTCCCTTATTATATTTGTTTATCATTTGCAAAGATTGTGGCATTCTAACCTGCTTGTCAAGTTTCCAATACCCCTAAACTAGATTTCAAATCCACACTCTACAAATCTTATTGTTTAAGGCTCATTGGGCCTGAGCCCACGTCTACCTTTGGGTTCAGGTGCAATTGTGCACTTACACTCATCAAACCTTTAGGTATTTTATGATTAGAAAATGTAGTAATCCCAAATTAAAATGGATTCAAATTATTAACCTTTACCCAAAAAATAGAAGAGCCTCTGAGCATGCGTTCAGAGATATTTTCTAATAAATAGTAGTAATAATAATAATCCCTTAAATTAAAATTTGATAGGTTTTTTAAAAGAAAAATTAGAAAGGGACAATGATAAGTTAATGAATAATAATCATAACCTAAAAAATAAAACTAGGCAAAAGAATTAATGAATTTTGTAGGGAAAAAGTAATGAATAATTTCATTCCAAATTATATAAATTTGATAAATTTCAAATTAAAATGTTACCAACAATGATAACCTTGAGAGATTTAAAAAATATAGTGGTTGAGAATTTGAAAAATATAGTTGCTAGAAATGAATAAATGAAAAACAAAATTTACCCAGTACTTGATTTCTT
Source organism: Castanea sativa (assembly GCF_040712315.1). NCBI lineage: Eukaryota > Viridiplantae > Streptophyta > Magnoliopsida > Fagales > Fagaceae > Castanea > Castanea sativa. The sequence continues at coordinate 42,419,479 of NC_134021.1, forward strand.
AAAAAAAACGTACCATACAAAAAAATAAAATAAAATAAACCATTCCACAGCCCACACTCTAAATACTAATTACTATCTTAAATATTTATAATTCACTTAATAATATTAAATTTACAAAAGAAAAAAAAGTGAAAAAAATTACCCAGTACTTGATTTCTTGAAAGTAAAGCACCATACAAAATGGGGAAAAAAAAAAGATAAAGATAAATCACTCCAGAGTGTACAATCTAAATACTAATTACTATCTTAAACATTTATAATCCACTTAATAATATAAAAATTTACAAAAGAAAAAAAAATGATTTTTTTTTTACCTAACACTTGATTTCTTAAAAGTAAAGTATCATACAAAAACTTAAGAATTTAAAATTAATGAACATAAAAAAATTTTAAAATATGAACAATTTACATTTTCTACCTAATAATATTCTTACAAGACTTTTTAAAAAGAGTTAAAAAAAATGACTATCAATAATATTTAAATTTTATAGGTAAGAATTATACTATGCATTTTAATGTATATATTTTAAATATATTCATATATATGCATAGAGTTACAAGCTAGTTAACATTAATAAATTCCAATTACTTCAATTTCAGACTTAATCAATTCCAAATTTATCTCAATAAAAAAGAATGCAACGTAAACTCATCTCTTGGGAATTGTGAAATTATCTTTGCATTAAGTTGTTCAACACTATCATTTATAGGTGTTAGCAAAGTCCTATCAATCATATATCTTGCATCATTGGCATGTTCTTGCAAACTTAGAAAAAATTGATAAATCAAGTTGTATATAGAATGCTAACCCTCCCATTGCATTGCCATTGAAGGAGGCAGTTTAATCAAATCATCCATTATAAATGGTTCATTCCCATTATCGGTGTATTGTGTATATACTCAACAAACTCTTTATCGTTGACAGACCACATATTCTGCTTCAAATTAAATAAAAGTGTAAGTATATTGTATAAAAATAAATTGATTAAAAGTGTAACTATATATAGGAGATTTTTTTTTGAGAGTGTAACTATATATAGGAGAATTAAATTTAAAAAGTTGGTAAATTATATATTTTTCCACCATCAATTTTCATCTAATTGTTAATGTGTCTCCAAACCGGTTTAGGTGGTGAGCCTGATCCATGAAGTCACAAAAATAGGGCCGTGAGCCCAATATATAGAGAATTGGCCTAATCCCGTGTGTAAGGAGTTTGGGCAATAAAAATAGAAACCTGCTGGGCTTTGTACAAACATAAATATAGTCCATCAGCCAAGTTAAAGACTTTTTTTTTTTGGGTGTGGGGGGGGGGGGGTGTTAAGAAAAGCCATTTTAAAGACCTAAACCATCAGTCATCAGTGTATGTTGTTTGTTTCTACGTGTGTGTATTGAATAATTTTCTACTTCCAAAAATTTCCAATCCAAAAAAAAAGGAGAAAAAAAAGAAAGAGACAGCAGCTTGTGCCAAAGCAAGTTCCGACCAACGTATTGAGTTTAGACATTTGTCAATTTGTTTTTATTTTTTTATTTTTAAATGATGATTTCATTATCCAAGGAAAAAAAACATCTTCCCAAAGCATCCTAGGGAGAATTGAAGGTTATTACAAACAAAAGAACAATTAGAATTGGGTCCGGATTAGGTCCAGTGCTTCTAGTGCACTGGATTCGGTCGGATGATGATACATGTCAAAAAATAGACACATGTCACAATTCTAACAAATCCAATACTACTAGATACTGGACTTAAACCTCCCCACTAGAATGCCTCTCCCTCCTAATCCATTGGAAGCTATATTTAGTGAAATGTGTTGCAGCAAATTGCAATATCTTGAATGAGAGAATCCAATTTCCCAATGAGTGTCATTTAGTGCATCAAAACAGTTCTTAGCATCACCGTCCAGTGGAGGGCCTCTACCAAGACCTGTTTAAATACTTGTCAATTGTCATATTCACTATGATACCTGGTTTGATTTATGAGCTCTTAGAAAAAGATAAATTTAAACCTTTTGGAAAAATAATATCTTTTAAATCCCCAACTTTCTCCATGAAGCAATGATTAAGCAAAATCAACTGCAAGATCCAACTGAAACAATAATCTAGTTATACTGTGCCCCTACCAAGAAACGTGTATTTTCTGATTTCTCTCTATATGTGCAATTGATGTTTCTCTAAGGTTGCGTTTGGAAAAATGAATTTAGATTTGGATTTAGATTTTAATTCAGTAGATTTGAAATGTCTTGATTTTAAATCCATTGGTTTTAGATATTATTTTAAATCTAAGGATTTTAATGGCTTGTTTGGTTGTATTGTTTAAACAACAATTTTCGTTGTTTAAACAACACAATACGTATTTCTACAACACTTAAACAACTTTAGTAGAAGAACATTACCAAACAAGCCATAAGCTTTTAAAATTCTTAGTGAATTTGTCAAATCCAACTTTACATGCTCAAATCATGTCATCTAAACACCGTAAACGAATTTGATAAAGTAAACAAATGCCACCAAAATGTAATTGAGTTTATTTCAAATGTTAATACCCATCACTAAAACCCAAGTAGATATGACCAATAAACCGATAATAAGCAATGACTAGTTAGTTACTATCTCAATAGACTCAATTATGAATAAAATTTATTAGATGCATTGAGTGGAATTCACCACTCTCATAGCAGGGTTGTAAGTGCACAATTGCACCTGGACCCAAAGACAATCAAGGGCTTAGGCCCAATGAGCCTTAAACAATAAAATTTGTAGAGTGTGGGCTTGAAACCTAGGTTAGAAGTACTGGGAGCTTGATAACAGGCTTTTATAAACAAATACAAGTAAATAACGAACGATAATGACAAATGGATCTCCTCGGACTCGAGCCGAGGACTACTTCTTTATTATTTCTCTTTCTTCCTTCAAGATTACAATTTCTTAATTTCTTTATTCGTTTTTTTTCTTTTCTCCCCCTCTCTTTTTGGCCTTTATCCCCCTTTTGTACTTCCTTCCCTGATACTTTTTGAATAATGACTAGAAGTTTCTACCTCACTGTTCAGGGGTCACTTTCTCATTAATGCGGCCAGGGAAGTAGGTGCAGAGCCTTTAATGCGGAGGTGGCAGCCTTTGCTCTTGATATTTTCTTTAATACTGGTGCATCTAGAAGATTCAGGATGTCTCCCTTTAACCATCAGTCTTTCCAGGGTTGTGTCTTAACCTCCATAATGAAGTTTTGAGTTCTCTTGGATCTGTCCGAGGTGAAACTCTCCCTCGGCTGTATCCTCGGATCCTCGGCGTATGGGCCAACTCGTAGAGTTTAATTTTGGAGCAGGTCGGCCCTCTATGCTACAGTCCAAAGGTCCATATGCCCACTTGGGTCCTTCTACCCCCCACAAGGGTAATATAAACTCATGAGAAGTTAAAAACTACATACATCAAATTTCGTGTCAATCAAGTTTTATTTATTAGTAGATCATTATACTTATTTTTTATACATAATTTTAAATTATAAAAACTTAAAATTTAAATATTTGATTAGCGACATAGCTATTGATCTTTAATTTTTTTGAAAATTTTGTAAATATGGAGAATATAGGAATAAAATTTTATCTAATGGTTAATTTGTCAAAATTTACTTCTAATAAAAATGAATTGGGTTGAGTTGTAACTGAATTTTGTCTTAGACTTGTTCACTAGAGTTTGTATACTAATATTTTTCACAACTATTAATATAACATATTGTGATTAGTGCATAATAAAAATAATATAAGTGGTCTATGTAACTAAAAGTAATATTGTTTTAATCACAATATCTTATGTTGATAATTAGAATATATATAGTATTCCTACTTCCTAGCTTTGCTCTCTTAAAAAAACATGGTTGCTGAAATGGTCGATTTATAATGGAGCAGACTGTTCAAAACAAGGTCTATATTCAAGACAACACCACCTTCGTGCTTAGTGGATTGCCTATGGTACTTTCAATATTTCTCATGACCCAGGTCTTGTTAGCAATCACTCTTCCAAATATATATTTGGACAAAGTTTAGTTACAAAACTGATTGTAACCTAAAACTACAACCTTATTTAATAAATTAAACATTATAATATATTTTGAAAATCTAACAGTTGAATTGCATGTTCTTTGCGCTCTTAATATACATATCAATTTTTTTGTCAATCGGGTATTATTTACTAAATGATCTATAAACTTATGTTTTATGCATAATTTAAAACTACAAAAATTTGCAATTTAAACAATTTATTGATGACATGGGTTGATCTTTAATTTTCTAGAAATTTTACAAGTATGGAGAATATAAGAAGAATACGTAATCTAATGGTAGATTTATCAAAATTCATCTCCAATAAAAAAATATTGAGTAGCTACAACCAATTTTGTAACCTGATCAAGTTACAACTAATTTTGTAACTAAATTTTTCTCTATCTGTTATCCTGTAATTTTTTTTTTTGGTTTAGCCAGAGTTCCAAACAAACGATCTTGTAGATGTAGCTGGGTCATTGGGTTAATAATAATAATAATAAAAATAATATAAAAAAATTGTATTAGATTCTTTAATTTTTTTTAAAAAAGAAAAATTATATTCTTTAATTAAATTCAAACAAAGTTTTTTTTTTTTAGAAACAAACATACACACAGGGGAGAGGGAAAAATGTTCTAATACAAAAACACACCATAACTCCAGTCAAAAGTCATGGTAACTTTTAAGAGATGGTGTGACAAGTTATACTACACATAACACACTCTCTTAAGCAATGTGAGACAATTACCCATTCTTTTTTTTTTTTAGAAACAAACACACACACACAAGGGAGAGAGAAGGGGGTTCTAACACAAAGACACACTACAATTCTACTAAAAACGATACTAACTTTTAAGGGATTTTTCAAACAGAGTTTTATTTTATTTAGTAGTCATTAGAAAAAAACAATATTATGTTTTGTTAATCAATGCAACAATGTGATTTAATTTAATTGGCCGGAGAGCCTAATGTATGAAACTATGAATGCACCTAATCATTGTACTTTGTACCTAAGTTTTGGACATAATAATAATAAGATTGGTTAAAACTATTGTTCATCTATTCATCAGAGTCCTAACCACTTGTCAACATATGGCAGGTACATAAATTAATATCAATAAATTCAAGACTAAATATGACGTAAAAAAAATTGTACTCAGTCTATGTTAATAAATAAACAACATAAAAGATAAAAAAATAATTATTTTTCAATGCATTTCAAATAAATCTTCTATCAAAATGAAATTTAACGTTTTTTTTTTAAATCACTAAAATTATCTATGATTGATAGTATATTTAATTTTACAATAATGCCTATTTTAACGTACAGAATCAAACAATCCTTTAGAAAGTTATCTTCATCTTTTTGTTGCAAAATATAATTTTGATCACTCTCATGATCGAGAATATTCCTCTCGTAGGTGTAGTAGAAACAAAAAGATTTTGATATTTTAATTCTTGCTAACCATTTGGAAAAATTCAGAAAGAAATGATAAGGAATAATAATAATAAAGAAAGAACATATGTGCGCTAAATATACCATCCCCATAATAATTTTAAGAAAAAAAATATTGATAAAAAAAAAAGAGCGTAAAGGGCACACACACTAAAGAGCAAAACTACATTAAAAAAAAAAGAAAAAAAAAGAGTAATGTTGCTTGAAACACCTTATAGCATCTTATTGCTCCTTTTGTCCTTATTTTCCTACTGATTAGGATTTTTTTTACTAAAATGCTTTATTATTATTATTTTTTTGTAATGGAGGGCTTGGAGTAATAAGCTAGCTGGCTATTTCATTTTTTTTTTTTAAAGCTTCTTTGGATTTTTTTCTTTTAGAAACAAACTAACCGTTAAATACACGCGTGCATACTTAATTATACCCCTCACCAAGTCTCTTTGAATTAATTGAACTTTCAGAGGATGAACTTTAAGTAGTCACATAAGTGTGTGTGTATATATATATATATATTTAAATAGAAATAAATTTAGAGAGGGACTTGGGGCAAGGGTGGGCTATCTCCCTTGTCCCAAGGTGAATTTGTCTTTGCTCATGTTCTACGTAGTTTTGTAAAGTTTTGGGCTTAAACACTTTGTACCGAGGTTGTTCTAGCCATACGACACTTGTTGAGCTGTTGTAACCTGGAGGAGACAAACAGTGTTGTGTAATTTTTCTTCTTTAAATTGATAATATTTAGAAGTATTATTCAGTTTTTTGTTGTGCTATTTCCATTATTATTGTGTTTGTACCAACATTTTTTTTTTATAATTATTAACATAACCTTATTTTGATTGAAGTAAAATTACTTTTACTAGTGTTCATTATTGACAATATTTTTATTATGCATTAATCCAAATTAGCAATTGTGAAATCTTATTGAATACTCATATAGATAGTCATCACCAACAGCTGAAAGAAGGTATTTTCAAGATAGTTGTTGAACAGTAAGCTAATTAAAACCTCATCTTATTTTTTATATATTATGTGTTTTGGGAATAACTTATTTAACTTTTTGCTGAATTTTTTTTCTTACTGAAAGTATTATAAATAAAAAGTAAAATATAAATAAAATAAGTACATGATTTATGTAAGACTCGTGTATAGTAGGAAAATAAACAAAAATTAAATAAATAAATAGGTGATTTACTTGAAACCATCAAATAATAGGAAAAATAGTTAACAAACTGGCTTATAAATGCATCCCAAAGATAGGACTTGACATTATTTGTTTTTTTGCTTTTTTGTTTTTGGTAATAAGGATTAGCATATGTCATGATAGGATTTGACATTAAATGCTTTGTTTGTTTCGACATTAATATTTTTCTGAAAAATGAGTAATTTTCCAAAAATATATTTCTTAGAAATTAAATTAGCTCATTTTGTATTGAGTAGTGACCTTAAAATGTGATGAACAATTATCGCTTGACTTTCCTCATTTAACTTTGAGTAAGATATGATTGCTTTCTTTATTGGGCAAGACTTAGGTACAGTACTTAGATGCTATTCCTTAGGTTTTCCTCTTAAGATTCTGCTATGTGGATTTTTTCTCATGGGATGAAAGTGAATTTTTTAGTTAAGTAGTCACATGATTGAATCCTAAGAGGAGAACTTGAGGAACAACACCTAAGGTGCTGTATCTTAGTTTTATCCTTCTTTATTTAGTGGAAAACAACTCTATCTCATGTCAAGCTAAGTAAAGAAAGTTAAAAAATAGTTTTCCTATGACCATTTTTTTTAAAAATTATTCTAATACTACCAAATACAAAAAATTGTCTCATATAAGCTATTTCATTGAAACAAAGGGCATTTGTTGAATTTTTTGAACGATAGGATTTGTCTCAATTTTGTCCATGTCATTAGGATTTTCATTAAAATTATGGAGACATTATTAAGTTTTAACTTTTAATGTTTAAGATTTCAAAGGACATTGCAATTTCATTATATTTAAGGGTGGATTAAGGGCATTTAAAATACGCATGGCTTCTCTACACAAAAAAGGAAAAACAGGAAAGAAAAGTAAGCGTGGATACTCTCAAATTGAATTAATATGTTAAATCAATTAAATAAGTCTTATAATTATTAATTAAATAAAGGTCTTGTTAACTGGTTTTCTTAAGTTATTTGTTAATGGACTATTTTAGGACAGTTTTAATACCACTTTTATGAAAAATGTAAAAACTATCAAAAAAATCAATTGCTTTTTTTATTTTCTGATAAAAAATTTTTAAAATTTTTTCATAAACCAATCTTTTTAAGGCAACTGTTAAATTTTCCTAGTAAATAATATGATTAAAATTACAAGTTATTTCTTAAAAAAAAAAATTTACAAGTAAATATTCATTTGAGTTGCGTTTGGGTTTTGATGATCAGCTGCCTTTTTGTTTAAACTTTCTATTGTTCGTGGGTCCACAACAAAGAAGCTTATTTCTTCATACGTTAGGTATTTTTTTGGTAAAAAAGCACTCTTGTAGGTCCCACCTTTTGCTTTTTTTTTTTGGTGAAAAAGGAATTATACTTAGATTAGATATTGGTTAATCTGTTACAACAAAAACCAGCCGCATCAGAGGCTAGCAAATTGACCACCACAGGCGGCGGTACAACAAAAATAGCAAAAGAAGAGATTACACTTGAACCCAACTTAGCTAAAGCATCAGCACAACGATTAGCTTCCCGGTACACGTGCTGTATCCGTCTATTAGGAATTTCTCTGTAAAGGTTCCTGCAATCAGACAATAGAGGCTCCATTAACAGATTTGGAGTATCACTATTAATCATTTGTACTACCTTTTGCTTTTTCAACATTAAATAAAGGAAAAATTACAACTTACTTGCATGTGATTTAACCGAAATTTAAGTTGTTGACTTTGTGGTTTGAAATTTAACTCTTTACCCACCTAAGGTTTTGCCAAAATTTTTGTCTACTTGTGGTTTGAAATCCCATAATGCAAGTGTTCCACTTGATTTGTTTTGATCTTATTTGATATTATATTTTTTATGTTTTTTTTTGTGTTTTTAGATGAGAGAGACATAAAAGTGGAACAAAATTACATATTTAGCCATGTTTTTAACTTACGTGGGTTACGAAATTCTAACTGAGTTAACTACAGGTATGTAAAGTGTCAAATTTTAAACTACAACTAGATAACTTAAATTTCGGCCAAACCATAGATGGATAAGTTGCAATTTGCCCTTAAATAAACTAGATAAATGTACAAAAGTTTTCCTTTATAAAATAAAGAAAGCTAAAAAATAGTTTTTCTATGACTATTTTTTTTTAAATTTTATTATAATACTACCAAATACAGAAAAATACAAAAAATTATCTCACATAAGGTATTTTATTGAAAAAAAGGGAGCATATTTGTTGAATTTTTTGAACGATAGGATTTGTCTCAATTTTGTCCATGTCATTAGAATTTTCATTAAAATTATGGAGACATTATTAAGTTTTAACTTTTAACGTTTAAGATTTCAGAGGACATTGCAATTTCATTATATTTAAGGGTGGATTAAGGGCATTTAAAAATACACGTGGCTTCTCCACACAAAAAAGAAAAAAAAAAGGTAAGAAAAGTAAGCCTGGATACTCAAATTGAATTAACATGTTAAATCATTTAAATAAGTCCTATAATTATTAATTAAATAAAGGCCTTGTTAACGGGTTTTCTTAACGGGTTTTCTTAGGGCATTTGCTAATAGACTATTTTAGGATAGTTTTAATACCGTTTTTATGGAAAATGTAAAAAACTATCAAAAGAATCAATTGCTTTTTTATTTTTTCATAAAAAAATTTCATAAACCAATCTTTATAAGGCAACCGTTAAATTTTCCTAGTAAATAATATGATTAAAATTACATGTCTTTTCTCAAAAAAAAAAAAAAAATTACATGTAAATATTCATTTGAGTTGCGTTTGGGTTTTGATGATCCGCTGGCTTTTTGTTTAAATTTTCTATTGTTTGTGGGTCCGCAACAAAGAAGCTTGTTTTTAGCTTATTTCTTCATCAATTAGGTATTGGTTTTGGTAAAAAAGCACTCTTTGTAGGTCCTACCTTTTGCTTTTTCAACATTATATAAAGAGAAAATTACATTTTATTCATTTGTAATTTGACTGAAATTTAAGTTGTCGATTTGTGATTTGGAATTTGACACTTTACTTATCTAAAGTTTTACCAAAACTTTGCCTTCCTGTGGTTTGAAATCCCATGATGCAAGTGTCTCACTTAATTCGTTTTGATCTTATATTTTTATGTTTTTTTGTTGTTGTTGTGTTTTTAGAGGAAAGAGACATAAAAGTGGAGCAAAATTACATATTTAGCCATATTTTCAACATATATAGGTTACAAAATTTTAACTGAGTTAATGACATGTATGTAAAATGTCAAATTTCAAACCATAGATACATAACTTAAATTTCGGTTAAACCATAGATGGATAAATTGTAATTTACCCTTAAATAAACTAGATAAATGCACAAAAGTTTTCCTTCACTACTTACATGTATTGTTAAAGAAAGACATTAATGGGTGCTTTTAGAGAAATTATTAATAAACCATATTAAGAAAGTTTTTAACATTACTTTTATAAGAAATATAAAAAACCATCAAAAAAATTAATTGCTTTATCATTTTCTATAAAATATTTTCAAATCAATATCTCTAGAGCATCTGTTATCATTTTTTATTATTAAAACAAGTCATATAACTTAGTATTAAATAGATCATAAAATTAAAAATATATGTTAATGGTTTTATAATCATCAGTTAAAAAAAATTTCTTTCAAACCAATTTAAGCATATAATTTTCCCTTGAGAGAAATTTTCTTTAGATCCAGAAAAAATTCTATTCATTAAAAAATATAAAAATATAACCGTTACATGGAAAAGGCAAAAGAGTGAGTAAGAATCTGTAACAGAAGCAGTGAAGCATTTCAGTGCAGTAGTACTTAGCTTAGCTGGGCTCCAAGAAAGGAGTAACCTTTGCACTCCTCCTAGGCAACAGTGAAGAGCAAGAGACATAAATAGGCAATAGCACTGAAGTTTTAAACACAAACACCAACAAAGGCCAAGCCAAAAAAAGAAAAAAAGAAAACACCATGATCTTCTTCCACACCAACCCCATCACCATTTTTCTCTTTCTCACTTCTCTCATTCTCTCATCCCACCTCTACATCTTCTCTTCAGCTTCTGATTCTGAAGTGGGTATGTTTTCTCTTTCTCTATCATATAGCTACTTTTTTTTTAGTTATGACTTATGAGCAATGCCAACATATAATTGTCTCACTTCATCTTCAAGGTCTCTTATAAGGATTTTGCTGGTTTTTATTAGTTTATGTTTTAGATTTGAAGAATGGTTTCTTTCAATCGTCTGCATAGATGCATACAAAGACAAAAAAATCCAACCTTTTCTTTTTGGTGGAAGTTCTTTCTTTGATCAAATCACATTTAGAAAAATACCATTATTTGATTAATGATGGCACTGTAATAAACACATTTTGGCAATTGCATGTATGCCAGATCACATTATACTCTTCTCTTTTCTTTAATGTTGCTGCAAGTTAGTTTTATTTTCTTCCTAAATTCTGAGTCAAATGTCTTATTTGCTTAGATCACATTATCAGAAAGTACTATTTTAATTAACTCTCATGAAATCCGATTTTCCAGACAATGTAAAGTGTGCACTCAATTGTATTTCTTACCAAATAACAATTAATCTCATTATGACAAATCCTCCTTGTCCAGGATTTTCACTAAAACTGGTCAACTTTTTTAATTGTTGATTACCTAGGCTATCGATTAAGACAGTTGTCGCCTTGATTATTGCAATCTAAATATGAATGTGATTGAACTTTTTAAGCTACTCAGATCAGATGCAAATTTATTTGAGATGAATTTGTTTATACAGTAATTAGTACTATAGTGGCACCACTGTCACATACACAGTTATTTAATTATTATTATATATGTTCTGTTCTTGCTTTGTGATTTTTATTTTTTATTTTTTCGGTTTATGCTTGAGAATAAAGTAAGTATTAGCTTCTTTCCTTCTTGTTGCATCGGGTTCCAAGTGCTAAGAAAGAAACAGGGAAACAATGTTAGAATATTAGGTTTGTTTCAGCACTTTCTGAAAGAAAGTCAAACTTTTTATCTTTCCAATGTTATTTTACTAGTCCTAGGATTACCTGCTCTTCTTTTCTTTATGTCTGAGAAAATAAGATTCTCTCTCTCTCTCTCTCTCTCTCTCTCTCTCCACATTTTTACTTCACTTTCTTTGTAAGATTTTATCTTGATAGTGCTTAATCTCTAAGATACGGATGCATTTGGATGTTGGTCATTTGCATGACAATGGAAGACATTTTGCTTCACCTAGTAATGGAAGGACTATTGAATTCACTATATGTTAGCAAATGGGACTGTTATTAGTACTTATCAACCATCTTATTTAGGATATGGGAGAATAAGATTTGGTGAGTGCTACATTCAGAAAAGATGAATAATTTTCCTTCAAAATGATATGGAAGATAAAATGGGAAGTAACCAGTTTGAGCCAGAGTGTAGTGATGTAAAATCATAATATTCAGATCATGATTACTTCAATCACTGTATTTGAACAATCTTTTCATGCCTTACAGATGATGAAATCCCATTTACTTACACCGAAGGAACTGGTAAAGGGCCAAAGAAATGGGGCCAGATCGATCCACATTGGAAAGCTTGTGGTAATGGGAAAATGCAATCTCCTATTGATCTTCTGAACAGAAGGGTGCAGGTTTTCCCTAGCCTGGGGAAATTAAAAAGGGATTACCAACCAGCTCCGGCTGTTGTGAAGAACAGAGGACATGACATTACAGTAAGTTTAATCTAATGAATGCTTGAGTTGCATACCCCCCAACTTGGACCATTTGGAACCAGGACAGGTTAATCATTATGATTAACCTATTCTGTTTATGAAAACATGCATCACATGGACAAATTATATGATCCTTCTAAATCCTAAGCTTTAACTCCTTAAAGATGTAATAAACACACTCATACTTCTATGTGTGTGCACATGTACACACACACACATATATATATATTATATTCTGATGACAGTTTTGTAGTAGTCATGATAAAACATTTCCATATAAATGGGTAATAGATGTACTAAATCAGATGAAAACTATTGATTAATTTATTATCTGAAACGGATGTTTCATCAGGTGATGTGGAAAGGGTATGCCGGAAAAATTAACATAAATGGGACTGACTACAAGCTGTTACAATGTCATTGGCATTCACCATCTGAGCACACATTCAATGGATCAAGGTATTTGTTTGCCTTCATTTCACATTTAATACATCTATGGGCTAATTGATTTTTGAACAACCCAGTCCATACATTGCTTTTGTACCCATACAAAATTCTAATCTTCTATTTTCAGGTATGACTTGGAGCTCCACATAGTTCATCTAAGCTCTAGTGGAGAGATAGCTGTTGTTGGAATTGTTTACAAATATGGCCGCCCTGATCCCTTACTTTCAAAGGTATTTTGATGGTTTTCTATTCATTTGCTCATTGAGATCCATAAATGCATATGAATGTGTACACTATTTACAGTAATGCATCACATTTTTTTATTAAATCCATAGTTAGGTGATGGATGTTATTGGAACTGTTATAGATTTGGCCCCCTGGCCCCTTCCTTTCAATGGAATTTTTAGATGATTTTCTCTTTCTGACTCTATCACACACAAATGAATATAGACTTGCGTAATATTTTCGCACATAAGTATTATTCAGATAAATGCATACTTTTATATATTAAATGCACATAAAAAAATTACACGCATGCATGATCTTTTTAAGCTGTCAATGCAGTAATGAACATAGAGCTCAACACATAATTAAGGGACCTAACATGACAAAAAATGCCAAGAATTTCAATTTTGAAAAATTCATTTGTGTATTGTAATAGCTGCTTGACTTTTATTTCAATGACATTCTCACTACACTTGAATCATTAGAAGAGTAGTATTCTTCATGAATTCATCAAAATCTTAGTTTTACGTGTGAATATTTCTTCCTACAAATTTTCTTGATTATTGATTTCTTTATGCCCTTCCCCCTTTTTCTGAAGCTGTTCCACCACATAAAGTCAGTTGGACCAGAAGAGAGAGATTTGGGAATCTTTAACCCAGGCGCTATTAAGTTTGGGAGCAGAAAGTATTACAGATACATTGGTTCTCTTACAGTTCCTCCCTGCACTGAGGGTGTCATTTGGACAATAGTCAAGAAGGTCCTTCACTAAGCACACAATTTTCTCGACCAATAAATGCAATATTGGTTTTGTTTTGTTTTTTCTTTACTCCATATATGCACTTTCCAAAGCACAACTTCTCTTTCATAGGTAAGGACAGTTTCAAGAGAGCAAGTGAGAGCATTAAGGGAAGCTGTTCATGATGTAAGTGTTTCTGAACTGGGATAACATAATTTTGATTAAATACTCCACAGAAATTAAGGATATGCAGGACTAACCATAAGGAATAATGAGATAATTATAAGCGTTTGGTATTAAAAAAACATCTGAATATGAGTTCCAAATCTTACCTAAGCATTTCAGGCAATTTTTAACAAATAGTGTATTATAGCTCATTGACAAGTTATTACGCTATCATTGTTTATACCCCCCACCCCCCCGTTCCCCTGAAAAAAAACTGTCAGCAAGATGATTTTCAATATAGAATATACTAGTTGATTTAGTTAACATGTCTTTTTGGCATTGAAATCTCTGGAGTGGATGGTCTTATACAATTATACATCCAATATATTAAAGAAGTCTAAAAAGAAGGCATTTCAAAGTAGGAGTGGGGTTGCCACCACCTACTTTTGGAAGAAGTCATAATGGCTGTTCTGAGATTTGAAAGATAATTACAATGATGAAGCTTTATTCTTGACCAATATAGTAGTCTTTTACCTGAAGCTAGGCTTTTGGCTTGATTTACTGAAACCCTTACCGCTGATGTTTGGAGAATTTTTTTTTGCTGAGAAAAATTATAAACAATTAATAATTAAGTAGCTTTCAAGCTAAAAACCAAAAAGAGAAGTGGGAAACCAATCCATAACGTGCCTTCTGTTCACTTTAGTATGTATAGTATTTTTTATTTTATTTTAATTATTGGTATTACACGTGCATCCAATGGATTTTGAACCCAATGAGAGAAGAAAGTATTAGTTGAGCTATAGCTCATAATATATACGTATGAAGTGTATGGGAAAATTATAGAATACTTTGGGAGTACCAATATATGTGTACTCCCCCACTCACGTGAATTGTGGATTCTACCAAAACTTTAATTAGTGGAATCACTATTATGTGAGAGGTAAAAATATGTAATTATAGTACTCTTAGAGTATTCTATAATAACTTGATGGTACCTGGACTGGATCTTCTATTACATTTATTGCTGGTCTTTGACAAAGCTACTTATGGCACTTCATTTGAGATATATATAATGCAAGAACGAGTAAATACATTAGTCATAAAGCAAAGGAAACTGTACAAAAACTAGCAGGTGATGGAGACAATGTTATAGAAACAATTTTCCTCTAAGTGCTGGTTCACTTTAAGTTAATGTGTTTGTTTTGTTTTTACCAAGGGGAATTTGATTTTTGCTTTGTTCTTTTTCCAGGGATTTGAGGCAAATGCAAGGCCAACTCAGCGATCGGGTGAAATAGCAGTTGAGTTTTACACACCAAAAGAGAATGGAGGTTCTACTTAGGTTTCTATAATTTGAAAATAAAATTAATACTTGAAGAACCACATAACTGCATTATCTCCAAAATAAGAGATCTTTATACACACCAACTAGAACACCTTCCCCGTGTTAAGGGATTTTTATGTCTCAATACAAAGAACTTGTTATGCACATGTATTTCAGCAGGTAAAAGAAATAAAAATCCAAGAAGTGACATTTCTGGTTAGTTTTTAAGTTAATGCCACACCATTTGAAATATGAAATTACGATGTGGTTCATACATACATTGTTAAAGAGTGATCGTTAAATTATCGATTGTCTTAAAAGGTTAAACTATTAGAAAATGGTGAATTTAATCACTTAACTTAAGTCTAATACCCCCCTCACTTGTGAGTCTAAACTTTCCCTTTATAAGTGGGGTCCAACAAGTGAAAATTTAATTTTTTTAAATGAGAGGGAGAGTAAAGCCAGTGATTGAACTCAGGATCTCCTGCTCTGATACCATATTAAATTACTGATTGTCCCAAAAGCTTAAGCTATTAGAAAATGGTGAATTTAATCACTTAACCATAAGTCTAACAGTGATAGTAGAAACATATGAGCTGATGATGAGAAAGTGGGATAGCTAATTGGAAAAGGGAAATTCTGTTGGGATGCAAAGGATAACTCCTAGGGAAGTTTAGTTCTTACAATGGAAGAAGAACCAAAGTGAAAACAATAAGTATATGTTAATCAAGTTGCTATATAGGTAAAATGAAAAAACACGCCCAGAATAAGGACATGCAATGTTGTGGCAATCCATGTAGTAGCCCAAGCATTGCCCTTTAAAATTTGGTTAAAGTGTCATGGTCACTCTACAAATATAAGTACTTGTGGGATGTTGGGGTAAGGGCCGGGGTTTAAGTTTTCAAGAGAAAACTTTACACACAAATACACTTAGATCATGCTAGAGTAGAATTTCTATTATATATATATATATATATATATATATATATATATATATATAAAGTTTTAAGTGTTTTGGTCATTTTTTTTTTTGATACAAGATAGAATTTCTACTCTAACCTTATCTAAGTGTATATGTATGTGAAGCTCTTTCCTGGAAATTTGAACCCCGACCCTTACCCCTCACACTCCACAAGCATTTATATCTGTGGAGTTACCATCGCACCAAGGGTGTGCGGTGGTGTGTTTTGGTCAGCTTGAAATCACTTCTTGTTTGTAATTGCTAATAACACAAAAAGTGAGGCAATAACGTAAATTGCTTGTAAACAAAAGGGCATTCATATGGGAATGAGCACAGAAGAATGCTTTTTACTAATGTTTGTGTCAACTATCAATCTTCGATATTGTCTCATTAATATGACTACAAGGGCTTTTATTATCTCACACCTATTTTTTCACATCCACTTTTATATATATATATATATATATATATATATATATATATATATATATATATATATATATATTTTTAGAAATAATTACAACATGCTGCTAACTCCGCAGTTCAAACACTTTCACCATAGATCCCTAAGCAGTGTGTACATGGGAAGTTGCCAATTCAGCTATAAAACCTTTGGCTTCACTTTTATATTTTAAATGTGGAAATATTTTTTCCACTTTTTAAAATGTGTAAATTTTCTTGTCAATTGTGGACGTGTAAAATATGAAGGTAAAAGTGTGAGAGAATATTTTCTCATGACTATAATTAGTGAATTCCAGCTGGTTTATACGGTGAAGTCTTTGATCCCTGGTCCATGTTGAAACTAAGGAAGAAAAAACGTCTTAAACCTGTGACTAAAAACATTTTGTAATCCAAAGATTGAATGGGAAAACATACAGATTGAGAAGCTTGTCAATAATACATTTACACATTAACGTCATTGTAACATGGGTAATAATTGTGCACACAAATTGTTTTAAACAATTTTATACATAATCCAAAAAACAACTGAAACGGTGACTTAAAGTTGGAAGTTTTATGTAAAGAATGCTAATAGAATCCAAACTCAATGAAAAATATATATTAAAATAATGTCTCGGAAAATGTTAGCAATACTTTTCTTTTCAAAAAAAGAGTCAAAAGTTTTAGTTATATATAAATACTAGTCGATGTCCCTGTGATAAGTGTGTACAATTCATTTTAAAATTTTAATAAGAAATTATTTATATGGCTCATATATAATACTCATTATATGTTATAATAATTTGGGAATTAATATTTAGACAAAAAATAAATTTTTTCAATGCATTTGCAATAAATCATTTATTAAAATGGAATTTATTGTTCTTTATATCCCAAAAATGATATTTGATTGATTATATACTAGATTTTACAATAATTATCATTTTAATTTGCAAATCAAACAATCCTTTAAAAAAATTATTTTCATTTTTTTGGTTGCAAAATATAGTAGTTTTGATAATGATCATTATTGAAAATATTCGTCTCATAAGTGTAGTTGAAACAAAAAGAGTAAGCACAAGTGTATTCATTCTATAAATAAGTTGGTAGATTGTTGATATATTAATTCTTGCCAACATTTTGGCAAAAATTAAAAAGAAATGAAAATGAATAATAATAATAATAAGGCGTAAATGCAATTTTAGTTCATACATTTTGACGTTTTTTTCATTTTAGTCCCTACATTTTTTTTACCACTTTTAGTCCATAAACCAATTAAAGTGTGCTATTTTCGTCCTTTCCGTCAGTCAACCGACGAAAATAGCTGAGGTGGCAGCTGTGGGGGGTAAAAAGATCCTGATGGGAACATGGGCCTTTTGGGCCGTGTTAAGGAGGGCCGACCTGACCCTGGGTTTGGAAATTGTTAATACTATGGGTCGGCCCATGCGCCGAGGGTCCGAGGACCCAGCCGAGGGTGAACTTACCCTCGGACTGACACCGCAGAACCCGGACTTCATGGTACAGTCGTGGAATGACACGGTCAAGACCAACGGTTAAAAGGGGTGAACCCTTGAATGCCCCAGAAGCACCAGTGTTGAAGAAATGTCAAAGACAAAGGCTGCTACCTCCACATTAAAGACCCTGCACCTACCACCCTGGCCGCATTAATGGGGATGTGACACTTAAACAGTGGAAGGGAAACTTCTAGCTACTGTTCAAAGGCACTAAGAAAAGAAATATCTATACTAAGGGAGGAGTTGGGGGCAACACGTGTATAAAGTATGAAGAAGAAGAGTATTTAAGAAAAGACCTAGAACAGAAATGGGGACGGAACTTTTTGTAACCTAAAAAGAAAAAAAGACAAAGAGAGAGAGATAATATAAGAACAGCTCTCGGCTTACGTCCGAGGAGTCCTATTTACATTACTCTTTGCTGTTTCCTAATACTGGCAATCTTTAGTTTGTCATTTAATCTTCACTCACTTCTAACCTGGGTTTCAAGCCCACTCTCTACAAATTTTCATTGTTTAAGGCTCATTGGGCCTGAGCCCATAACGTTCTTGGGTCCAGTGCAATTGTGCACTTACAATTGGCGCCGTCGTGGGAAATCTAGTCTGGAAGTAGTAGAGATATTATGGCAGGCTTAGGCTCTCACCATGCAGAGTCACAAGGATCACAACCGGAAGATCATTTCGAACGTCTTGAACGTCATAGGGATCGTGAGGGAAGCGTCCATACAGAATACCCAGAGGATAGCCATACTCAAGGAGGGGGTAGCACTACCCACGATGAGGGCTCTAAATCCATGCAGAAGGAAATTAATCGTTTGAAGAGGAAGTTACGCCGTGCTAAACGTAAGGTTTCTCCGTCCTCATCTAGTTCTTCCTCAGAGAAGGATAGGGGAGTTGGCTACAGTTCAAGGTCATATTCCCCCACTAGCGCAACATCCTCCGGCGAGGGGGACGACCAATCAACTCGCAGACGTAAGAAGCTTCGTTCTAGGGGCTTAGGCAACGATACCATGAGTAGGGCGTTGCACCAACTCTCTAAATCTCCGTTTTCACGTAGGATTGAGAGGGGGAGGCTTCCCAGGAGGTTCACCCAGCCCACGTTTACCATCTATAATGGCCGGACTGATCCGGTGGAGCACGTGAGTCACTTCAGCCAAAGGATGGCAGTGCACTCACACAACGAGACTTTGATGTGTAAAGTCTTCCCCTCCAGCTTGGGACCTGTGGCTATGAGATGGTTCAACGGTCTCAAATCGGGGTCTGTAGGCTCGTTTGGGGAACTAACTAGAGCATTTGCTTCGCGGTTCATCACGTGTAGCAGAGTCCCTCGGCCATTGGACTCGTTGCTATCCATGGTTATGAAGGAAGGGGAGACACTGAAAGCATACTCCGACAGATACTGGGAGATGTTTAATGAAATAGACGGCGACTTTGATGAGGTGGCGCTTAATACCTTTAAGGTGGGCCTCCCTACTGATCACGACCTACGAAAATCTTTGACGAAAAAGCCCGTCCGCAGCGTACGCCGTCTTATGGATCGTATTGATGAATATAAAAGGGTAGAGGAAGACCAGCAGCAGGGAAAAGGGAAGGAGAAGGTTATCCCGCAGGAGAGAAGGGATTTCAGGTCGGACAGATATCACAACAACAAGCCGAGGAGGGATTACATTGGACAATCCGGCTTGGCAGCACCCCAGGCTGTAAATACTGTGTTCCGAGAACCAGTGCATCAGTTATTAGAAAAAGTTCGCAAGGAGCCCTTCTTCAGATGGCCCGGCAAGATGGCAGGGGACCCTGCGAGAAGAAATCAAAACCTTTTCTGTCAGTACCATCAAGATGTGGGCCACACTACTGAGAACTGTCGGACCCTGTGGAGCCATCTAGAGCAGCTCGTCGGTGAGGGAAAGTTGAAGCAGCATTTGTGTCAGCCCACTGGGCAGGTCAGTCAAGTTGGTTCAAACAACCAGAGGAACAGTTCATCTCGGCCAGCATTGGGAACCATTAACGTTATCTTCGCCGCACCTGGCAGGACCGGCTCAGGTCCCACTCGGGTCATGGCGGTTTCCCATCCGCAGGCCGAGGATGTGGGTGGTAGGCCGAAGAGATTAAGGAGCACCTTACCTGTCTTGGGTTTCTCCGAGGAGGATAAGGTAGGGACTATCCAGCCCCATGACGATGCTCTTGTCGTTACCCTCAGAATAGGCAACTATGATGTGAGAAGGGTGATGATAGATCAGGGCAGCGGTGCAGATATCATGTACCCTGATCTATTTAAGGGGTTAAGGTTGGAGTTGGAAGATTTAACTCCTTATGACTCACCTCTTATCAGCTTTGAAGGGAGAGCCGTTGTGCCAAAAGGACAGATCCGTTTACCCGTTCAATCTGGCACAGAAACGGTTGAAGTAGATTTCATTGTGGTTGACGCGTACTCTCCATATACAGCCATCCTCGCCAGGCCATGGCTGCACGCTCTGGGAGCCGTCTCCTCTACCTTGCACGTTAAGGTTAAATTCCCCTCGGGGGAACACGTTGAGGAGATCCTCGGCAGCCGGGTAGTGGCCAGGCAATGCATATCGGCGGCAGTACTTCGTCAGTCAGAAGTCGAGTTATCAGCCTTGCCCATCCAGGAGTCATAGCAATTAATAGCTCCGGAGGCACCTGGAGCGATGACAGAAGATGAGGCTGTTTGCGAGGAGTTAGAGAAGTTTGTAATAGCAGATGATCCAGAGAGATTCTTCCAAGTTGGCATACTTTTGCCATACCAAGAGAAGATGGAGTTGTTGGAATTCCTAAAGGACAATATAGATGTCTTTGCGTGGGACCCTTATGAGGCTCCAGGCGTGGATCCGAGCTTTATTTGTCATCGTTTAAACGTCAATCCGGCCATTGTTCCGAGGAGGCAACCACCTCGGCGATCTTCCCGAGAACATTCTGAGGCTGTGAAGGAAGAGGTTCTTAAACTTAAAAGGGCGGGGGCTATCAAAGAAGTTTTCTACCCTGAATGGTTGGCTCATACTGTTGTCGTTAAGAAGAAGAACGGCAGGTGGAGAGTGTGTGTAGATTTTACTGATCTGAACAAGGCCTGTCCTAAAGATTCGTTCCCAATGCCACGAATTGATCAACTGGTAGATGCTACTGTTGGACATCCTCGGATGAGTTTCTTGGACGCCTTCCAGGGTTACCACCAAATTCCCTTGGCGTTAGAGGATCGGAGAAAACCGCTTTCATTACTCCAACCGGGAACTATCATTATAAGGTCATGCCATTTGGGTTAAAAAATGCCGGGGCTACTTACCAAAGAATGATGACCCGAATGTTTGAACAGCAATTGGGGAAAAACATAGAAGTATACGTGGATGATATGGTGGTGAAGAGTAAGACAAGACCTTCGCACATGACAGATTTGGCCGACACCTTCAAAATGCCGAGGAAGTATAAGCCGCGCCTTAACGCCTCCAAGTGTTCTTTTGGCGTGGGATCCGGAAAGTTCCTAGGGTATATGATCACTCATAGGGGCATAGAGGTGAACCCAAGGTGCAGGTTAAGGCTATTCGTAATTTGCAGCCGCCTCGGAACCCAAAAGATATTCAAAAATTGACCGAATGATTCTTTGCGCCGAATAGATTTATTTCTCGGTCACGACCGGTGTCGTCCTTTCTTTCAGTTGTTGAACAAGTGGAAAGGGTTTCAATGGACCGAGGATTGCGAGGTAGCTTTCCAACAAGCTTAAGCAATATCTTTCTCGGCCACCCATTTTATCTCGCCCGAGGTGGACGAGGTTTTATTCGCTTATCCGGCCGTAGCCATTCACGCGGTGAGCCTAGTCCTCATAAGGAATGAAAATGGATTACGAGACCGATCTACTACGTTAGTAAGTCCTTGAATGAGGCCGAGATGCGCTATCTGCCTTTGGAAAAAGCACTTTCGGCCGTAGTCCACGCCACGCGCAAACTCCCTCATTATTTTCAATCTCACACTGTGGTTGTTTTGACCCACTCAAGGCCGTGTTGCGTAGTGCGATTATTCTCGTGGTGGCAAAATGGGGAACCATTTTGGGAGCCTTTGATGTTAAATACGTGCCTCGCACATCGGTGAAGGGACAGTCCTCGCAGATTTGGTGGCGAGTTTACCGAACCATTGATAGAAGAAACTTCAAAAGAAGCACACATGGATGGAAAATCGGTTGGTGTGATCACGGATGTATCACCCTCGATTTGGAGAGTTCACGTGGATGGGGCGCTAATCAAAGAGGGTCTGGTGTTGGGCTTGTTCTAGTGTCCCCTGAAGGGATTGTCTTTGAAAAATCTTTGAGATTGGCCTTCTCGGCTACTAATAATGAGGCCGAGTATGAAGCAGTCTTGGTAGGCATGCAAATGGTACATAAGATGGGTGGCAAAGAAATCCATGTGTTCTCGGACTCTCAATTAGTGGTCGGCCAAGTCATGGGGACCATGGAGGCTAGAGACCCCAGAATGCAAGAATATTTGGCCCAGTTAAACGTCGGCCAAGCAGAATTCGACTCATTTGCCTTAGCTCATGTCTCTAGGAGTGGAAACACTCATGCAGATTCTTTGGCTACATTGGCCACATCCTCGGCTCAAGGTCTACCTAGGGTGATTCTCGTTGAGGATTTGATAGAACCTTCTCTTATAGCTGCTAACGCACCTCGCATCCATTTAATAAGGCCTGGTCCTAGTTGGATGGATTCAATCATATCTTTTCTCAAAAATGACATCCTTCCCGAAGACAAAGTTGAAGCAGAAAAGGTACGTCGAAAGGCGCCGCGTTTCTGGTTGTCCGAGGACCAGAAGCTATACAAACGATCCTTTTCGGGACCGTATTTGTTGTGTGTACACCCTGAATCAACAGAATCATTACTGGAGGAATTGCATGAAGGAATTTGTGGGAGTCATACTGGGGGAAGGTCCTTAGCCCATAGAGCCCTGACTCAGGGTTATTGGTGGCCTAATATGCAGAGGGAGGCTCAGGATTATGCCAGAAAGTGTGATCAGTGTCAGAGGTTCGCCCCTAATATCCACCAACCGGGAGGGGTTCTTAATCCTCTGTCTAGCCCTTGGCCTTTCGCACAATGGGGCTTGGACATTGTAGGGCCATTCCCGAGAGCTGCTGGAAACAAAAGATGGCTGCTTGTAGGGACAGACTACTTCACTAAATGGGTCGAAGCTGAGCCCTTAGCCAATATCCGAGATGTTGATTCCAAGAGGTTTATTTGGAAGAATATTGTTACTAGATTTGGTATACCACATACTCTTATCTCGGACAATGGCGTTCAATTTGACAAAGAACGCCTTTAGGCAAGATCAGAGTGACATGGGCATCACAAACATACTCTACCCCAGCTTATCCTCGAGGAAATGGACAGGCCGAGGCCGTTAACAAGGTCATAGTCAACGGGCTCAAGAAGAGGTTGGATGATGCGAAAGGCAGATGGGTAGAAGAGCTCCCTCATGTCCTGTGGACGTATCGGACCACTCCGCGCAGTCCACCGGAGAAACGCCATTCTCTATGGCTTATGGAGCCGAGGCGGTGATACCATTGGAGTCTGGATTTCCTACTCTAAAGACAAGTTCTTTTAGTCCAGAGAATAACAAGAAACTTCTAGAGAGAGATCTTGATTTACTTGAAGAACGGCGTGAGGCAGCTATGGTCCAAATGGCTTATTATCAGCAGAAGCTAAAACAAGGACATGATGCCCACGTGAAACTAAGGCCACTTGCGCCTGGTGATCTTGTATTAAGGAAAGTTGTAGGCACTTCTAAGAACCCAGATGGGGTAAGCTAGGACCTAACTGGGAAGGCCCCTACCGCATTGTTTCAATAGCAGGCGTAGGGTCGTATAGGTTAGTTGACCTGGATGAACGAGTTGTACCACGTCCATGGAATGTAAATAATCTTAGAAGGTATTATTATTAATCAAATAAGCTTTTGTCAATTAATGTTTCAAAGTTATGGCTGACTCTCATATTTGAAGTTACTGTTCTAAAGAATCAAACAGAAACTTGGTTAAGTGTAGTCCTCGGACCACAAACCTTGTGGAAATTGATGTCTTATCATTTGTTAAACAGAACCTTAGTTATGCCGGGTCTTCGGACCTCCTACTTTGGGAAAATTAACATTTGAAGTTACCGTTCTAAAGAATCAAACGAAACTTGGTTAAGTGTAGTCCTCGGACCACAAACCTTGTGGAAATTGATGTCTTATCATTTGTTAAACAGAACCTTAGTTATGCCGGGTCTTCGGACCTCCTACTTTGGGAAAATTAACATTTGAAGTTACTGTTCTAAAGAATCAAACAGAACATTGGTTAAGTGTAGTCCTCGGACCACAAACCTTGTGGAAATTGATGTCTTATCATTTGTTAAACAGAACCTTAGTTATGCCGGGTCTTCGGACCTCCTACTTTGGGAAAATTAACATTTGAAGTTACTGTTCTAAAGCATCTAACCATCACTTGGTTAAGTGTAGTCCTCGGACCACAAACCTTGTGGAAATTGATGTCTTATCATTTGTTAAACAGAACCTTAGTTATGCCGGGTCTTCGGACCTCCTACTTTGGGAAAATTAACATTTGAAGTTACTGTTCTAAAAAAATCAAACAGAAACTTGGTTAAGTGTAGTCCTCGGACCACAAACCTTGTGGAAATTGATGTTTTATCATTTGTTAAACAGAACCTTAGTTATGCCGGGTCTTCGGACCTCCTACTTTGGGAAAATTAACATTTGAAGTTACTGTTCTAAACAATCAAACAGAAACTTGGTTAAGTGTAGTCCTCGGACCACAAACCTTGTGGAAATTGATGTCTTATCATTTGTTAAACAGAACCTTAGTTATGCTGGGTCTTCGGACCTCCTACTTTGGGAAAATTAACATTTGAAGTTACTGTTCTAAAAAAAATCAAACAGAAACTTGGTTAAGTGTAGTCCTCGGACCACAAACCTTGTGGAAATTGATGTCTTATCATTTGTTAAACAGAACCTTAGTTATGCCGGGTCTTCGGACCTCCTACTTAGGGAAAATTAACATTTGAAGTTATTGTTTTAAAGAATCAAACATAACCTTAGTTATGCCGGGTCTTCGGACCTCCTACTTAGGGAAAATTAACATTTGAAGTTATTGTTTTAAAGAATCAAACATAACCTTAGTTATGCCGGGTCCTCGGACCTCCTACTTTGGGGAAAACTAACATTTGCAGTTAAACGAAAGATTGCTTAAGATTTGTCTTCGGACTATGACTTTGCTTAAAGTTAACTTCTGATTGTGTCTGGATGTTAATACCTTACTGTTTATTAACTCGGATCTTAAGTTTTATATCTTTAAGTATTGAGTGAATTTGTGTAAGGAATGGTCCTCGGATCTTACATCCTACTAGAAACAGTGTTATGCATTATAAGGGCTTAATCGTTATATGAAGTCCTCTTTCCTTTTTTATCAAGGCATTGTTCAAACGTGTTAACTATGTCACCTCGTATTAAATCTTTAGTAATATACGCATGATTATGTGGAAGTTACGATTGTGCAATCCTTGGAGTTAGATTTTTATACTCTGAGAAACTTTTGATATGACTTAATGGGAAAACTTTTGTAATAAGTACATAAAGAATAAAGAAAAAGCAGACACAATCCAAGTGAAAAGCAAACGAAATTGTTCTTCATTAATCAAGTTGAATATACATTACAATATATAATTCAAAAACAAAAAAAAAAAAAAGGAAAAAGAGAAGCCCTAAGCTAAGTCCTAAGCTGTTGGAGGAGGATCTTGCTAAGAGGTACTAGTGCCCTCGGTCTTTCTCAACTCCAGCTCAAAAGGAGTCATAACCTGCTTTCCTTTATCCGCTGTCTTTGTTGGAAGGACGTTGGGTTCCACTATCTGGTTCAAGTCCATCTCTGCATCTACTCCTCCTTCCTTTTCTTTATTGGAACCAAAAGGTTCTGTAGGATCAGGAATCTGCTGTGGGACCATCGGAGGTAGAACAGGAAGAGTTGTCTCAGGGGTAGGAGTAGCAGCAGGAGCCTCTTCAATCTCCTCGTATTTCTAGGGGAAGCCAAACGTACTCGGACTTCCTCAAAGCCGAAGGTGGGAACTCCTGCTACGTTTAAAGCTTCCCCCCATACTTTTTGACGTATTCGCGGCATAAAGCCGCGAATTCCTCTGTCATTGTTCCTCGGTGGTCGCTACCCCTTCGTCAAAACTTGCACCTTGGCGGCTTGAAGAGAGAGTTGGAAGGAGCTGGCTTCTTCCTTCATCGAGCCAGTTGTTTCTTCGGATCCGAGCACTCCCTTTGAGCTTGGGAGAGCTCTTCATTTCTTTCCTTAAGGAGTTTGCGCTGTCCTTCTATCCGGGTCTCCATGGTCTTCAAGTTTGATTCGACCCCATTCTTCTCTCTCCTCGCTCTCGCTACCTCCAAGGTCGGCTTCTCGTTCTCGGCAAGGGCTATACCTAAGGTCTTCTCGGTCTCCACCCTAACTTCGAGCTCAGCCACCGGCTACTTTCCGAGCGTCTTCAATAAACTTTTCAGCTACAAAGACCTCCCGAATAGCCCGTAAAAAAGCATGATGGAGTTAGGAATAACAAAAACTAATTTACTTATAAATATTGTTGAAGGGAGAAACACTTACCGGCGCTAAGTCTCTTTTTAGAGAGAGGAATAGTTGTGGTTGGCCCATCTTTTCCAAGGTCTCCATGTCCTTGGGCGGCGGAAGAGGGCGTTCTAGGACCTCGGCCGGGTGGTGGGCGTGGCCTTGTTGAACCGCCCTTATACCGGACCGGCGGGAGATAGGAGCGCCGTCCGGCCTTAGATCGGGGGACCGGGTGGCCGGTGCTCGGCGCACTACGGCCTCATCCCCGATTTCCCGAGTTCAACCGAACGGGATCTACCCTTGCCCTTATCCGGCTTCCGCGATGGGCCGGGGGAGTTGTTGGCGTGGTATCTTGGGCTATTTATTAGTAGTCCCCTCATCATCCCCCTACCTCTTCCTCTTGGGATCCTCGGCTAGCGGTTGGGCTCGAGTGGAGGAGGAGGAGGAGGTAAAACTGGGAGAACTTGGGACGGCCCCTTTTTCTTCTTCTCTGCAACTTTGGCAGCCCTATTAGTGAGAAGACCCTCCATTCGTCCCATGTCTTCTACGGATTCGTCCTCGGGAAGGGCAACTACAAACCCTGCAATTCCAGAGGCCTCGGTTGCTTCTTCTTCCTCGTCGGAAAGCACTACAAACTGGTTCCCGTGAGGTCTCTCGGTGTCTTCGAGATGGAATTGATCTATCTCGTCGTCAAGGGTGTGTGAAGAAGACACCTGCTCTTCTGGAATGACAGCTGTTTGTGCATGCACGGCAAGGGGGACTGCTGGTATCGCCCGGTTGTACAGAACGGTGTTAGGAGCGTCCGGGAGGTCACGGTCGTCCAAAAAATGGCGCCGGGCTACGTTGATCCTCTTCCGTCTTCGGTCGCCTGCAATAATGGCGTCCTCTATCTCTTGGAAGTCTTTGGAAAGGGGAGTGTATCCGAGAATGAGGTGAGCCGCCCGGAGTTGTAAGTCTTCGCTAACGAATACCTCGGAGCGAAGTACCCGGTTTAAATCGGCAACGTTACAGTGACTCAGGCGAGGACGCACGTGCTGCTTATCTGCAAAAAAGACGTCAAAACAAACAAACCTGATTAGATTCACACAAATATTTAACAAGTTTAAGTAAATACAAATACGCATTTCTGTGTGTGTGTTAGGAGAAGTTGTGTTGTGGGGAGATTAATCCTACGGCGTCGCACCTGGATCCCCCCCGAACCGGGCGGGCGGTGAAAGCCATCGTGCCAGTTCCCGGACACGATCAAGTAGTCGTCCTTCATGCCTTTGTTTGATTTGGGCAGACAGGAGATTAGCCTAACGGTGCTAGACCGAGATTTCATATAATAACCTACTTTAGAAAGTTTGTGGGACTCATATAGAAACACGACATCGTGCCATGTGAGGTTTAAACCCATCTGCTCGTTTAGAGCATCTACACTACCTAGAACTCTAAAAACGTTTGGAAGGCATTGGTCGGGACACAACCTGTGGTTGTGAAGATACTCCCTCATTACGGGTTTCATTGGAAGGGTCATCCCACCCTCTATGAAGGCTATCATAGGGATGATAACCTCTCCCTCTTTCCTAGAACCGGCCACGGCTGTTGCCGGGCAGTATTCTAACCCTACGTCGCTGGGAATATGGTATTTGGCTTTAAAGCCTTCCATCCCAGCGGCGGTATCAACTAGACACTTGAATTTTCCCATTACAGAGAGACGATAGACTAAACTTTAAAAGGGAGAGTGTTTGTATTGGTAGCCGAGGACAAATATGGAGGAGAAAAGGTTTAGAATAGGAGCAAGAACTTACAAGGTTCAAGATGTGCAAATCTCCACGGTTTTCTGCAGAGTAAGGTATGATGGCTGATGTCTTGATGGGATTACCCCCTGAGGAATTAAATGAAGGCGCGGGTTCCCGAAGCGTCACGACGTGCGAAAAGGCGGCCTCGAAATTATGTCTGTCCCGCCTAAAATTTCGTGGAGTAATGAGAACCGTTGGATGCCCATCTCACCGTTGAACGTGGGAGACAAAGAGTAACTTACAGTAATAAATGCGCGCGTTTTCGAAAATAAAACCGCCAAGTGTCATCTTCTGGGACGTAAAACGATTTCCACACGTGCCATCACTTATAAAGTGTGTAGAGCAAGTTCTCGTCGGATCAAAACCCTATTTTTCTCCTCGGACGTTGAAAATTAGAGTTTTGAGGGGCTATTGTGGGGGGTAAAAAGATCCTGATGGGAACATGGGCCTTTTGGGCCGTGTTAAGGAGGGCCGACCTGACCCTGGGTTTGGAAATTGTTAATACTATGGGTCGGCCCCATGCGCCGAGGGTCCGAGGACCCAGCCGAGGGTGAACTTACCCTCGGACTGACACCAGAGAACCCGGGACTTCATGGTACAGGTCAGGGAATGACACGGTCAAGACCAACGGTTAAAAGGGGTGAACCCTTGAATGCCCCAGAAGCACCAGTGTTGAAGAAATGTCAAAGACAAAGGCTGCTACCTCCACATTAAAGACCCTGCACCTACCACCCTGGCCGCATTAATGGGGAGGTGACACTTAAACAGTGGAAGGGAAACTTCTAGTTACTGTTCAAAGGCACTAAGAAAAGAAATATCTATACTAAGGGAGGAGTTGGGGGCAACACGTGTATAAAGTATGAAGAAGAAGAGTATTTAAGAAAAGACCTAGAACAGAAATGGGGACGGAACTTTTTGTAACCTAAAAAGAAAAAAAGACAAAGAGAGAGAGATAATATAAGAACAGCTCTCGGCTTACGTCCGAGGAGTCCTATTTACATTACTCTTTGCTGTTTCCTAATACTGGCAATCTTTAGTTTGTCATTTAATCTTCACTCACTTCTAACCTGGGTTTCAAGCCCACTCTCTACAAATTTTCATTGTTTAAGGCTCATTGGGCCTGAGCCCATAACTGTTCTTGGGTCCAGGTGCAATTGTGCACTTACAGCAGCCGTAGACATTAAAATATTATTAAAAATGCCACATTAGCATCTATTTTAAAAAAAAAAATTTGTAAATTTTAATTAAATAAAAAACAGAAATAAAACCAAAAATCACTAAAATTAAGATAAAAAAGTATTGTGGGGAGTAAAAAGACCTTGATGGGAATATGGGCCGTTGGGTCATGCTAAGGAAGGCCGACCTACTCTTGGGTTTAAGACTTCTTGGTATTACGGGTCGGCCCATACGCCGAGGGTCCGAGGATGATTTTTTCCTTCGGACTGACGCCGAAGAACCCGGGACTTCATGGTAAAGGTTAGGGAAGGACACGGACAAAACCAATGGTTAAAGGGGGTGAACCCTTAAATGTCCTAGAAGCACCGATGTTGGAAAAATGTCAAAGATAAAGGCTGCTACCTCCACATTAAAGACCCTGCACCTACCACCCTGGCCGCATTAATGGGGAAGTGACACTTAAACAGTGGAAAGGAAACTTCTGGTTACTATTCAAAGGCACTAAGAAAAGAAATATCTAGGCTAAGGGGGAGTTGGGGCAACACGTGTACAAAGTATTAAAAAGAGGAGTATTTAAGGAGGAACCTAAAAGAGAAAAGGGGACGGACTTTTTGTAACCTAAAAGGAAAAAGAAACAAAGAGAAAGATATAATA
The DNA here is from genome assembly GCF_040712315.1 of Castanea sativa. Taxonomy (NCBI): domain Eukaryota; kingdom Viridiplantae; phylum Streptophyta; class Magnoliopsida; order Fagales; family Fagaceae; genus Castanea; species Castanea sativa. The sequence continues at coordinate 42,449,870 of NC_134021.1, forward strand.
TAAGAACAACTCTCGGCTTACATCCGAGGAAGCTGATTTACAATATTCCTTGTTGTTTCCAAGTACTTGCAATCTTTAGTTTGTCATTTAATCCTCACACACTTCTAACCTGGGTCTCAAGCCCACACTCTACAAATTCATATTGTTTAAGGCTCATTGGGCCTGAGCCCATAACTGTTCTTGGGGCCAGGTGCAATTGTGCACTTACAATTGGCGCCGTCTGTGGGAATCTAGTCTAGAAGAGGTAGGGTTATTATGGCAGGCTTAGGCTCTCACCATGCAGAGTCACAAGGATCATAACCGGAAGATCATTTCGAACGTCTCGAACATCGTAGGGATCGTGAGGGAAGCGTCTATACAGAATACCCAGGGGCTAGCCATACTCATGGTGGGGGTAGCACTACCCACGATGAGGGTTCTAAATCCATGCAGAAGGAAATCAATCGTTTGAAGAGGAAGTTACGCCGTGCTAAACGTAAGGTTTCCCCGTCCTCGTCTAGTTCTTCTTCGGAGAAGGATAGGGGAGTTGGCTACAGTTCAAGGTCGTGTTCCCCCACTAGCGCAACATCCTCCGGTGAGGAGGACGACCAGCCAACCCGCAGACGTAAGAAGCTTCGTTCTAGGGGCTTAGGCAACGATACCATGAGTAGGGCGTTGCACCAACTCTCTAAATCTCCGTTTTCACGGAGGATTGAGAGGGGGAGGCTTCCCAGGAGGTTCACCCAGCCCACCTTTACCATCTATAATGGCCGGACTGATCCGGTGGAGCACGTGAGTCACTTCAACCAGAGGATGGCAGTGCACTCTCACAACGAGACTCTGATGTGTAAAGTCTTCCCCTCCAGCTTGGGACCTGTGGCTATGAGATGGTTTAACGGTCTCAAATCGGGGTCTGTAGGCTCATTTGGGGAGCTAACTAGGGCATTTGCTTCGCGGTTCATTACGTGTAGCAGAGTCCCTCGGCCATTGGACTCGTTGCTATCCATGGCCATGAAGGAAGGGGAGACACTGAAAGCATACTCCGACCGATACTGGGAGATGTTTAATGAAATAGATGGCGACTTTGATGAGGTGGCGCTTAATACCTTTAAGGTGGGTCTCCCTACTGATCACGACCTAAGAAAGTCTTTGACGAAAAAGCCCGTCCGCAGCGTACGCCGTCTTATGGATCGTATTGATGAGTACAAAAGGGTAGAGGAAGACCAGCAGCAGGGGAAAGGAAAGGAGAAGGTTATCCCGCAGGAGAGAAGGGATTTCAGGTCGGACAGATATCACAACAACAAGCCGAGGAGGGATTACTTCGGACAATCCGGCTCGGCAGCACCTCGGGCTGTAAGTACTGTGTTCCGAGAACCAGTGCATCAGTTATTAGAAAAAGTTCGTAAAGAGCCTTTCTTCAGATGGCCCGGCAAGATGGCAGGGGACCCTGCGAGAAGAAATCAAAACCTCTTTTGTCAGTACCATCAGGATGTGGGCCACACTACCGAGAACTGTCGGACCCTATGGAACCATCTAGAGCAGCTCGTCGGTGAGGGAAAGTTAAAGCAGCACTTGTGTCAGCCCACGGCGGGTCGATCAAGTTGGTTCAAACAACCAGAGGAACAATTCATCTCGGCCAGCATTGGGAACGATTAATGTTATCTTCGCTGCGCCTGGTAGGACCGGCTCAGGTCCCACTAGGGTGATGACGGTTTCCCATCCTCAGGCCGAGGATGTGGGTAGCAGGTCGAAGAGATTAAAGGGCACTTTACCCGTCTTGGGTTTCTCCGAGGAGGATAAAGTGGGGACTATCCAGCCCCATAACGATGCTCTTGTGGTTACCCTCAGGATAGGGAATTATGATGTGAGAAGGGTGATGATAGATCAGGGCAGCGGTGCAGATATTATGTACCCTGATCTATTTAAAGGGCTAAGGTTGGAGTTGGAAGATCTAACTCCTTACGACTCCCCACTTATAAGCTTTGAAGGGAGAGCCGTTGTGCCGAAGGGACAGATCCGTTTACCCGTACAATCCGGCGCCGAAACGGTTGAGGTGGATTTCATTGTGGTTGACACGTACTCTCCATATACAGCCATCCTCGCCAGGCCATGGCTGCACGCTCTGGGAGCCGTCTCCTCTACCTTGCACGTTAAGGTTAAATTCCCCTCGGGGGAACATGTTGAGGAAATCCTCGGCAGTCAGGTAGTGGCCAGGCAATGCATATCGGCTGCAGTACTTCGTCAGTCAGAAATTGAGTTATCAACTTTGCCTGTCCAGGAGTCATAGCAATTAACAGCTCCGGAGGCACCTGGAGTGATGACAGGAGATGAGGCTGTTTGTGAGGAGTTAGAGAAGTTTGTAATAACAGATGATCCAGAGAGGTTCTTCCAAGTTGGCATACGTTTGCCACACCAAGAGAAGATGGAGTTGTTGAAATTTCTGAAGGATAATTTAGATGTCTTTGCGTGGGACCCCTATGAGGCTCCAGGCGTAGATCCGAACTTCATTTGTCATCGTTTAAACGTGAATCCTGCCATCGTTCCGAGGAGGCAGCCACCTCGGCGATCTTCTCGGGAACATTCTGAGGCTGTGAAGGAAGAGGTTCTTAAACTCAAAAGGGCGGGGGCTATCAAAGAAGTTTTCTACCCTGAATGGTTGGCTCATACTGTTGTTGTTAAAAAGAAGAACGGCAAGTGGAGAGTATGTGTGGACTTTACTGATCTGAACAAGGCCTGCCCTAAAGATTCGTTCCCAATGCCACGGATTGATCAACTGGTAGATGCTACTGTCGGACATCCTTGGATGAGTTTCTTGGACGCCTTCCAGGGTTACCACCAAATTCCCTTGGCGTTAGAGGATCAGGAGAAGACTGCTTTCATTACTCCAACCGGGAACTATCATTATAAGGTCATGCCCTTTGGGTTAAAAAATGCTGGGGCTACTTATCAAAGAATGATAACCCGAATGTTTGAACAGCAACTGGGGAAAACCATAGAAGTATACGTGGATGATATGGTGGTGAAGAGTAAGACAGTACCTTCACACATGACAGATTTGGCCGACACCTTCCAGATACTAAGGAAGTATAAGTTGCGCCTTAACGCCTCCAAATGCTCTTTTGGCGTAGGGTCTGGAAAGTTCTTGGGATATATGATTACTCATAGGGGCATAGAGGTAAACCCAGTGCAGGTTAAGGCTATTCAGAATTTGCAGCCGCCTCGGAACCCAAAAGAGATTCAGAAATTGACCGGAATGATTGCTGCGTTGAATAGATTTATCTCTCGGTCAGCTGACCGATGCCGTCCTTTCTTTCAGTTTTTGAACAAGTGGAAAGGGTTTCAATGGACCGAGGACTGCAAGTTAGCTTTCCAACAGCTTAAGCATTATCTTTCTCGCCCACCCATTTTATCTCGCCCTGAGGTGGACGAGGTTTTGTTCGCTTATCTGGCCGTGGCTGTCCACGCGGTGAGCTTAGTCCTTATAAGGAGTGAAAGCGGAGTGCAAAGACCGATCTATTACGTTAGTAAGTCCTTGAATGAGGCCGAGGTGCGCTATCTGCCCTTGGAAAAAGCGCTTCTGGCTGTAGTCCACGCCACGCGCAAACTTCCTCATTATTTTCAATCTCATACTGTGGTTGTTTTGACCCAGTTGCCTCTCAAGGCTGTGTTGCGTAGTGCTGATTATTCTGGCAGGGTGGCAAAATGGGGAACCATTATTCTGGCTAGGGTGGGTAGGGGTTGGGTTGGGTTTAGGTCAGGCTGGGGTGGGTGGGTTGAGACCGGCTAGGGTGGCTTGAGTCGGGGTGGCTGGGGTTGAGGTTGGGTTGGGGTGGGTGGGTTATTAGTCAGCTGGGGTGGGTAGAGATTAGGGTGGCTGGGGTTGAGACCGAGTTGGGTTTGGTTGTGGCGGCTATGATGGTTTCTCGAATTTTTGGGTTAGTTTCTCGAATTTTTCTGGGTTTGAAATTTATGGGTTTGTTTCTGGGTTTGATGTTTGTATGGAGGGTTTGATTTTTCATGTGACGTTCTAGATTTGCTAGAGATTGAGGGTTGGGTTTGGGTTTGTATTCTTTGTGTTTTGAATCGTTGAAGGTCTTTGTATTTTGTAGATCTGTGCCCTTTGATTTTACATGTTCCATGTTGGCATGTTCTTGATTTTTTTTAATTTCCTCGGCATTTGATTCATGTTCTTGGGTTTGATTTTCTGGGTTTGTGTTCTTGTGTTCATAGGCATTTGATTTTATTGTTTTTTAATTTTTTTTATTTAGTTAAAATTGACAATTAAAAAAAAAAAGATGTTGATATGGCATTTTTAATAATATTTTCATGTCTTCGACTGCCACCTCAACTATTTCCGTCAGTTGACTGACGAAAATGACGAAAATAACACGCGTTAATTGGTTTAGGGACTAAAAGTGGTAAAAATAAAATGTAAGGAATAAAATGAAAAAACATAAAAATGTAAAGACTAAAAGTGCATTTACGCCTAATAATAATAATAATAAATAAAAAAGAAAAAAGAAAGAAATAAGATATGTTTGCTGCAAATCTATTACCATCTCCATCAACATTTTGAAAAAAAAATTAATATTAAATATCTTGATTAAAAAAGAAGAAGAAGAAGCAGCAACAGTGTGAGGGGGCACTCGCAGACACACAAAAGAGAAAAAACTACGATAAAACGAAAATATAAGAGTAACATTGCTTGAAAGACCTTAATATTTTACTTCTTTTTTTACTTTAGTTTTCTATTAATTTGGATTTATTATTATTATAAAATACTTTATGTATTAAAAAAAAAAAAAAAAAAACTGTTCCGGAGGTCCGGAGGGCCTGGATTTATTAGATGGTTATTTCTGGCTATTTCCTTTTTTCTTTCAAAGCCTCTTTGGATTAATTGAATTTTTAGAGGATAAACTTTAAATTGTTAGTATATAAGTATATTTATTAAATTAATTAATTAATTTGGAGGACACGATTAGGGCTAAGGTGGGCCATATCCCTCTTGTCCCAAAGGGAGTTTGTCTTTGCTTATGTTCAAGTTCCACCTAGTTCTTCTCCAAAAAAAAGAAAAAGAAAAGAAAGTTCCACGTAGTTATGTAAATAATGTTAGAGACACAACATTTTTTTATAACTACTTGCATGACCTTGTATTAAAAAAAAAAATTAGCCAAGTATATAATGCCATGTCAAAATTTAGTGAAAAATTTCAAATTTATGTGTCTTTGAATTCATTAAATCAAATGATGACATGTGTCATCTAAGATAATATCACATTGACAAATTAATTAAAATTTAAAATTTGTCATATGTCGTTTGGCCAACAAAATAAAGATAAATTAATGGATAATTACCTTTATTAATGGATAAATATAAAATTTGTCACATGTCGTTTGTACAATTAATGGATAATTACCTTTATTAAAATAAATAAAATAGAAATAATTATTTAATAGCAACAAGTCTTAGTGGGACTCTATGACTTTGGGCAAATCAAAATCCAGTGTACTTATCTTCCAGGAAATCAATTCAAAGTGAAATTAAGCTTAAAAGCCTTCAAAAGCCCGAAATCATTGAAGTTCTATGAATAAAAAATCTAAAGTAAAGCCCTGAAGATTACATCCAAAAGCCTTCAAATTCAAAGGATCTTTGAAGAACTCGACGAATTAACACTCGAAGAATTACAAATTTCTACCAAGCTCAGAGCCAATGATTTGTTGTAAAAACCATTTAATACATCTTCCACCAAAATGAAGAAGACCTTGTGTTCGCACCAAAATTACAAGAAAATAGAATCAAGAGATTACTCTTTTGTAAAAGAATAAAAAACAAAGAATTGTACTCACTTATTTTATAAATACAAATGTATATTTGTGAAACACTTTCAATTGTTTGATTTTCAAACTTGAGAATTTTGTGTTTACAGACCTATTTTGATTGTAGCAAAATCACTATCATTTAGGTTCTTACTAATAACATTTTTATTATACTCCAATCATAATACCAAATCAACAAGTGTGGAAAATATTTTGCACCTATGCTTAATAAATGCTCATAGTCACCACCAACAATTGGTAGAAGGTAGCCGTAACTGCATGATAATCACTGAACAGTGGGTCAATCAAAAACCACATAATTTGTAAGACCTTGATGTGCATTAAAGATAGGACTTGACATTATTTGTTGATTTTTTTGAACAATCCTGAACTTTTTAAGGCAGATTTTGAAAAATATGCAGAGACATTTTAACCTCAAAAAAAGTCAAAACTATATCCACCTACCGTAAGGATTTGTCTCTCAAATTTGTCAATCTCATTAGGATTTCGTTAAATATCATTTTTTTTAAGAAGGAAAATTCTTTTTTTACTAGAAATCTTAATAGAAGGGCATAGACTGCTTATTAACAATAAATTATGAGTCATAAAGAGAAATCATTTTTAATGTTTAAGATTTGGAAATCATTTTTAATGTTTAATATTTATTTCTCATTAGAAATGTTATGTCTACAACATTTTTACAATAAATTTTAAGCGACAGGTTGTTAATTACTAGTTGTTATTGATAGACAAAAAAAAAAAAAAAAAATTTCAAATGGTAGATTCAAATTATAAATAATAATAACTTATTTCTTAAAATTTATTGTGAAAATGTCGTAAATGTAATACTACTCTTAAAAAAAATGTTTAAGATTTAAAAGGACATTGCAATTGTATCATATTTAAGGATTTGGATTAGGTGCCATGCAGTTGTGGGAAGAAAGGTTTGAGAGAAGGTAAAATGGTAAAAAAGTTAAGTTTTGATCTGAGGATTGAGATTAAAAGTAAGTTTGTGAACTTTCATAATCTTAGTCATCACAAGTGCTATTACATGGTGCAGTAGCTCTCAATCCCATATTCATTTAATGGAGGATTAAGGGAAATCTGTCCTAACGGTTGATTTATTGTTTTATTTCAAGCAAAATTTATCTTAAATCTTCATCTCTTTACATGAGCAATGATAAGTTGATAACTGAACGTCTTAACCTTTTGTTAAAATCAAATGTTATACTTGATCACATAAAACTTTTTTGTGGAAGACCGCGTAAATCTTTTTACTTTAAAATTGTCCATCAACAACAAAGTAGAAACTCGAATCCTGATCACAAAGTTAGCTTAACAAATCAAATTCAAAACATATAATTTGTATGAATTTCAATTTAATAATATTTGTTATAACGAGTCTCTGTAGACTGTAGCTTTTCCAAATAAAAGAAAAACATGTTGAAGTTTCTTTCAAAGAAGAATATAATCTTCTCTAATCCATTATATGATTGCTCGCAAAACTATCCATATGTATTTAATCACATGACTCATTAAATCATTTAAATAAGTAAAGTACACGTGGATACTCAATTGAATTAACATTTTAAATCATTTAAATAAATCCCATAATTATTAAATAAGTAATATGATTAACAATACACAAACACTCATTTGAGTTGACACTTAATGAGTTCAAGAATTGGATAAAGGTTTCCTCTATTATTATATATATAAAAAGAGTTTTCCTCTATCCCATTTTCCTAACGCATAAAACCATTAACGTTTATTATTAAAACAAGTCATATAACTCATTTAATATATCATGCGAATAAAAGTACACATTGATGGTTTTATTAATAGCCATGTAGTTGACACAAATCGAAAAGCATGATAGAGTTTAGATCTTGTCCTAACTTAGCAAAACCCTTAAATCCATAAAGGGCCCCTTGAATTCACAAGGAAAACTAAAATCTATCCATAAAAACTAAGAAGAGAAAAGTTCTCTTGAAAATATTATTGATATTTTGAACTTCTTAGAATTTTGTTTTACATATAGCAATATTTATAGGCTTCAAAAGACTTATTTTGCAAGTCAAAATATAATCCTAATTGATGGGCTACTATAATAGGACTTTAATTGGACTTAAAAAAAAAGCCTTAAAAACACCTAAAATCAAGGAAATAAAAACCCTAAAGACTATATATATATATAATGAAAAAGAAGAAGAAGTCCAATTAGGAACAAAGACATGAGTTATTTATATTGCGTTGTCAAAATTTCTAAAAAGGGGATTTGGAATTGTAAAGTTGTGATTTACAACTATGTTTTATGTTAGCCTTATTCCATGACAAAAAGTGTTGTATTTGCTTTAATTTGTTCCTTGTATTTTTGTGGGATTTTATTGTATTGAGTTTAATATTAAGTTGGTGAAGATTCAAGCTAAATTGAAGATCAGTGGTTTTCACGACTATCTCGCTAGTAGCTAACCCATGAAAGAGCCACATGAGAAGCACATGCTGGAAGCTGAAGCGTTGTGCCAGCTTGGAGGATTTCGCTAGTGTCTCGCGAGTAAGGCCTCCCGCGAGACACCCGCGAAACTCTCTGCCTGGAGGTTTTTTAAGTATGACTTTCTTACCCTTTACCCATACTATATATACTTTCATTACCCACAAATGTGTAAGGAGACCCTTCAGAGAGAAAAACCCTAGATAAATTTTCTACAATACACACACCCATCTTTTAGAGAGAGAGCTACTAATCCTTAGTGAGAAATTATTGTAGCCTTTTCTCATTCCCTCTCCCATTGTCTTACCTTGAGAGAAGATTTGTACCCAAACACAACCCATACGTTTTCAGAGTGTAGAGAGTGTTTTGGAGATTGGGAAGGTTTGGAGATTTGCCAAAAGAAGCCAATAAGGCTTGGTGGATGCAATCGGGCATATTGCGGGATCCAGAAAGCTAGAGAAGACATGACTCTGAGAAGTACGTTGGTAGCAGGAGCTTGGAGAGCTCAAGAACATTGGGTAGACTAGGCTTGGAGGGTCTTTTGTTATTCATGTACTCCAACTTCATTTTTTATGGATCGATTTACCGCTTGGAGGGCGGCGGAGAGGTTTTTCGCCGAGTTTTTCGGTTTCCTCTTTGATAACACATCGGTGTGTTATCTTGTGTTTGCATCCTTCTTCCCTTATTCTTGTGCTCTACTTTTATTGTTTGTTGTTTATGTTTATGCACTAGAGTAGTATCGGTTGTTTGCGCTTCTTTTACTCTTGTTCCGCACTTAAATAAGTTAGAGTAAAAGCAATCTAACCGTAATTTTTTTTTTAGTTTGGGGTCTAAACAAACTCTTGTGTTTTAACACAAATCCGAGCTCTTAGGAATGATCTACTCATAGGGTTTTATGTTTGGGAATAGTTGTAAAATGTTTTCCTATTAAATCTACAGTTTATGTTGTGGGTTTTGGGCAAAACGGCTCCGTTTAACGGCTGATATGGCCAAAAAGGAATATATGTGTGTGTGTTAGCATAATGACATGTTACTTAACAGCCAAAACTAACTGAGGGTGTGCTTTTGCTAATGGAACCAAACTTTGGGATGTAAGATCAAATTTGTCAATGTCATTAGAATTTTCATTAAATTTATTGTAAGAAAAGAAAAAAAAAATCATTTTTTAGCGTGAAAGAAATTTGAATCTTCCATAATATTTACTAGAAATCTTAGTAGTAGGGGATAGATTGTTTATTAACAATAAATTATGCAAACATTGTTTAATTTTTAAGATTTTTTTTCTCATAAAAATAAAAAAATAGAAATAAAAAGTTTAAGATATACACAGACATTGCAAGTGTATAATATTTAAGATCCGGATAAGGTGCCAGGGAATTATGAGAGGAAAAAGTTGGGAGAGGGTAAAATGGTAAAAAAGTTAAAAAAAATTTTATTCGAGGATTAAGATTAAAAGTAAATCTTTCAACTTTCAATCATAGCCATCAAAAGTACTCTTGCACTATGCAATAGCTCTCAAACCCATATTTAATGGTGGATTAATAGAAATTTGTCCTAACAACTGACTTATTGTTTTATTTCAAGAAAAAATTTATCTTCATCTCTTTACATGCATGAGCAATGATAAGTTGATAACCTTTCGTTAAAATCAAATGTTATACTTCATATCTCACATAAAATTTTTTGGTGGAAGACCACGTAAATATTTTTACCTTAAAATTGTCCATAAACAACTAAGAATAAACTCAAATCCTAATCACAAAGTTAGCTTAACAAGTCTATAGATTGTAGCTTTTTGTTTCCAAATAAAAGAAAAACATATATGGTTGAAGTTTTCTTCCAAAGAAGAATCTTCTCTATTCCATTATATGATTGTTCTCAAAACCAACAACATGTATTTAATTATATGACTCATTAAACAAGTAAAGTACATGTGAATATTCAATTGAAAATTAACACGTTAAATCATTTTAATAAGTCCCATAATTATTAAATAAGTAATATGATTATATGATTAGGAGTACACATAAATACTCATTTGAGTTGACACTTAATGAGTTCGAGAAATGGATAAAGTTTTTCTCTATCTCATTTTCCTCCAAAGGTCCAATTAATTTTCCTCCAACACATAAAACCATTCAAGTGTATTATTAAAACAAGTTATATAACTCATTAATTATATTATATGAGTAAAAGTACATGACGACAGTTTCATTAATCACCAAGTAGTTGTTACAAAATAAAAAGAGTGATAAGGATTGGTGTAAACTGTAAACCCAAAATTTCTCAAGTTTTAGAGGATAAATCCTACTTTGGATTGATCTCTTTGAAGATAAGTTGTAGATTCTAATTGGCTCAAAGTTAAAGAATCCCACTAGAACTTGTTATTACTTGTAGATAATTATCTCCATTTTTATTTATTTTAATAGAAATAATTATTAACTATTATCATTCCAATTTAATTAGGATATTTATCTCTATTTAATTAGGATAATTATCATCTTAAATGACACATGTCAACATTTGATTTATTTAATTTAATGACATATAAATTTAGAATTTATACTAAATTTTGACATGACACTTTATAATTGGCTTAAAATTTTACCACCTACAATTAGATCTCTTCATAGCTTAACGAAACCCGTAAATTCATAAGGAGATCCTTGACTCCACAAGGAAGACTTGAAATCTATCTGTAAAAACTAAAAACAAAAAGCCTCTTTTGAAATCATTATTGATAGTTTGATCTATCTAATTTTGTTTTACATATTTCAAGCCTATTTATAGGCTTCAAAAGACTTATTTTACAAACCAAAATTTGCCTCTTACAATTAGATCTTGTCATAGCTTAACGAAACCCTTATATTCATAAGGAGATCCTTGACTCCACAAGGAAGACTTGAAATCTATCTGTAAAAACTAAAAACAAAAAGCTTCTTTTGAAATCATTATTGATATTTTGACTTATCTAATTTTCTTTTACATATTGCAAGCCTATTTATAGGCTTCAAAAGACTTATTTTACAAATCAAAATATTATGATCCTAATTGATGTTCCACCATATCTACAGAACGTACTTTAAGCCGATTTTGGCTAATTTGATTCAATGAAAGTTTATGGTCTTTCTTCTATAAAAAAAAGGATATTTAAGATTTTATTTCTTTGAATTTGACTAAAATACCTAAAGTCAAGGAAATAAAATCTTAAATACAAAATTATGAAAATTGACATGAAAATTCAAAAATTAATGAACGATACAAATTATCCCCTATATTATGTCCTTTGGATTGGGAAAATTTTTCTACAAACCAATTAGAAGTTAAACTTTTTTCAAGAAATTTTATTTCCATCTAAAAAGTTTTATCAATTTAAAAAAAAATCAAAATCAAAATAAAAGAAGAATAAGAAGAACTGAAGAAGTAGTCCAATTAGGAACAAGACATGACTTGTTTATCCCATTAAGCCCTCATGCATGGAAAAGAGGCGGCATGCACCCTTGACCCTCCCTAAAAGAGTACTTAGCTTAGCTGGGTTCCGAGAAAACAGAAATCAATGCTGAGTTTACCAAAAAAAAAAAAATGCAATGCTGAAGTCTTAAACACAAACACCAATAAAGGCCAACAGAGGCCAAGCAAAAAAGAAAAAAAAAAAAAGAAAAAAAGAAGAAGACAAAAAAACAAAAACAAAAACAAAACAAAAAAAACAAAAAAACAAAAAACAAAAACAAAAACAGAACAAAAACAAAAACAAAACAAAAACAAAAGCCATGGCCTTCTTCCACACCAACCCCAGCATCAATTTTCTCTTTCTCATTTCTCTCATTCTCTCATCCCACCTCTACAATGTCTCTGCAGATGACTCTGAAGTGGGTATGTTATCTCTTTATCTTCTCTCTATCATGTAGTTTTTATTATTTTTAAGTTATGAGGAATGCAACATATTGCTGTCTCACTTCATCTTCAAGGACTCTAGTAAGGATTTTGCTGGTCTTTTTTATATTATAAGTATTACTATTATTTGAGATTTGAAGGAATGGTTTCTTACTTTCTTTCCATTTTCTGCATGGATACTGGACACATAGAAAGGACAAAAAACAAATCCTACTCCTTTTTTAGTTTTTTTTTTCGGTTTATATATGCTTGAAAATAAAGTAAGTATTAGCTTCTTTCCTTTTTGTTGCATCGGGTTCCAAGGCCAAGGAAACAATGTTATAGTAATAGGTTTGTTTCAGAACTGTCGGAAAGAAAGTCATACTTTTCATCTTTCCAATGTTATTTTACTTGTCCTGTCCTAGGATCACCTACTCTTCTTTTCTTTATGTTTGAGAAATCAGATGTTCTCTCTGGGCTTTTACTTCACTTTCTTGGTATAAATATATTTTGATAGTGCTTTATTTTTAAAGATATTAATGCATTTTGATGTTGGGCATTTGCATGGAAACAGAATATTACATTTGTCATTTGCTTCTCCTAATAATGAAAGGACTATTGAATCCACTATATATATGTTAGCAAATAGGCCTGTTATCAGAATTTATCAATCATCCTATTTATGATATGACAAGATTATAATTGGTGCTACATTCAGATTTTTTTTTTTTTTTTTTGATTTTTTACATTAAAAAAGATATGGAAGATAAAATGGGAAGTTTTAACACACTTCAAACCAATTGAGCTAGAGTGTAAGATCATAAAATATCAGATCATGACTACTTTGAATCATTGTATTTAAATAATCTTTTCATGCCTTGCAGAAGATGAATCTCCATTTACTTACCTTGAAGACACTGGTAAAGGTCCATCGAAATGGGGAACCATAGATCCACTTTGGAAAGCTTGTGGTAATGGAAAATTGCAATCTCCTATTGATCTTCTGAGCAGAAGGGTGCAGGTTTTTCCTCGCTTGGGGCAATTAAAAGGGGTTTACAAACCAGCTCAGGCTGTTGTGAAGAACAGAGGACATGACATTTCGGTGAGCTGCCAGCCTGCTAGTAAAGCTATACTTTGTTATCCTTTTTCATAGTTTTAATTTTTATTAAGTACCAATTTGGTTAATGTTTGTAGGCTTAATCTAATGAATGTTTGAGTTACATACCCACCAACTTGGACCATTTGGAACTTGGACAGGTTAATCATTCAACGATCAACCTATTCTGTTTATAGAAACATACATCACATGGACAATTTATATGATCCTTATAAGCTTTAACTCCTTAAATATGCAATGGGATAATTCTATTGCACACATCTGTGCATTTACACACTACCAAAATATAATTGAAAAAATGATTTTAAGTCGAAAACGAGACTTAAAGTCACGATTTCAGTTGTTTTGGCAATTTGTAAATGCACACAATGGGTGCAACAAATATTACCTAAGATGCAAGTACGTGTGCGCATGGGTATACACACACATATTATCTCATGAGGGTTTTGAAGTAGAAATGGTAAGACATTATCTTACTTATATCGAGTAATAGATGTTCAAAATGAGTTTAAATATATCGATCTTTTTATTATCTATAATGGATGTTTTCGTCAGATTGCTTGGAAAGGAGATGCCGGATATATTAACATAAATGGGACTGACTACAATCTGCAACAGTGTCATTGGCATTCACCATCTGAGCACACAATCAATGGATCAAGGTTTTTGTTTGCCTTCTTTTTTTCATTTGATACATCTACGGGCATTTAATTTTTGTAAAACCACTCCAAATTAACATTGCTTTTGTTTCCATACAAAAATATAATCTTATGTTTTCAGGTTTGACTTGGAGATCCATGTAGTTCATCAAAACCCCAGTACTAACAAGACAGCTGTTGTTGGAGTTCTTTACAAATATGGCCGCCCTGATCCCTTGCTTACAAATGTATTTAGATGGTTTTCTTTTCATTTGCTTCTAGAGATGCATAAATGCATATGCATATGCATATATTTATGTACTATTGACATAAATGCATCACATTGTTTATTAATACTATAGTTAGATGATTCTCTCTCTCGAGCATATATATATATAAAACATTCATGATATGATGCACATAAGTATTATTCAGATAATAAATGCATGCTTTTAAATATTATATGCATGTATACTACCATGCACATACTTAAAAAAAGTACATGCACGCATGATCTTCTTAAGTTGTCATTTATCAATACGTAATGAACATAGAGCTCAATGCAGGAAGGAACCTAACATCACAAACAATGCCAAGAATTTCAATTTGAAAAATTCATTTGTGTTTTGTAATAGCTGTGTGACACATTTATGTCAAATGAGATTTACACTACACAAGAATCATGTTCAAAGAGATATATAATCTGTTACGTTAAAACAGACAAAAAGATAATTGTTTGCATGCTATCTATTTGTTTATATATGTGAACAATCATAATGAGAACCCATTAGTTTATGCTGGATAAGAAAGGCTTGTCTAGCAATTGTGTTGTCTAATATTCATGGTGATTTAACCAAAACACCCTTGTAATGAGTGACAATGTTAGTCCTTGAGTATATTTTACAAATTTACAACTAGTGCAAATATCTCCTATTTGGAGCACCTTGAAGCCACATAGACGTGGAATTCTTCAATCTAACCTTCCACAGGTTCCCCCTCAAAAAAAAAGAAAAAAAAACCTTCCATAGGTTTGCCATGAATACTTGAAGTTATAGTTAAAGTAGTCAATACCAAATAATGCCATTATAACACCCATTAAGGAGTATTCATTCAAGAGCTAAAGTTTTAAGTTCCAGTCATTACATACCCTTCATTTTATCTCTTTGGCAATAAATTATAGAAAATGATTAAGCATCCATAAGGATCCATTTATGGGTTATCTAAAATGGTTTGGAATGCAAAAGTAATAGCGTACTTTTCATATATATGCATTAGAAGAGTATTGTTCATCATGAATGAATCAAAATCGTAGTTTGACATGTGATTATTTCTTCCAATGAATTTTCTTAATTATTGATTTTCTTTATGCCCCCCCCCCCCTCCCCCCCTTTTTTTTTTCTGAAGTTGCTCCACCACATAAAGTCAGTTGGGAAAGAAGAGATAAATTTGGGGATGGTGAACCCAAGAGCTATTAAATTTGAGAACAGAGATTATTACAGATACATTGGTTCTCTTACAGTTCCTCCCTGCACTGAGGGTGTCATCTGGACAATAGTCAAGAAGGTCCTTCGCTAAGCACACAATTTTCTCAAGCAATAAATGAAATATTGGTTCTGTTACCTTTTTCTTTACTCCATATATGCACTTTCCAACATACAACTTCTCTTTTATAGGTGATGACAGTTTCAAGGGAACAAGTGGCAGCATTAAGGGAAGCTGTTCATGATGTAAGTGTTTCTGAACTGGGATGACATCATTTTGATTAAATACTCCACAGAAATTAAGGATGTGCAGGACTAACCCTAAGAATGATGACATAATCATAAGCTTTTGTTATTTATCTAAAAATCTCAATATGATGTGACTTACGAGTTCCAAATCTGACCTAGCATTTCGTCAATTTTTTCAACGAATAGTATAACAGCTAATTGACAAGTTATTTATGATAATCATTCCTAAATCAAAAATATCTATCAGATGCAAGATAATTCTCAATATAGAATATCCTAGTTGATTTTTATCAACATGTCTTTTTTGGCATTGGAATCTCTGAAGTGGATGGCGGTCCTATACAGACATACAGTTATACATCAAATATATCAAAGAAGGCATTTAGTGGTTGCCACCACCTGATTTTTGGAAGATGTCATCATGGTTGTTCTGAGATTTAAAAGATAATTACAAAGATGAAGCTTTATTATTGACCAACATATTTTTACATTTTCACATGAAGCTAGGCTTTTTGGCTTATTTTATTGGAACGCTCTAACCGCTAATATTTGAAGAACTTTTTCCAAAATGAAGAGAAAAATTAATAATTACTTTGCTTTCAAGTTAAAAACTAAAAAAGAAGTGGGAAGCCAATCTATAATGTGTGTTTTTGTTCACTTTGATATATGTATATAATATGTATTAAGGTAGATGGGTTTGAATCTTCTGTAACATCTACTGCTGGTCTCGGGAAAGCTACTGATGGACATGGCACATCATTTGAGATACTTAATGCAGGAATCAGTAAATACATCAGTCATAAAGTAAGGGAAACAATATAAAAAGTATCAAATGATGAAGGAAGCAAAAAATTTTCCTCTAAATTGCCTTTTCACTTTAAGCTAATGTGTATGCTTTTGTCTTGACCAAGAAGAAATTCATTTTCAAAGACATTGTTATTAATTTGACTGCTGGTTTGTTCTTTTTTAGGGATTTGAGTCAAATTCAAGGCCAACTCAGAAAATGGGTGACAGAGATGTTCGGTTTTACACAAGAAAGAAGAATATAGGTTCTAGTTAGGTTTCCATAATTTGAATGTAGAAGTAATACTTGCTGAACCACATAACTGCATTGTCTTCAAATAAGAAATTTGTACACACACCAACTAGAATAGCTTCCCTGTGTGTATTGACAAAGATGTTGTTACAAATTCAGTAGGTAAGTGAAACATTTCTGTTGGTTTCGAAGTTTATGTTACACCATTTGAAATAAGAAATTAGGAACAGTTTACCATGTGTTCATGCATACATTGTTATCATTGATTCCTCACAAGGATATTTTATTTATGACTATTTGGATTCTTGTCTTGTCAAACACAGAAGTGCATAATTAACACTATAGCATTCTGAAAGTTAAGAGGGTATTTCTTTTCCCCAAGAAAGAAAGCTAGTGATAGTAGAAACCTTAAGCGATGAGTAAATGATGAGAGATTGAACAGGATAGCTAATTGGAAAAGGGAACTCTTATAGGGAAGGTTAATTCTTACAGTGGAAGGAGAACCAAAGTGAAGAAGCAAACAACCACAAAATGTTGGTCAGCGTTGTTAAACAGCTAAATGAAAATATAAACGCAGAATAAGGACGTGCAGTGCCCTTTAAAATTTTGTTGAAGAGTTTTGGTCAATCTGTTTGTTATTTCCATAACTTGAATGGAAATAACAAACAGATTGAGAAGCTTGTTAGCAAAACAGCATCCACGTTCTTCCTTCAGGAAAAAATTTTGGTAGTCCCGGAGCACTGCTCCGGCCCTCCGAGCTCTCAAAAAAGGGGGTTTGCCCCGCATGTGGGTCCCATTATGAGGCCCATCCCTCTTGTGAGAACCCAGAGTAGTGCTACAGGACTAACTAAGAATTGCCCCTTACTTCACCAAGCTTTTACACTATAATCAACAAAGAAGAAAAGAACCTGGTTGTAAGTTGCATTTGACCTGAAGAATATGACTCGTGTGCTTATTGTTGGAGGCCAAAATGCACCCACATATGGTAGAAATACATGGAGAGCTAACAGTGCGGCTCTAGAAATTTTTTTGAGGTGATACTTAAGAAACTTAAATTATATAAAATCTAATAAAAAGAGAATTTTATACATTGACAAAAAAAAAAATACACACACACATACACATGTAAATATATAAAATTTTACAATTTTCATCTACAAATTATTTTTATTTTGAAATCGTTACATGATAGTCTCGCAAGTTACATTTCTTCAAAAGTTTAGTTAAATAGATTTTTTCTTGGTTTTTTATTTTTATTTGTAAGGACCTAATATATTGTTAAGGGGATCAAAGTTGAACAAAATTTGACTACAAACTTTGTTGTTGCCACTCTCACTAAATGAATTAATATTGTTAAATATTTTGAAAATCTAATCGATGAATTGCTTGTTTTTTATATTCTTAAAACACGTTAAAATTTTATGCTAATTAGATGTTATTTGTCATTCAATCCATAAAATTATTTTTTATGTATAACTTTAAACTACAAAAATTTAAAATTTAAATATTTGATTGACGACTATTGATCTTTTATCTACTTGAAATGTTGTAGGTATGAAGGATTTAAGAATGAAATGTAATTAAATTTGGATTTGTTAATTTTCAAGTTCAATAAAAAAATATTGAATAGAGTTGTAACCTTAATCTACAACCATGCTTGTTGCCAAATTTTGTCCAGAATTTAATTATATTGGGCCTAAAAAAAAAAATTTAGGGTGATCACAAAGTTTTTTTAAAGATAAAAAAAATCATAAATTTTTAAAATTTATAGAAAATAATAGTATTTTTTTTCCAAGTCAGGGGAGTCTTATGACCACCTTGAACTCTATGTAGAGCCGCCCCTGAGAGCTAAGGATGTTAACCAAACAAATGGAGGATTAAGTCTCAATTAAACTAAAAAATTATACCACTTATTTTTCCCTTTCGAGAAACATAACTTTTTTTTATGAGAATTTATCCTTTTCTCTTTTCAACCTACGTGTAAATAGAATTAATATTAAAATTTTAAAACTATTTTAGATTGAAGGATAATGATAACTAGTCGCAGACCCACATTACGTTGCGCGTGATAATTCTTTAGATAAAATATTATTTTAGTCTCTAAACTTTATAAAGAGTTTAAAAAAAAAAGTTTTATAATATTTTTCATAATCTTGTCTATAATGTTTTTTACCATTATCATATATTTATTGGTTGATGATTTGCATAACATAGACATTAAATAAGAGGTAGAACTATTCATTAAATTTTTTTAAGTCATGATGTATGAAGATTATGATTATATATATATAAAATTTTCTTAGTTAGAGTTTGATTAGTTATAAGTTTAAATTTTGTATTATTATATTTAATTGTTGTTTATTGATTTAATTAAGTGAATGTAATGGTTGATTTTATTGCACTATAAAGTTTTCAATTTTCTCTATATAGCCATCTCTATTTTATTTATTACTCTACTTGACCACCTTTTTATTTTCCAAATAACGGTTATTAATTGACGTTTGATTTTATTTCTTTTTTTCTTCCTTCATTTATTCTTTATTACTTTGTATGTTCCCTTGCTAGTTGTAAATTTTATGGTTATTAATAAGGATTAGATATCATGGATGGCTTAAATAGTTATAGATGTAATTATGTTAGTGGTATGTCAAAGGTTTTTTTTTTTTCCTTCTGAATTTTCAAGGGATTCTCGAAAAAAAAAAAAATTCAAGGAAATATGAAAGGCATTTCTCTAGTTTGGCTTTAATCAATTAAGATATCCATAATATATTAACAGAAGTAATAATGAGCCTTAATTTTTTTTTTTAATGTAAGAAGTGGTTAGATTATTGGTATGTCAAAGGTTTTATATAAAAAATTTAAAAAAAAATTCCAAGGAAATGTAAAAGGCCTTTTTTAGAAAAAAAAGAAATTGTAGAAATATGATTGTTTTAATTACCTTATTTATAGGTTTCATAATTAAGTTATAAACATCTAAATTAAAGTGCTTTAAAAAAACATCTAAATTAAAGTAAATGAATATATAAATGCAAAATTATATGTAAAGTTACAACTGCACAAGAGAAATAAAATATGTATAGATAATTTTTTTTATATATTATTGATGAATCTTTATTTCATTTTTTACTTATAAATATCTAAATTAAAGTTTTTTTTTTTTAAAAAGAAAATTAAAATTAAAATAAATGAATATGTAAAGGTAAAATTATATGAAAAGTTAAAACTACCCAAGATAAACGTTTAACAACCGGTAGACGTGTGTTTTTTGAAAACTAAAAGTATACACAATTGTTTTAGGTGGAACTATATAACTATGCAAATATTGTTGCGAGTGGTTCCATCATTTGCAAATTATCAAGTTTGGTGGCCTTACAAAACAAATATTTCATTTTGCAAAAAACTTTACATGAACTCCTCTTTTGTGACAACCTTTTTTTTTTTTTTTTTGCCGAAACAACTTAAGAATATTAAGATTTAAGTTAACACATGTGGTAGTTGTAGATCACGTCAGTGATATGAAAAATAGAAATATTTAAATATTCAAAAAACATTTTTTGTAGATTGTAATATAAAACAATTTTTTCTCAATATTTATGTAACTTTTCCCATAAGATTAATATTGTTGGCATCTTTTAAAGATGATACATAATATTTTTGAGAAGAAGAAGAAGAAGAAATGGAGATGATGCTAAGACATACTATAAAATTATTAAGTTGCGTGATTTAAATTTGTGACAAAAAAATATTTATGTATGTATGATAAAAGTTTTTATCTAAATGATATATAGTAGTTTATATTTTTTTTTAGACTTGATTCAAAATTTTCATTCTCAATAGCCTTTTAAGTTTACAAATTGCTCAATCTATGGGCCTAGATACATTCAAAGGGTGCTATCTAAATTATAAATTATATGACCCTTTATCACACAAATATTTTGATTCCGCCAATGTATGGTAAAGGGAGGCAAGTTTGTGTCTAGCCATTTTCTTGATTTGTGCTGCATAATTTAATAGTATGAAGGATGTGATTATATTTAAATGTTGAATAAAATAAGATGAGAGGAAAAAAGAGTAAAAATAAAATATATAGCAATAAATATCAAATTATCCAAGTCATTCTAGGTAATATAATAACATTATATTATTATATACTATATGTATAATGCAGTAGGATAATATTTAATCAAAGAGAATATAAAAGATAACAACTTAAAACATAAAACTAAATTGCATCAACCCAAAGTAGAATTCTAATTAACACAAATATTCATCAACCTAAAGAATTGATGCAGTAAAAAAAAATCAAACAAAAAATGAAAAACAAATTGAGAGAGAGAAAGAGAGAGAAGTAACCTTTTTGTGTGAGAAAACTATGCATAGAATGAAAAAGAAAATGTCAAATTCATAGTAAAATGTTGAGAATAAGAAGAGTCAAAATAAATGAAGATAAAAAGGTAGAGAAAGAATGGTATTAAAGTAGAAAGGAGTGGGGAGATGAAGAGGTAAAAGGGAGGGAGAGTTTTGAAAAATTAATAATAAAAATAATGGTTAAAAGATATTTTAATTTTTAAATAATGGAGTTTTTAAGTCACCTTCAATGATAAAATGTTTAAATATATATATATATAAGAAAAATTGAAAAAAAAAAAAAAACGTGGCTGCTGATGTGGCTCAACGTGAGTGTAGCAGCATTAAACATTACGTTTCAACTTCTAGTAATATATAGATTATGATACAAAGATATTTTAGTTTGAACACAAAGATATTATATTTAAAATCTTATGGGGATACAAAACCTTAAAAGAGTTTTCTCAAAAAAAAAAAAAAAAAAAAAAAAACCTTCAAAGGAGTTACACAACTCAAAAGTGCCTCTCGCAACTCAGTCGAATCAATTCTGCCACTCCTATCCCTATCAAATATCTCAAAAATATCCTGAGGAAATTGCAATAGAGTTGTAGACAATTAGAAAAACAAATTTGAATTTGAAGAGAAAAAAAAAATGTATTTTTAATATTAATGATAATTTGAAACCTCTTACTTACCCTCCAATTCTGTAGATTGTAAAATAATGCAGTGAATTCCCTAGCTCCTACATTACAATTACAAATTAAACAAGTCAATAAACCAAGCACAAATTTGAGTAGTTTATTCATTCCAAAACCAAAATGATCAAATACCTGCAACAAATTAATGTTTCTATTATTAATTATGGAAAGAGGAATTATTCATATGCAAAGTCAAAAAATTCAATAAACAATTTTACTATCATGTAAGTACTAATTGTTAGAGTAAATTGTTCCACAATTCTTGAAATCTCAAGGTTTTTTATTTTTTAACAACAAAGTGGGGAATGGGGATTCGTATCCAAGTCAAATTAATTTTGAATGAATATAAAGAATAACGCTCTTGACTTCTAAATAATTCGAGTTAATTTTGACTTCTAAATAACTCGAGTTAATTATAAAGTACAGGAAAAAAAAAGTCATGATGGTTTGGGTTTAATCAAGTCACTCTAGATTTCCTTAGATAAGAACATGTTATATATAATTTTTATATATATATATATAATTCAATAATTGAGGGATGTAGATTTAAATTTTGAATGTCTCCTTAGAAATATTAGAAGTTGTTAACCAGTTGAGCTACAAGACTTTTGACATATCAAAATATCATATATAACTTGAGTCATTTCATTACATCGAAATGGACTTTTTTCACTAAGAAAATTTATTAAAAAGGTAAAATTTAAATACAGTTACACACTATATTAGGTGTTAGAGGGGGGAAGAGAATTTCTCTGTTACCGAAAATAATGGCAAAAAGAGTTCCCTGAGACAATAAAATATCAAAGAGTCAAAAGCCTAGTGTTTTATGTTCAGCATTTTCACCATTCACGGAATTATGACACTTGTTTAGCAAAGAAAATGAATCATGACACTTTTTACGGCACCTGTTTACTGTTTTTTTTTTTTTTTTTGGGGGGGAAAGGTAAGTAAATTTATTGAAGAGTAAAATCGTTTTGGAATACAGCTTCCAAATCTAATGATAGTACTTTCAATAATACATCAAAATCTGCAGATAAAACTGCTCTTTTAGGCAATTACCCTTCCTTTTTACATGCTTAAAGAAACAAAAATCAAAAGAAGACTTAAGATGCCGAACATCCCCAATGATGTGACCAAACATTGTTCTAGCTGGGGAGGTACTATAAACTTTGCGAATAACCTTCAGGCTATCAGACTCGACTTAACAAAAGTAAGCGCCCTACTTGCTCCCATAGCTTCAACCAAATCCACTGAATGAGGAAGACGAATTTTCTGCCTAAGAGTAGCAATGATATGTCCTGAAGAATCACGTATTGTTACCCCAATACCGACAATAGTGAGATCTGTAAACACAGCACCATCAAGATTAACCTTGTATACTCCATCTGAAGGAGGGATCCACCTTATAACTGAGCTGGCCGAAGAAGGAACATTAAGCAACTGAGGAGAAACAGCTCGGTATTCCTAGAGAAGGTCTTCGGCTCGTGGCAAAATTTCATCACTACTCCAGGATGATTGACCAACCCTGATACGATTCCTCCTTTGCCAAAAGCTCCATGCTACTACCGAAAACAGGGCACCAACGTTGGAAGGAAGAGACTCCAAAGCATGATCCACGACATCCCGAAAAGACCGGAATTGTTTGTGAACTAACAAAGAGAAACTAGTTGTTGAGCGCCATACCGGTTTAACATGGTCTCATAGCCACATCGCATGTAGACCATCTTCATCGTGTTCGTTAACAAAAATTGCAGCTTGCACCATTCACCACCATACGTTTTGCCAAATTAACCTTAGTAGGCAAAGAGTTGAAGCTCGCCAAGGAAAATGCTTCACCTTAGGGGAACCTGGAGATACCAAACCTTTTTCCAAAACTTCTAGATTCTAGATCAAAGCTCCAAGGTTGACAATTAAATAACGCAGAAGACAGAAGCTGATGAGCACTTTTGACTGAATACTGACCATCTTGGGTGAAAGGCCATACCAATGAATCATCATGAGTAGTATAGCTAAGTGGGATATTCTTTAGAGAAATGATATGTCCACAACATTTTTACAATATTTTTACAACAAATTTTAAGTGGCAGGTTGTTACTGGTTGTTATTGTTAGGGCAAAAAAGTAATCTTAGTGTTAAGTTCAAATTTGAACCAATAATAACTAACCACCTATGATTTGTTGTAAAAATGTTGTAAAAATGTTGTGGACGTAGCACCTCTCCTTTCTTTATACTCTCAACTTCCCAAGGAGGAAAAGTTTGGGCCACCAACGTAGATTCCCAGGACATTGGCTCAAAACAGAGGAGATCACCAACTATTGACAAGTGTGGATCACGATTCAGCGACACCAATCTACATCCATTTAGCTCAGGAAACCATCGATGATCCCAGATTCAAATATTACGCCCATTCCCTACCCTCCATATCGCCCCTCTTGTGATGACATCTCTAGCCAGCAAAATACTCTTCCACTTTAAAGGAACTTGAAGGGCTCTCTTTAGCATCCAGGATGCTGCCATTTGGGAAATACTTGGCATGAAAAACTCTATACAAAAGAGTACTCTTATCATGAAATAACCTCCACACTTGTTTACCAAGTAGAGCATCGTTAAACAATCTCAAATCTTTAAAACCCATTCCCCCAACAGATTTCAAGGAACAAAGGATGCTCCATTTAACCCAATGCATCTTTCTTCGTCTCCCCTTGATGGCCCCAGCAAAACTTTCTTATCATGGCTTCAATATCCTTACACAACCCTATAGGTAGCCGAAAAACACTCATAGAATAAGTGGGAATAGATTGTAATACCGCTTTAATCATCACCTCTTTTCCGGCTTGGAATTACAACCTCTCCTTCCAACCCTACATTTTGATCCAAATATGCTATTTGATCTAATTGAAACAAGCCTTTTTGTTTCTACCAACAAATTATGGTAGACCCAAATATTTCTCATAATTTTTTATAGCTGGCACATTGAGAGAATTTTTAATAGCCTCCTAAGTATCTTCCAAAGTGTTATGACTAAAGAAAAGAGTGGTCTTATCTTTATTGACTTGTTGTCCCGAAGCTTCCTCATACCAAACAAGTAATTCTTGAATCTTCTCACATTCTACCAAGGTGGATCTACAAAATAGGAGATAGTCATCTGCAAAAAAACAAGTGGGTTAGTTTTAGGCCTTGTCTACAAAGTGAGAAACCACAAATCTCTCCTGCATCTGCTACTTTAGTGATAATAGCATATTTTTATAGAACTGTTAGTCACATCATATTTTCTATCTACCACTTAACAGCAGAGACCTTTATGACACAATACCAAAAGGTTAGAGACTAAATTAATACATTTGAAAGGTTAAGAACTAAATTGACCAATAACATAAAGGTTATGGATCAAATATTTAGTTCACCCTATTGCAAATCCTATCTAGTGTCCTAGTACTGTACTAAAACAATTATAAAAAATGAAAGGTTGAATTCCACATTGATATGTATACAATTTTGCAGGAATATAGTTATACTCTTACTACTTATTTAGTTATTTCTCAATTTAATTTATGGAAAAAAATTAGGTGCCTAAATTTTATGTATTAAGATTAATCTCTTAATTTGATTTTTAGTAACTATGAATTTTTTTTCTTTATTTTAATGATATGAAATATACTTATTGAAACTATAGAGAATCTTGAGCATAATAATGAGAGAGTTTAAATCGAATTCTAAATAAACTCGTATCGAGATAGATTATGGTTTATGTTTATATCAAATTGTATATGACAATTATAGTTGTTTACAATTTATTTTGTTATTGTTAGGTTCTAAATATTTAGGATTAAATATTTAGATTTCTAGATTAAGTGTTAGACATTGCTCAAGATTGTACCATTCAAGATTCAAGAACTGTTTTGCTGCAGAATGAAGAAAGTTTCTATGAAGCTCAACCGATCGAGAATCGGGTTCCACCTATCAAAAATCACAGACTGTAGATTTTAAATCTGACCCAAAGCCCACAAAAACTTTTAGGGTTTAAGTGAAACACTGCTAGGTATAAAAGGAAAACCCTAACTACGTTTTACAAGTTCATGGAAGTCTTGTGAGTTACTCCTATGAGATCAGTGGTGACTCCAGGATTTTTTTCTAGGGGGTTCAATAATAATAGAGCAAGAAATTTGTCATGGGAGTAAATAAAAAATAAAAAAGTTTTTTTTTTCTATACATACAACTTCCATATTATATACAATAATCTAAAATAGTATTCTAAATATAATTCAGTATATAATAGTTTAAAAGATTAGTAAGACAACAAATATAATTAATTATACATTTTTTTAAAATTAATAATAACTTATTATGTATTATCAATTAAATAAAAATATATGATAAAGAAGAATACTAACACACCTAAGAGTAGGACTAAGAGTAATGTGAAACAAAGAAAAAAAATAGTAACTAATATAAGTTTTTGCTTTTGAAATGTATAGTTTTTTTTTTTTTTAAGAATCATGTATGACTTTTTAATCATACATGCGATCGCTCACTTGGAATTTAAGCAAGCACTAAAAAACTTCTTAAACTTGGAAATCTATAGAGTATTTATCAAACAATTTGATCAAATAAAGAGAAAAACTAAGCAAATACAGAAGAGAGAAAGCGAGATAAAGAGCATGGGAAAGAATCACAAATGTAGATAGAGATATATTGGTTGTAACAGTAGTGTAATTTTTTGCTTATGGAGAAAAAAAGTGCATGAAAAAACAGTTACATTTTGCTGTCAACAATAAAATAAGCTAGAGTCTTATAGAAAATATACATATATTTTTAACAAATGAGCAAAAATGAAACTTTTTTTTTAATAATATTCAATACACAATACTTTCACAAAAATTTTATAACAAAATCTAGATGGCAAGTTGTTAATGGTAGGTAAAAAGTGATGTTAATTATGGGTCCAAATAAAAACCAGTTACAACTTGCCATATAACATTTATTGTGAAAATATTGTGAAAGTAGTATTAAGATGATCATATTCAAATTTATTTTAGTTGGGTTTAAATAAAATTTAGGGTCAAGGTGTTCAAATTTTTATTTTAGGGGAGTCAATATTAAATTTTAAAAAAATTTATATATATATAAAAAATTGACAAGTCAGGGGGTTCATTTGAACCCCCTGCCTTGAACATAATGTCGTCCTTGTGTGAGATTTGAGAGGTTTCTGAACCTTCTAACTTAACAAGCATTTATTGGAACGCGATCTACAATCAAGAACTTGTGGAAACAAGTTGCTGCATAAAGATCTATTACTGATGTTGATCTAAAACCTTTGAGTGGGATCTCAAAGTCATAAACGTGTTGGAAGTCTTGTGAGTTACTCTTGTGAGATTTGAGAGGTTTTTGTACCTTCTAACTCAACAAGCATTTGCTGGAATGAGACCTACAATCAAGAACTAGTGGAAACAAGTTGTTGCATAA
The DNA here is from genome assembly GCF_040712315.1 of Castanea sativa. Classification (NCBI taxonomy): domain Eukaryota; kingdom Viridiplantae; phylum Streptophyta; class Magnoliopsida; order Fagales; family Fagaceae; genus Castanea; species Castanea sativa. The sequence goes on from NC_134021.1 coordinate 42,477,058, forward strand.
AGATCTACTACTGATGGTGATTTGAAACCTTTGAATGGGATCTCAAAGTCACAAATGTGGGAGTTTGTATTAAGTAAATCCAAGATAGAAGAGTCCTTGGAGTCGAAGCTGCACATGGTCTTATTAGTAAGTTCTACAAGAGTTAGCTTTAGATTTAGGGTTTAAATCTATTGTAATCTTCCATTCTATCATAATGGATTTGTTTACCTTAAGATAGCTAGCTTAAATCCTCCCCAAGTTTTTACTTTGAAACGGTTGGTTTCATTAGTTTTCCTGGGTTATCATATTACTGTCTTCTTTAATTTTTCGCACTTAGTAATATGATTGCATGTGTTTAACCTAGATCTCATAATTAACCTAAGTAACTACTTTGCTAATTCATTAGGTTAAACCAATATGGTTTTAAGGGGTCTAAACATAAACAAACAGTTATCAATATTGATGATTTTTTTTATCTCTTTTTAATATTGTATTTCAATCTTGGCCCCCTAAACTAAAATCCTAACTCCACCACTGATTGCATATAATTGCCACGATTATCACAACAAAAAGAATAATACTTAAGATCCAAACTATTTTACAAACTGCTGATATGGTAAGTGATTATTGGTAAATGAAAATGTGATATCTGTTTGGGATCTGCTTATTTTGCTGAAACTGAAAACGTTTTGCTGAAAGTACTATAGATAAAGATAAAAGTTAACTGAAATAGTACATTGGAACCCATGAATAGTACTAAAAAGTGCAATGGGGCCCATGAAATAGTAGCAAAAATAAGTCAATAGTAAAATAAGTTGGCTTTTTAATTTGATGCCAAACTCACACTAATTGTGGACCTAGATGAAAACCAATAAAAGGTTGACCAAATTAACATTTTATAAAAATATTGTAAAATAGTTTGTAAATGTAGCATTACTCCAACAAAAAACGTGTGAACATATCAAGGCACATGAAATGTGATTGACTTGCTTAATATTAGCTCACCTCACAACATAATCTATAATCTATAAATACTATATAGCCAAAGTCTTTGACTATTTTTTGACTTCATAAGAGTTTGCCACACAAGCTTTAATTTTCCATTTATAATTATAACCTCTTATAACCATTTATAATTTCAACCTCTTATAATTTCAACCATTTATAATTTCAAACTCTTCTAAAAAAAAGTTATAATTTGAATCATGTAACTGTAATTATTTTTAATTATACTCGTACATATGTATAAAATTACATACTAGTTAACAATAAATTATGCATACATTATTTAATTTTATGTTTTCTCATAAATAAAAAAAAAGGTTCAAGATGTATAAGGACATTGCAACTGTATCGTATTTAAGATCTGGATAAGGTGCCATGCAATTATGAGAGGAAAAAGTTGAAAGATGGTAAAAAAGTTATAATTTCTAATCCAATAATTGAGATTAAAATTAAGTTTTATTAATTTTTAATCTTAACCATAAAAAGTACTTTTGCACTGTGCAATAGCTCTCAATCCCATATTTAACGGTGGATCAATGAAAATTTGTCCTAAAAGCTGACTTATTGTTTTATTTCAGGCAAAATTATCTTCATCTCTTTACATGAGCAATGATAAGTTGATAACTTAAACTATTGTTTAAATCAAATGTTATACTTTGTATCTCACATAAAACTTTTTGGTGGAAGACCACGTAAATCTTTTTATCTTAAAATTGTCCATAAAAAAGTAGAAACTCAAATCCTAATCACAAAGTTAGCTTAACGATTCAAATTTAAAATATATCATTTGTATGAATTACAATTTAACAATATTTTTTAGAACAAGTCTATAGACTGTAGGTTTTTTTTTTTTTTTCCAAATAAGAAAAAAGCATATTGAAGTTTTCTTCCAATGAAGAATCTTTTTTAGTCCATCGTATGATTGTTTGCAAAACCAACCACATGTATTTAATCACATGACTCATTAAATCATTTAAACAAGTAAGGTACATGTGAATATTCAATTGAAAAGTAACACATTAAATCATTTTAATAGGTCCCACAATTATATATTAAATAAGTAATATGATTAAAATTACAAATAAATACTCATTTGAGTTGACACTTAATGAGTTTGAGAAATAGAAAAGTTTTCCTCTATCTCAGTTTCCTCCCACGGTCCAACCCATTTTCCTCCAACACATAAAATTCAAGTGTATTATTAAAATGAGTCATATAACGCATTAAATATATCATGTGAGTAAAACTGTAAAAGTACACGATGATGGTTTTATTAACCACCATGTAGTTATAACAGAATGAAAACTATGACAAGGGAATAGATCTTGTCTTAGCATAACGAAACCTTTAAATTTATAAGGAGATCCTTGAATCAACAAGGAAAGCCTGAAATTTACCTATAAAAACTAAAAAGAGAAAACCTCTCTCTTGAAAACATTAATAGATATTTTGAACTATCAGAATTTCGTTTTACATATTGCAAGCTTATTTATAGGCTCCAAAAGACGTATTTTACAGATCAAAATACTCCGATTCTAATAGATATTCTATTATAATAGGACTTTGATTCGAGTAAAAATCCTTAAAAACACCTAAAATATAGTACTTTGATTTGAATAGAAATTCTTTGAAAAAACCTAAAATATAGTAGTACTATGATTTGACTAAAAATCCTTTAAAAGACCTAAAATCAAGGAAATACAATCCTAAATAAAAAATTCTGAAAATTAACATGAAAGTTCAAAAACTAATTAACGGTGAAAATTATCCCCTTTATTATGTCCTTTGGATTGGGAAAAGTTTCCTATAAACCAATTTGAAGTTAAAAAAATTTCAAAAAATTTTATTTCCATCCAAAAAGTTTTATCAACTTAAGAAAATAATAATAATAATAATAAGAGGTAGAAGAAGAAGTCCAAGAAGAAGGTTGTTTATCCCGTTAAGCCCTCATAACTGTTCTCTGCATGGGAAAGAGTACGCAATGCTAAACTTAGCTTGGCTGGGTTCCGAAAATAGTAGTCAAGGCACTCCGATTCTAATACTATAAAAAGCAAGGGACACGAATACAACATAGGCAATGCTAAAGTTTTAAACACAAACCCCAACAAACAAGGCCAAGCCAAAAAAAAAAAAAAAATCCATGGCCTTCTTCCACACCAACCCCAGTATCATTTTTCTCTTTCTCATTTTTCTCATTCTCTCATCCCACCTCTACAATGTCTCTGCAGATGACTCTGAAGTGGGTATGTTACCTCTTTCTCTTCTCTCTATCATGTAGTTTTTTTTTAGCTTCTTTCCTACTTGTTGCATCAGGTTCCAAGACCAAGAGAAAACAAGGAAACAATCTTTATTTTCTTTATGTTTGAGAAAATAAGATTCTCTCTCCCTCTCTCTCAAAGCTTTTACTTCACTTTCTTGATATAAATATATCTTTTTTTTAGAGAGAGTTCTAAACTTATAGCATTCGCTCCCGAGGATAGATATTTATTAAATTTGCTATATATTCGCAAATGGGCTTATTATCGGTACTTATCAACCGTCCTATTTATGATATGACAAAATAACGATTGGGGCTACATTTAGAAAGAAAAAAATTGATTTTTTTATCTTAAAAAAGATATGGAAGATAAAATGGGAAGTTTTAACACACTTCTAACCAATTGAGCCTTAGTGTAAGATCATAAAATATCAGATCATGACTACTTTGAATAATTGTATTTAAATAATCTTTTCATGCCTTGCAGAGGATGAAACTCCATTTGCTTACCTTGAAGACACTGGTAAAGGTCCAACGAAATGGGGCAACATGAATCCACTTTGGAAAGCTTGTGGTAATGGAAAATTGCAATCTCCTATTGATATTCTGAACAGTGGGGTCCAGGTTTTTCCTAGCTTGGGGAAATTAAAATGGGATTACAAACCAGCTCAGGCTGTTGTGAAGAGCAGAGGACATGATATTTCGGTGAGCTGCCAGCCTGCTACTGAAGCTATACTTTTTTATCCTTTTCCATGGTTATAATTTTTATTAAAGACCAATTTGGTTAATGTTTATAAGTTTAATCTAATGAATGTTTGAGTTACATACCCACCAACTTGGACCATTTGGAACTTGGACAGGTTAATCATTCAATGATCAACCTATTCTGTTTATAGAAACATACATCACATGGACAATTTATACGATCCTTACAGGCTTTTAACTCCTTAAATATGTAATTGGATAATTCTATTGCACACGTGTGCATTTACACTACCAAAATATAATTGAAAAAATGATTTTAAGTTGAAAATGAGACTTAAAGTCACGATTTCAGTTGTTTTGGGCAATGTGTAAATGCACACAATGGGTGCAACAAACATGGCCTAAGATGCAAGTATGTGTGTGCATGGGTATACACACATACATATATATATTATCTCATGAGGGTTTTGAAGTAGTAATGGTAAACATTTCCTTACTTATATTGAGTAATAGACGTACTAAATGAGTATAAATATATCGATCTTTTTATTACCTATAATGGATGTTTCACCAGGTGGTCTGGAAGGGGGATGCCGGATATATTGACATAAATGGGACTCGTTACAATCTGTTACGGGGTCATTGGCATTCGCCATCTGAGCACACATTCAATGGATCAAGGTTTTTGTTTGCCTTCTTTTTTTCATTTGATACATCTACGGGCAAATTGATTTTTGTACAACCCACTCCAAACATTGATTTTGTTTCCGTACAAAAATCTAATCTTATGTTTTCAGGCTTGACTTGGAGCTCCATTTAGTTCATCAAAACCCCAGTACTAACAAGACAGCTGCTATTGGAATTGTTTACAAATATGGCGTCCCTGATCCCTTGCTTACAAACGTATTTAGATGGTTTTCTTTTCATTCTCTTCTAGACTTGCATATGCATATGCATATATTTATGTACAATATATTGAAATAAATGCATCAAATTATTTATTAAAACTATAGTTATGAAATGGATGTTATTGCAACTGTGACAAATTTGGCCCCCTGTCCCCTTCCTTTCAATGGAAATATTCATTCAAGAGCTAAAGTTTTAAGTTCCCCAGAAGTCACATTACACACCCTTCATTTTATCTCTTTGGCAATAAATATTAGAAAATGATTAAGCATCCATAAGGATCAATTTTTAGGTTTTTCAAAATGGTTTGGAATACAAAAGTAATAGCATACGTTTCACATATATGCATTAGAAGAGTATTGTTCATCATGAATGAATCAAAATCTTAGTTTGTCGTGATTATTTCTTCCAATGAATTTTCTTGATTATTGATTTTCTTTATGCCCCCCCCCCCTCCCCCTTTTTTTTCTGAAGTTGCTCCACCACATAAAGTCAGTTGGGAAAGAAGAGATAAATTTGGGGATGATGAACCCAAGAGCTATTAATTTTGATAGCACAGAGTATTACAGATACATTGGTTCTCTTACAACTCCTCCCTGCACTGAGGGTGTCACTTGGACAATACTCAAGAAGGTCCTTGGCTAAGCACACAATTTTCTCAAACAATAAATGAAATATTGGTTCTGTTACCTTTTCCTTTACTCCATATATGCACTTTCCAACATACAACTTTTTTATAGGTGATAACAGTTTCAAGGGAACAAGTGGCAGCATTAAGGGGAGCTGTTCATGCTGTAAGTGTTTCTGAACTGGGTTGACATCATTTTGATTAGATACTCCACAGAAATTAAGGATCTGCAGGACTAACCCTATAAGAATGATGATATAATCATAAGCTTTTGTTATTCAACTAAAAATCTGAATATGATGTGACTTACGAGTTCCAAATCTGACGAATAGTATAACGGCTAAATGCTAATTGACAACTTAGTTATAATAATCATTTCTAAATAAAAAATATCTATCAGATGCAAGATAATTCTCAATATAGAATATTCTAGTTGATTTAATCAACATGTCTTTTTTGGCATTGGAATCTCTGAAGTGGATGGTGGTCCTATACAGACATACAGTGGTTGCCACCACCTGATTTTTGGAAGATGCCATAATGGTTGTTCTCAGATTTAAAAGATAATTACAAAGATGAAGCTTTATTCTTGACCAACATATTTTCACTCATTCACATCACATGAAGCTAGGCTTTTTGGCTTATTTTACTGGAACTCTAACCGCTGATGTTTGAAGAACTTTTTCCAAAATAAAGAGAAAAATTAATAATTACTTTGCTTTCAAGTTAAAAAGTAAAATGGGAAATGGGAAGCCAATCTATTATATTTGTTTTTGTTCACTTTGATATATGTATATAATATGTATTAAGGTAGATGGGTTTGAATCTTCTGTAACATTTACTGCTGGTCTCGGGAAAGCTACTAATGGACAATGGCGCATCATTTGATATAATTAATGCATGAATCAGTAAATACATCAGTCATAAAGTAAAGGAAACAATATAAAAACTAGCAAATGGTGAAGGAAATGTAACAGAAACAATTTTCCTCTAAATTGCCTATTCACTTTAGGCCAATGTGTATGCTTTTGTCTTGATCACTAAGAAGCAAATTCATTTTCAAAGACATCGTTATTAATTTGATTGCTGGTTTGTCTTTTTTAGGGATTTGAGTCAAATTCAAGGCCAACTCAGGAATTGGGTGGAAGAGCAGTTCACTTTTACACAGAAAAGACGAATTGAGGTTCTAATTAGGTTTCCGTAATTTGAATATTGAAGTAATACTTGCTGAACCACATAACTGCATTGTCTCCAAATAAGAGATTTTTACACACACCAACTAGAATACCTTCCCTGTGTATCTTGAGACAAAGATGTCGTTACCTGTTCATCAGGTAAGTGAAATAAAAATATGAAAACTGACATTTCTGTTAAGTTTCTAAGTAAATGTTACACCATATGAAATAAGAATTTAGGAGAAGTTTACCATGTGATTCATGCAAACATTGTTATCATTCATTCCTCATAAGGATTTTTTTTTTTTATGACTATTTGGATTCTTGCCTTGTCAAACACAGAAGTGCATAATTAATACCAGTATTCTGAAAATTAAAGGGTATTTCCTTTCCCCAACAAAGAAAGCGAGTGATAGTAGAAACCTTAAGCGATGAGTAAATGATGACAGATTAAACGGGATAGCTAACTGGAAAAGGGAACTCTTATAGGGAAGGTTAATTCTTACAATGGAAGAACAAGTGAAAAAGGAAAATACGGCTAAATGAAAATATAAACGCAAAATAAGGACTTGCAGTGCCCTTTAAAATTTTGTTGCAGAGTTTTGGTCAGCATGACACTACAGCATATACTTGCATCGATCGAATCTGGTGTTCCATTCTGCTTCTCTTCTTTTTCCTTTTTTTTTTTTTTTTTTTTTGGTATTCAATAATACAATGAGGGGGAGAGTGGGTTTTGAACCATGTTTCCCTCGATAAAAAGAGCATGCTATGCTACCGAGCTATAAGAATCTTGTGATTGTGTCCCAATCTTACGTTGCAGTTCATATCACTTCCTATTTGTAACTATTAATTACACTTAAGTGATTCCTAAGTCTATAGGTTTGATTAGACAATGCTCAAGGTGTTACAAGTCAAAATATAAGAGTATTATAGCTGCAGAAAGGATAATTCAATTTCTAAAGAGTTCGACCAATCAAGAAACAAATTCAACCGATCAAAATTCGCAAACATGAAATTTTTGCAAAATTCTATTTCAACTCAAGCTTTGCTAAAACATTTTGGGTTTCAAGTGAAACACTTATAGTAAATAAAGAAAAACCCTAACTACATTTTTAGAGCTTTTGAGAGACTTTAGAGATGCTCTAGTAATATCTAAAAGGTATTGTGCATTCTTCTTTCAAAGTAACTATCGGAAATCATTCTCATACCGTTAGAACCGATAAATCTGAAGTTGCTGTAATAAGATCAACAACTGTTAATGATCTAAACCTTCAAGGGTGGTCTTGGAGTCATAAACTGGAGAATTTATGTTACTAAACCTTTGAGTGGGATTAGGGGTGTCAATTCAGGTTCGTGTCGTGTCGAGGTAGGGGTATTCGACTAAATAGCTAAACCCTAACTCGACCCATTTAATAATTGTGTCATGATTCTTTAACCCTAACCTATTAATAAAACGAGTTGACTTGACCCAACTCATTTGACACATTTAATAAACGAATCGTGTTGGGTTGACATCAATGTAACACAACTCATTTCAACCTGCATAACATTAAATATAACATTCATCTAGAAATAACTTTTTTTACATCCCGAAAGTAGTACATACACTTCAAGTTTTTAACCCACATTCAAAATAATATAGTTCAATAAAAATATAATATTCATCTAAAAATAAGTTCTTTACACTCCAAAAGAAGTGCATACACGTCAAAGAGAGAGAGAGAGAGAGAGAGAGAGAGAGAGCAATAATTGGTTTAAGAGTTGACACTTTGAGTTTGAGAATTGGACATAAGAAGAGTAGTACGACTAAAATTATAAATAAATAATAATAATAAAAAAAAAAGATATTTATAAGAAGGTTTAGATATTTATGATTTGTAGGGTTTAGAGATCTAGGTTTTGTAAAGTTTCAATTTTCAATTATATCATTTGTAAATTTTTGTAATTACTCACTTTTCTTTTTAAATTTAAAATATATGTTGGATATAAAAGGTATTTGACATATCTAAAATGAATTGAATATTTATTTGTTATACGAGTTAAACGGGTTGTGTTAAATGAGTCATTTCGAGTTGACACAAGTAAATTGGCATGTCAAACGTGTCTATTGCGAGTTACGCGGGTTAACCTACTTATGACACGTTTCTTATCATGTTGCTTTTAAGTCGACCCGATTATGACCCAAACTCATTAAGGCCCAATCCTAACCCGAAAAAACCCGTGTCGTGTTCGCAGGTTGGGTCGAACATTGACACCCCTAAGTGGGATCTCAAAGTCACAAGCGTGGGTGCTTGTGTTACATTAAATCCAAGAAGAGAAGAAGCACATGGTCGTGTCAGTAAATTCCTACTTTAGGTAGCAATAGATTTAGGGTTAAATCTAATTGTAAAAACTTCGATTCTCTTATAGTGGATTTGTTTTACCTTAAGAATGGTTAGGTTAAATCATTCCCAAGTTTTTATTTTGAAACAGTTTGTTTCATTGGTTTTCATGGGTCATCATATTATAGTGTTATTTACTTTTCCACTATTGTACATTATATGATTTATTATTGTTTAATCTAAATCTAAATAATTAAACTAAGTAATCACTTGGCTAATATATTAGATTAAACAATTTGCTTAAAGGGGTCTAAACAAACAACCAATACTAAATAGCACATTGTCTAGTGGCCTCATAACTTAATTGAATGGGAAAAACAAAAGGATTGAGAAGCTTGTCAGCAAAACAGTATCCACGTTCTTTCTTCACCAAGCTTTTGCCCTATAATAATCAACAAAGCAGAAAAGAACCTGGCTGTAAGCTGCATTTGACCTGAAGAATACGACTCATGTGCTTGTTGTTGGAGACCAAAATGCACCCACATATAGTAGAAATACGTGGAAAGCTAAGGATATTAACCAAACAAATGGAGGATCGATGAAGTCTCAACTAAACTAAAAAATTATATCACTTATTTTTCCCTTTAAGAAAAATCATATATGTAACTGTTTTTTATGAGAATTCATCTTTTTATTCTCTTTTCAACCTACCTGTAAATAGAATTGATATTAAAACTATTTCAGATCGAAGGAAAATGATAATTACAATACAAAAGTTTTAGTTTCAACACAAAGATGTTATATATAAAATATTATAGGGATACAAAACCTTAAAAAGAGTTACACAACTCAAAAAAACACATATACGACCATACTCAAATGTGCCTCTGGCAACTCAATTGTGATGATAACATGCCAACAGACCACTGGTGATCAGACAGCAAATCCCAGACTCAAAAGTGCCTCTCGCAACTCAGTCGAGTCAATTCTGCCACTCCTGTCCCTATCAAATCTCTAAAATTATCCGGAGGCATTTGCAATAGAGTAGTAGAAAATTAGAAAAACAAATTTGAATTTGAAGAGAGAAAAAAAAGTGTTTTTAATATCAATTATAATTTGAAACCTCTTACTTACCCTCCAATGCTGTAGACTGTAAAATAATGCAGTGAATTCCTTAGATCCTACACTACAATCACAAATGAAACAAGTCAATAAAACTTTGTAGGAGGAAAACAAATAGATTCAAAGTAAAGCACAAATTTGAGTAGTTTATTCATTCCAAAACCAAAATAATCAAATACCAGCAACAAATTAATGTTTCTATTATTAATTATGGAAAGAGGAGTTATTCATATGCAAAGTCGAAAGATTCAATTAAAATTTTGACTATCATGTAAGCACTAATTGTTAGGGTAAATTGTTCCACAATTCTTGATATCTCAAGGTTTTTTATTTTTTAACAACAAAGTGGGGGATGGGGATTCAAATCCAAGTCAAGTTAATTTCAAAAGAATATAAATAATAACGCTCTTGACTTCTAAATAACTCAAGTTAATTAATTATTAAGTATAGGAAAAAAAAAAACAAAGTCATGATGAGTTGGGTTTAATAAAGTCACTCTAGATTTCCTTAGATAAGAACATGTCAAGTATAATTTTTATGTTTTTTTTTTCTTCTATGGTTCAATAATTGAGGGATGTAAATTAAACTTTAAAGGTCTCCATTGAAAACAATAGAAATTTGTCAACTAGTTGAGCTACAAGGCTTTACATATCAAATATAACTTGGGTCATTTCATTACATCGAAATGGACTTCTTTCACTAAGGAAATTTATTAAAAACGTAAAATTTTAAATACATTTATACACTATATTAGGTGTTAAAGGGGCAAAAAGAGAATTTCCCTGTTAGTGAAAATAGTGGCAAACAAAGAGATTCCTGAGACAAACAGAGTTTAAATCTTCTGTCTCACTTTTCTTACTCCACTCTATACTCTACCAATAAAAACTTGCCACGTATTCACCTAATTAATTAAATATTATCATTATTGACTTATTAATACTGCATTTAATTAACAGTAATATTTAATTAATTAGGTGAATACGTGACAAATTTTTATTAGTAGAATACACAGTGGCGCAAAAAAATTGAAACAGAATATTTCTACAAAGACAATAAAACACCAAAGAGTCAAAGCCTAGTGTTTTATGTTCAGCATTTTCACTATTCACGGATTTATGACACTTGTTTAGCAAAGAAAATGAATCATGACACTTTTTACAGCACCTTTTTACCGATTATTAATTACCGTTTTATTTCAAGGAAAATTATCTTTATCTCTTTGCATGAGCAATGATAAGTTGATAACTTCAACTTTTGTTAAAATCAAATGTTATACTTTGTATCTCCCATAAAACTTTTTGGTGGAAGACCACGTAAATATTTTTTTTCTTAAAATTGTCCATAAACAACTAAGTAGAAACTCAAATCCTAATCACAAAGTTAGAGTCTTTTGGCTAAATATTGCAAAAAATGAAGTTTTTTGTTGTTATAGGCACTGTTCAAAGTTATTTGGTAAAATGAAGAAAGAAATTGAATTTCGGCAACAGCGTTACCAAAATTGCATAAAAAAGTATGAGAGAGAAATAAATTTGCAAGTGATAGTAGGATTTGAATTTCGGTAATCCCATTACCGAAATCCTGCTGCCCAAACCATTGCCTGAGTGAGTGCCCAAATAAAAAAAAATAGGGCAATGCCATTGACAAAAATGGGGGAAAAAAAAAAAAAAAAAAGCCAATTGAGGTGCCATTGCCGAAAATGGGAGAAAAGTATTTTAAAAAAATCAATTGTGGCAATGGCATTGCCGAAAATGGGAGAAAATATTAAATAAATAAAAAAAAAGAATCAATTGTGGCAATGGCATTGCCGAAAATGAGAGGAAAAAAAATTGTGGCAACCAAGTCGCCGAAAATGGAGGAAAAAAAAATGCTACGTCCACAACATTTTTCACAACAAATTAAAAGTGATTAGTTATTATTGGTTTAAATTTAAACCTAATACTAAGATAAATTTTGTGCCCCAATAATAACAATCAGTAACAACCTGCCAGTTAGGATTTGTTGTAAAAATATTGTGAAAATATTGTGGACGTATCATTTTTTTTTAAAAATCATGGTGCCGAAATAGAAGGAAAAAAAATGGCAAATTGTTTTTTTTTTTTTTCCCTCTATTTCGGCAATGCAATTGCCACAAAACAATTTGCCACTTTTTTTTTTCCTTTCTATCTTGACACTATGATTTTTTTTAGAAATGATGCATCCACAACATTTTCACAACAAATCCTAAGTGGCAGGTTGTTACTGATTGTTATTATTGGAGCAAAAAAGTAATTTTAGTATTAGGTTCAAATTTGAACAAAAAACAACTAACCACCTGCAATTTGTTATGAAATGGACGTAACATCTTTTTTTTTTCCCTCCATTTTCGGCAACTTGGTTGCCACAATTCTTCTTCTTCTTTTTTTTTTTCTTTTTTTCCCTCCCATTTTCGGCAATGCCATTGCCACAATTGGTTTCCATTTCAGCATTTTGGGCACTTCACAGTCAGGTCTGGCAGTATGGGCAGGACAAGAATTTCAATAATCTCATTACCGAAATTCAATTTTCTCTCTCCCCTTATGGATTCTACTTTTTCTTGCAATTTTGGCAACCCCTGATGCATTCTACTTTTTCTTGCAATTTCGGCAACACCGTTGCCGAAATTCAGTCTCTCTCCTTATTTTTCCAAATAACTTTGAACAGTACCTATCACTACAATAAACTCCGTTTTTTGCAATTTTTAGCCAAAAGACTCCACAAAGTTAGCCTAACAAATCAAATTTAATATAATTTGTGTGAATTTCAATTTAATAATATTTGTTAGAACAAGTCTATAGGCTGTAGATTTTTGTTTCCAAATAAAAGAAAAACATATTGAAGTTTTCTTCCACAATCCATTATATGATTGTTTGCAAAAGCAACAACAGGTATTTAATTATATGACTCCTTAAATCATTTAAACAAGTAAAGTACATGTGAACATTCAATTAAAAATTAACACGCTAAATCATTTTAATAGGTCCCATAATTATTAACTAAGAAATATGATTAAATTGCACATAAATACTCATTTGAGTTGACACTTAATGAATTTGAGAAATAGAAAAGTTTTCCACTATCCCATTTTCTTCCCACGGTCCAACCCATTTTCTTCCAACACATAAATCCATTCAAATGTATTATTAAAACAAATTCTATAACTCATTAAATATTTCATGTGAGTAGAAGTACACAATGATGGTTTTATTAATCACCATGTAGTTGTCACGGAATGAAAACTGTGATAAGGGTTAGATCTCATCTTAGCATAACAATACGGAGATCCTTGAATCAACAAGGAAAACCTGAAATCTACTTGTAAAAACTAAAATGATAACTTATCAAAAAAAAAAAAACTAAAATGATAAAACCTCTCTCTTGAAAACATTTATAGATATTTTGAACTATCATAATTTCGTTTTACATATTGCAAGCTTATTTATAGGCTCCAAAAGACTTATTTTTCCTCTCAAAATATTCTTATTCTAATTGATATATTAATTCTACTATAATAGGACTTTGATTTGACTAAAAATCCTTTAAAACACCTAAAATCAAGGAAATACAATCCTAAATACAAAAAAAAATTGAAAATTGACGTGAAAATGCAAAAATGAATTCACTATGTAAATTATCCCCTATATTATGTCCTTTGGATTGGGAAAATTTTCCTACAAACCAATTTGAAGTTAAAATTTTTTCAAGAAATTTTATTTCCATCCAAAAAGTTTTATCAATTTAAAAAAAATTATAATAAAAAGAAAAGAAGAACAAGTAGATCAAGAAAAAGTCCAAGTCTCTAAGAAAAATGTTTTATCCCGTTAAGCCCTCATAACCATTCCCTGCATGGGAAAGAGTGAGCATCCTAAAAGGGTACTTAGCTTAGCTGGGTTCCGAAAATAGAAATCAATGCACTCCTACTCCAACACTATAAAGAGCAAGAGACACAAAGACAACATAGGCAATGCAGAAGTTTTAAACACAAACACCAACAATTGCCATGTAAAAAACAAAAACAAAAAACCATGACCTCCTTCCACACCAGCCCCAGTATCATTTTTCTCTTTCTCGTTTCTCTCATTCTCTCATCCCAACTCTACAATGTCTCTGCAGATGATGACGATGAAGTGGGTATGTTATCTCTTTCTCTTCTCTCTATCATGTAGTTTTTTTTTTTTTTTTTAAGTTATGAGGAATGCAAACATATTGTTGTCTCACTTCATCTTCAAGGACTCTAATAACGATTTTGCTGGTCTTTTTATATTATTATTATTATTTGAGATTTGAAGGAATTGTTTCTTACTTTCTTTCCATGTTCTGCATGGACTCATAAAAAATACAACAAAAACAAAATCCAACTCCTTTTTTTCGGTTAATGTTTAAGAATAAAGTATGTATTAGCTTCTTTCTTAATTGTTGCATCAGGTTCCAAGGTCATGACCTTGGAAACAATCTTATTTTATGTTTGAGAAAATAAGATTCTCTCTCTCTCTCTCTCTCTCTCTCTTCATTTACTTTACTTTATTATTATTATTATTATTATTATTATTATTTGAGATTTGAAGGAATTGTTTCTTACTTTCTTTCCATGGTCTGCATGGACTCATAAAAAATACAACAAAAACAAAATCCAACTCCTTTTTCTCTCTGCATAGAGAAAAAAAATCCAAATAGGTATCCATATAGTACTAACAAAATATTAATCAAGATAAATATACAAAGTCATTGTTTCTTAATATGTTAAGATGTAATTCTCTACTAACAAAGACAAAATAATACAAAATAATATCATTTCTTAAGAGCATCGGCTATTAAAAAAAAAATTTATTTTCATAAACAAAAACTTACTATTGCTACTATTTGAAATGTTTCGTACAGTAGTTTTTTTGGTACTTAGTATTCTAAATACTAAATATTTATCATTTAGAACACTTGATGTTTGTACCTTAATATTTGACTAACTAGGATTTTTTTTTTTAATTTATTTTAAAGTTTTGTTATTGTTAAATTTTTTAGTTTGATAGTTGCTAGTTAGGTTAGGCTAATTAAAAGATACGGGTCTAAGTTTTTTAAAGAGAAAGTGAAGCTTTAGAAATAAAAAAACATATAAAAAATTTCTCTTTTTTTCTTTGAGCCAGGGGGCCCAAAAAAAAATTTCCCTTCTTTTTCTTTGGGGGGGGGGGGGCTTGGCCCCATGGGTATGTTGGCAAATGGGCTCGTTATCGGTACTTATCAACCATCCTATTTATGATACGACAAAAATAACAATTGGTGCTACATTTAGAAAGAAAAATTTTGATTTTTTATCTTAAATAAGATATGGAAGATAAAAATGGGAAGTTTTAACACACTTCTAACCAATTGAGCCAGAGTATAAGATCATAAAATATCAAATCATGACTACTTTGAATCATTGTATTTAAATAATCTTTTCATGCCTTGCAGAGGATGAATCTCCATTTACTTACCTTGAAGACACTGGTAAAGGTCCAACGAAATGGGGCAGCCTGGATCCACGTTGGAAAGCTTGTGGTAATGGAAAATTGCAATCTCCTATTGATCTTCTGAACAGAAGGGTGCAAGTTGCTCATAACCTCAACAAATTAAAAAGGAATTACAAACCAGCTCAGGCTTTTGTGAAGAACAGAGGACATGACATTACGGTGAGCTTCCTGCCACTGAGGCTATATACCTTGTTATTCTTCTTCATAGTTACGATTTTTATTATGTACCAATTCAGTTTATGTTTGCAAGCTTAATCTAGTGAATGCTTGAGTTGCATACCCGCCAACTTGGACCATTCAGTGATCAACTTATTTTGTTTATAGAAACACGCATCACATGGACAAGTTTTATGATCCTTCTAAGCTTTAATTCCTTAAAGATGCAATGGGAAAATTTTGTTGCACTCGTGCATTTACACACTACCAAAATATAATTGAAAACGTGATTTATGTTGTTTGGGCGGTGTGTAAATGCACACAAACATTGCCCGAGATGGAAAACACACATTCAAGTATGTGTGTGCGCGGTGGATTCTAATTAGCTCAACTGGTAAAGTCTATAATAATTAAATAAGAGATTTGGAATTCAATTTCCGCTTGCACCAAAAACTGATAGGTGTTTTGGTCTAATGATAAAGAGTAATTATAAGGAACGAACATCATAGATTGTGTAAAAAAAAAAAAGTTTGTGTGCGCAGCTATATACATATAATAGATTTACCAAATGAGTTTAAATATATTGACCATGTTATTATCTATAATGGATGTTTCATCAGGTGATCTGGAGGGGGGATGCCGGATATATTGAAATAAATGGGACTCGTTACAATCTGTTACAGGGTCATTGGCATTCACCGTCTGAGCACACATTCAATGGAAGAAGGTTTTTTTTTTTTTTGCCTTCCTTTTGTCATTTGATGCATCAACGGGCAAATTGATTTTTGAACAACCCACTCCAAACATTGCTTTTGTTTCTGTACAAAAATCTAATCTTCTGCTTTCAGGTATCCCTTGGAGTTCCATATAGTTCATATAAACCCCATTACTAACAAGATAGCTGCTATTGGAATTGTTTACAAATATGGCCGCCCTGATCCCTTGCTTACGAAGGTATTTAGATGGTTTTCTTTTCATCTGCTTCTAGAGATGCATAAATGCATATGCATATATTTATGTACTATTGAAATAAATGCATCACATTATTTATTAAAACTATAGTTATGAGATGGATGTTATTGCAGCTGTGACAAATTTTGCACCTGGCCCTTCCCTTCAATAGAATTTAGATGATTCTCTCTCTCATGCATATATACATAAGACATTCATAATATGATGCACATAAGTATTATTTATATAAATGCATGCTTTTATATATTATTGCATGTATACTACCATGCACATACTTAAAAAAGTACATGTATCCATGATCTTCTTAATTTGTCAATACAGTAATGAATATAGAGCTCAATGTAGAAAGGGACCTTACATCACAAACAATGCCAAGAATTTCAATTTGAAAAATTCATTTGTGTTTTATAATAGCTGTGTGACACATTTATGTCAAATGAGATTTACACTACACAAGAATTATGTTCAAAGAGATCTACAATCTATTACATAAGATAATTGTATGCCTGCTATCTGCAGTTTGTTTATATATGTGAACAATCATAATGAGAACCCTTTAGTTTATGCTGGACAAGAAAGGCTAGTCTAGCAATTGTGTTGTCTTAACCAAAACGCCCTTGTCATGAGTGACAATGTTAGGCCTTGAGTATATTTTACAAATGTACAACTATTGCAAATATCTCCTTTTTGGAGCACCTTGAAGCCACAGATGTGGAGTTCTTCAATCTAACCTTCCATAGGTTTTTTTATGAATACTTGAAGTTATCGTTATAGTTGTCCATACCAAATAATTCCATTATGACACCCATTAAAGAGTATTCATTCAAGAGCTAAGGTTTTAAGTTCCCCAGAAGTCATTACATACCCTTCATTTTATCTCTTTGGCAATAAAATATAGAAAATGAAATCATCCATAAGGATCCATATATAGATTATTTAAAATGGTTTGGAATGCAAAAGTAATGGCATACTTTTGACACACATGCGTTAGAAGGGTATTGTTCTTCATGAATGAATCAAAATCTAAGGTTGACATGTGATTATTTCTTCCCATGAATTTTCTTGATTATTGATTTTCTTTATGCCCCCTCCCTTTTTTTTCCAAAGCTGTTCCACCACATAAAGTCAGCTGGGAAAGAAGAGAAACCTTTGGGGATCATTGACCCAGGATTGATTAGGTTTGGGAGCAGAAAGTATTACAGATACATTGGTTCTCTTACAGTTCCTCCCTGCACTGAGGGTGTCACTTGGACAATACTCAAGAAGGTCCTTCACTAAGCACACAATTTTCTCGAACAATAAATGCAATATCGGTTCTGTTACCCTTTTCTTACTCCACATTTGCACTTTCCAACATGCCTCTCTTTTATAGGTGAGGACAGTTTCAAGGGAGCAAGTGAGAGAATTAAGGGAAGCTGTTCATGATGTAAGTGTTTCTGAACTGGGATGACATCATTTTGATTAAGTACTCCACAGAAATTAAGGATGTGCAGGACTAACCCTAAGGAATGATGATACAATCATAAGATTTTGTTATTTAACAAAAAATCTGATTATGATATGACTTATGAGTTCCAAATCTGACCTAGCATTTTGTCAATTTTTTCAACAAATAGTATATTTATTAATTGACAAGTTATTATGGTAACCTTGCCTCTCTCTCTCTCTCTCTCTCTCTCTCCACCATCTCTAAATCAAAAATATCTCTCAGATGCAAGATAATTTTCATTATACAATATTCTAGTTGATTTAATCAACATGACCATTTAGACATTGGAATCTTTGAAGTGGATGGTAGTCCTATACAGTTACACATCCTATATATCAAAGAAAGCATTTCAAAGTTGAAGTGGTTGCTATCACCTGCTTTTTGGAAGAAGTCATAATGGTTGTTCTGGGATTTAAAAGATAATTGCAAAGATTAAGCTTTATATTGACCAACATATTTTCACATGAAGCCAGGCTTCTTGGCTTATTTTAATGGAACTCTTAACTGCTGATGTTTGAATAACTTTTTCCAAAATAAAGAGAAAAATTAATAATTACTTTGCTTTCAGGTTAAAAACTAAAAAGAGAAGTGGGAAGCCAATCCATAATGTGCGTTTTTGTTCAATAATATAAATTAAGGTAGATAGGTTTGAATCTTCAGTAACATTTACTGCTGGTCTCGGGAAAGCTACTGATGGCACATCATTCGAGATACTTAATGCAAGAACAAGTAAATACATCAGTCATAAAGTAAGGGAAACAATATAAAAACTAGCAAATGATGAAGGAAATGTAACAGAAACAATTTTCCTCTAAAGTGCCTGTTCACTTTAAGCTCATGTGTTTGCTTTTGTCTTCAGCAAGAAGCAAATTCGTTTTCAAAGACATTGGTATCATGGTATGAATTTGATTGTTGGTTTGTACTATTTTTCAGGGATTTGAGTCAAATGCAAGGCCAACTCAGAATTCAAAAATAGCAGTTCAGTTTTACATACCAAAAGAAAGTGAAGCTTCTTCTTAGGTTTCCAGAATTTTAATTTAGGAGTAATACTTGCTGAACCACATAACTGCATTGTCTCTGTTGGTGCAAACACAATGATAATGGAAATAACACGAAGAGAAACTGAATAATACTTTTGAATTTTTATTAGTTTAAAGAAAGAGATTACACAACACTATTTGGACTGAGGCGCGGCACTCGCTCTCTTTAAGGAGATTCAAGCCCTTGGTTGGCTAAACTTTGTAACCGATGCAGACCGTCTCTGACTTGTCTCTCCCAGGATACAACAGCCCAACAAGTGTCGTATGGCTAGAACAACCTCTGCACAAAGTGTTCAAGCCCAAAGCTCCACCAGAAAGAACACCCTTCCTTGCCAAGAATCTCTCTATTTATTTTTTTAGTGTATATTGCAGTAACTTGGATTGTGTCTGAATGAGTCTATTTATAGGCTCAATGGACCTCACGAAATTACTACCCAAATTAATATGATTAATTAGATCCATTATTCTGATATAGTGGGTGTTACAAGATTAAATGTTGGATATTATTCTGAATGGGCTGTCAAGTAGGAGGATTCAAGGTGCTAATTCATTTCCAAATTTGACACCTCCACTCTTCACCTCCCCCTTGCGCACGTATCTGGCCCAATATTTGAGATAATTCATGTTAGCCCATTAATCACCACAATTAAAAAGAACCAAATAGTCTCTCTCCTTTTCAATGTGGGATTAAACATTTTCACTAACTCCTCATCTTCCACATTCACTCCCACATCTTTACATTTATGTTACAAAATTTATTCATTTTAATTCTTTAATATTAAAATGCTCCAACAATCCCTCACTCATTTTAATATTAAATTTTTAGTTAAAGAGAGATTACCAGGCAAAGATGAGTCACTATGTATCATGAAGGTGTGCTCTGCATTGAACCTTCACTTAGTAAAACAGCGATCTCAACTCCAGAGTCGTAGTGGTCTCCGACTTGAACTAGGACTGCTTTAGGGAAATTAAGCGTCACTGCTTACACATAATAACCCAGGTGTTGACATGAGCTTTTATAGCTATCACTTTACGGCCATGTGCTGATCCCGGTTTCATGAGTGTATTTGAAATTAAGTCCAAATCTCATAGGGAGCGGCCCCACCCCCACACTCACATAGGTGAAATTTTGTCAAGGGTGCTCCTGTAATTCTGACACCCCACTCATACGAGCTACAAATTTCATTAAGAGTTTTTTACTCAACCTCTCCACATTACAGGATAAATGCACTTACATTATAGGGATGAACAATTAAAAAATTATTTACAAAATAAATTGTGCATTTCTTACGACCATCGTATAATTCGTTTTTCCCATTGAACCCAATTCTCAAGGTCTCTGGTCTTTGGGTTGGGTATCCTCATACATGGCTCATGATTCTATGGACTTTAGTCCCATCCCCCTCGATGTATTTCAGACTCTATCTTTTGCCAAGGCCTTGGTAAATGGATCTGCAAGATTATCATTAGATTTAATATAATCTACAGTTATGATGCCACTACTCAAATAAGATCGCACGATACTATGCTTTCTTCTTATAGGTCTGGATTTACCATTGTAATAACGGTTTTTAACTCTACCAATTGCAGCAGTGCTATCACAATGAATTAATATAGGTGGAATTGGCTTTTCCCAAAGTGGAATTTCATATAACAAATCTCTAAGCCAATTTGCCTCTTCATTAGCTGAAGCTAATGCGATTAATTCAGCTTCCATTGTTGAATTAGCAATTATTGTTTGCTTTTTAGATTTCTAACAAATAGCACCACTACCTAAGGTAAAAATATAACCAGTGGTAGAGAGAGAATCATCTAACAAAGTATTCCAATCGGCATCACTAAAACCTTCAATCACAGCAGTGTATTTTTTATAAAATAAGCCATAACTTTTGGTACCAATTAAATATCTCATGACTCGCTCAATAGCTAGTCAATGATCTTTACTAGGCTTGCTAGTAAACCTGCTTAGCACTCTTACTGCATATGCAATGTCAGGTCTAGTACAATCAGTAGCATAACGCAAACTACCAATGATGCTAGCATAATTCTTTTGATTAAAAATCTCATCATCATTATTCATAGGAAATAGATGAACACTAGAATCAAAAGGAGTAGCTACACTTTTGTGATCATGAAAATTATATTTTCTCAATATTTTATCAACCTAATGTGATTGATCAAGATATATTCCATCACATGTTTTTGTAATTTTCATGCTCAAAATAAAACTAGCCTCACCAAGATCTTTCATATCAAAATGGCTTTTAAGCATATTTTTTGTCTCATTTATAACATGCATATTTGAGCCAAAAATCAACATATCATCCACATAGAGGCTAATAATAACATGTAAATTATTCCATGATTTAGAATAAATACATTTATCACATTCATTTGATTTATAACCATTCTCAATCATGCAGGAATCAAACTTTTCATGCCACTGTTTAGGTGCTTGTTTTAAGCCATATAGGGATTTAGTTAGCTTACATACCTTACTTTCTTGTCCAAGCTCTACAAAGCCTTCGAGTTGATCCATATAAATCTCTTTCTCTAGGTCTCTATTTAGAAAAGCAGTTTTTACATCCATTTGATGAATTTTTAAATCAAAAATTGCAGCAATAGCAATTAACAATCTAATAGATGTAATTCTCGTTACCGGAGAAAAAGTATCAAAGAAATCAAGATCAGCTTTTTGTTTAAAGCTTTTTGCAACAAGTCTAGCTTTAAATTTATCTATTGATCCATCCGGTTTCAACTTTTTTAAGGACCCATTTACAACCTATGGTCTTACAACTCGGTGGAAGATCTACTAATTTCCAAATTTTATTAGAAATTAGAGATTTCATCTCATCATTTACAGCCTCTTTCCAAAATATAGCATCAGGTGATGTTAAGGCCTCTTTTAAATTTTGGGGATTTTCCTCAATGTTAAAAACATAATAATCAGGACCAAAATCCTTTTCAACTCTAGCTCTTTTACTCCTTCTAGGTTCCATTTCAAAATTTTCTTGATTTTGTAAATGTGAAGTAGAAGAACTAGGTTGTGACAAAATATTTTCTTTACCCCCACTATTTTTCAATTTAAAAGGAAATTTTTCTTTATGAAAAATTGCATCACCAGATTCAAAAATTATTTTGTTTTCAAGATCAAAAAATCTATAGACTGCACTATTAAATGCATAACCAAGAAAAGCACAGGTATTAGCTCTTATA
This sequence comes from Castanea sativa, assembly GCF_040712315.1. Lineage (NCBI taxonomy): Eukaryota > Viridiplantae > Streptophyta > Magnoliopsida > Fagales > Fagaceae > Castanea > Castanea sativa. The sequence continues at coordinate 42,499,548 of NC_134021.1, forward strand.
CCTAATTTAGGTATTTTAGGGTCAATAAGCCTTACATAAGCAAGACAACCCCATACTCTCAAATATCCCAAATTTGACTTATGTCCTTTCCACATCTCAAAAGGTGTGGTGTGTGACTTTTTATGTGGCACCCTATTTAAAACATGACATGTAGTTAAAATAGCTTCACCCCAAAAATGTAAAGATGTACCAGATTCAATTAACATGGCATTTGTTAACTCAATTAAAGTTCTATTTTTTCTTTCAGCCACACCATTAGAAGCAGGTGAATATGGTGCAATAGTTTCATGGATAATTCCCAAAGACTGAACAAATGAGTTGAATGCACTTGATTCATACTCACAGCCTCTATCACTTCTTATTCTCTTTATTTTTCTACCAAATTGATTTTCAACTTCTTTTAAAAAATCTTGAAATTTTTCAAAAGTATCACTTTTATTTTTCAACAAATAAATAGTTGTATATTTTGAGAAATCATCAATAAAAGTGATAATATATCTATTTCCTCCACGAGTTAAAATTCCCTCAAATTTACATAAATCGGAGTGAATTAACTCAAGCAATTCGGTATTTCTTACAACACTTTTATGAGGCCTTGTTGTAATCTTAGCTTGACTACAAGTTTCACATTTTTCAAAATCTTTTGACAGTCTTGGAATTAATCCTAAACTACTCATGATTCCCACATATCTACTATTTATATGACACAAATGAGCATGCCAAAAATTAACAAAAGAAAGCATATAAACTGAACTGGTAGATGCTTTATTATTCTCAACATTTAATTTAAACATTCAATCACAAGCATAACCCTTTCCCACAAATAATCCCTTTTTAGTGATTACATAATTATCAGATTCCATAGTTTGCTTGAAGCCAGCCTTGTTAAGCAAAAAACTTGACATCAAATTCTTCCTCATGGACGGAATGTAAAGTACATCTTTCAATGTTAGCACACGTCTAGAAGTGAATTTCAATTCAACCTCACCACTCCCAAGAACCTTGGTTTTGCTAGAGTCACCAAGCATAACAGTTTTTTCTTCTTCAAAAGGAGTGTACAATTTGAACCAATTTTTGTCATAGCAGACGTGCCTATTAGCACTAGAATCTGCCCACCACCCTTCAACATATTGCACCATATTGATGTCTGTAATCATAGCCACTAAAGGCTCTTCGGTTACGTTAGCCTGCGGACAGATTCACGTTTCCGAAATTTGCAAAATCGAGCAATATGCCCACTCTTGCCACAAACAAAACAGGATCTATTAAATTGATCTTGTGAAGGGGGTCCTTGGTTCTTATTGTAATTTTTATTTGGGTTTCCCCTTCCTTGAGGTGATCTATTATTGTTTTTAAAGGCTTTCTTTTTTGGCTTCAATTGACCATTTCTAGGAAAATGATTTTTGGGCATATTATTATTGGATGAAATAAGGATTACCTTTGTGGTGGAATTACCATTGCTCTCTTGTGTCATGAGTGCATCTTGTCCTCTAACCTCCTTCTCCACACGGATGCGTGTGATCAAAGTCTCCAAGAATGTCTCATTTTGTTTGTGCCGCAAAGTCTTTTGGAACTCCCTCCAAGACTGTGGTAGTTTGTCAATTATGCCAGCTACCACCAAATTGTCTCCAATCTTTATGCCTTCAGATCTCAATTCTGCTACAATCATTTGGAAGTCTTGTACTTGATTTACCACCGATTTTACATCCACCATTTGGTAACGGAAAAATCTACTAGCAGCATACTTCTTTGCACCTGCCTCCTCGGTATCATACTTGCTTTGTAAAACTTTCCAAATTTTTTTAGTAGACTTGTAAGTTGTATCATAATAATCATAGAAATGATCAGCAAGACAATTCAATAGATAAGAGCGACAATTATATTCATCTTTTGTATACTTATCTATTTTTTCTTGATGAAGAATATATTCTTCGTCACTCATCTCATCGGTAAGAACCTTTGACGGATTCTTCTCAGTGAGGATGTAGGCAACTTTGAGAAGGCTCAAGTAGAAGAGGACATTTCCTTTCCACCTCTTGAAGTGGGCTCCCTTAAAGCGAAAGGGCTTGTTGAGATCTCCAACAGTGGCTCATTTGGTTTCTCTTGTGTAGGCTCGATGTAATGAATCTCCTTAAAATTGTTGGTGCAAACACAATAATAATGGAAATAACACGAAAAGAAACTGAATAATACTTTTGAATTTTTATTAGTTTAAAGAAAGAGATTACACAACACTATTTGGATTGAGGCGCGGCACTCGCTCTCTTTAAGGAGATTCAAGCCCTTGGTTGGCTAAACTTTGTAACCAGTGCAGACCGTCTCTGACTTGTCTCCCCCAAGATACAACAGCCCAACAAGTGTTGTATGGCTAGAACAACCTCTGCACAAAGTGTTCAAGCCCAAAACTCCACCAGAAAGAACACCCTTCCTTGCCAAGAATCTCTCTATTTATTTTTTTAGTGTATATTGCAGTAACTTGGATTCATTTCCAAATTTGACACCTCCACTCTGCACCTCCCCCTTGCGCACGTATCTGGCCCAATATTTGAAACAATTCATGTTAGCCCATTAATCACCACAATTAAAAAGAACCAAATAGTATCTCTCCTTTTCAATGTGGGATTAAACATTTTCACTAACTCCTCATCTTCCACATTCACTCTCACATCTTTACATTTATGTTATAAAATTTATTCATTTTAATTCTTTAATATTAAAATGCTCCAACAGTCTCCAAATAAAAGACTTTTACACACACCAACTAGAATACCTTCCCTGTGTCTCTTGAAACAAAGATGCTGTTACATGTTCAGCAGGCAAATGAAATAAAAATATGAAAATTGACATTTCTGTTAAGTTTCAAAGTTAATGTTACACTTATTTCTCCAAAAAAAAAAAATAATAATGTTACACCATTTGAATCAAGAAATTAAGAGCAGTTCACTGTGTGATTCATGCATACATTGTTATCATTCATTCCTCACAAGGATTTCTATTCATGGCTATTTGGATGCTTAATGCTTGCCTTGTCAAACAAAGCAGAGCATAATTAACACTAGTATGTATTTCTTTTCCCAAGAAAGAAAGCGAGTGATAGTAGAAACATTAAGCAATGAGTGAATGATGCAAATTAAACAGGATAGCTAATTGGAAAAGGGAACTCTTAGAGAAGGTTAATTCTTTCAATGGAAGGAGAACCAAAGTGAAAAAGAAAAATAACCACAATATGTTTGTCAGAGTTGTTATACAGTAAATCAGTAAATGAAAAAATAAATGCAGAATAAGGACGTCGAAAATTTGTTGCAGAGTTTTGGTTAGCATCTACAATATGCAAAAGGATCGATCGAGTCTGGTATTCCACTCTTTTCTTTTTTATTCAATAATACAATGGGGTAGAGGGAGTTGAACCATGTTTTCCTTAATAAAATAGAGCATGCTATGTTTCCGAGCTATAAGACTCTTGGTGATTGTGTCCAAGCCTTACGTTGCAGCTCATATCACTTCCTGTTTGTAACTGCTAATTACACATAAGTGAGGCAATAACGAAACTGTTTGACAACAAAAGGGCATTCATATGGGATTAAGCACAAAAGAATGCACTTTATTGACGTTTGGATCATCAATTTACCATTAGCACTTAGCAGTTCCAATAAATTCAACTGGAAATTTTTTTTTTTTTTTTTTACCTTGAAACTAACAAAAAAAAAAGTTGTACCAAGCAGGGGCGGAGCTACATGGGCCCCCCAAAAATTTTAAAAATATTTTAATACTATATATAAATATTTAACATTTTAATGGTTAGCCTAAAAAAATGGGACTTGGCCCCCCCAAATATTTGAGCTACTCCAATGATATTCTTAAAAAAATATTTGAGCTAGTCCCATGATGCATGATTATGAAAGTTTGTATAAACTAATAAATTAGTATCATAAGTTGGCCTCCTAAACAAAAATTTATGACTACGCCCCTGGTACCAAGGCAGCCAGCAGTATTGCTTTCCAGATATCGCTCATCAAAACTACTCTTGATAAACACAAATACATTAAATTGGCTGACAAACAAGAAACTCACAGCTGAACACATGCTTAAGGTGGTCCAATTTGCATAGAGGTACAAGAAAGTCTCTCATTTATTATCATCCTCCCATATGAACCCAAGCCAAGACTCGGCTACACCTCTTCGAATTTTCCCTCCAAGCACATTGCTTGCTCTACTTCGACTGAGCATAGCTGCACTACAAACTAATCTCCATGCTTTGAGATTATCGGACTTCAACATGAGCTTTAGCTCTAATAACAATAATGGATGAACCTCTTGAATGTTAAAAGTACGTGGTTTAAAGATTAAATTTATCATATTTTAATAGTTCAAGCTTTTGGAACAATATAATAACTTGTCACCACATCACCCTCCTACATCAAAGCCCTGCTCCTCACTGATGAAGGTTCATTCCTCTTCGCCAACGGCATAGCCAAAATCAGTGTGAACAAGTATCACAAAGCATCTAAAGGTTGCCAACAAACCACGCTTGGAGATGCAACTTTAGCCTTACACCATGCGAATCTGCTCAATGTGCTCATGGTGATAGAAAAGATGATGGAACCACCACAGTTGATAATCCTGCGTGTGTGTGTGTGTGTGAGAGATGTGCCTACAGAAAGTGGTACTAAATAAATTTTTGTATTCAATTTCTTTTAACATCTTTTTTTCAATTAATAATATAGCTAATTTACTTAATCTTTCTTGAGATATTTTCGATCTTAGATATGATTTTATTAATTTTAATTTTGAAAAACTTCTTTCTACAGAAATAACTTCATAAATAAAGACATATTTATTATATTATTTAATGAATTAACACTAAAAAAAAAAATTTTTTTTTGGAGAAGCAATTATATATGTTTATTCTAAGTTATAACTTACAATTTTTTGTTTTTTGGATTGAATTTTTTTTTTTTTTTTTTGCTTGCTTTATGTGACACTAGAATATATAGTACAGTACTACTATTCTACTAATACACAGTAACAAAACATAATCTGATAATAAAAAAAGCTAAAAACGCAAGATTAAAAAAAAAATTAAACACCAAAACTTCACAAGCCCATAAGTAAAGTAAGCCCACAGCACAGCCACAACCCACAAAAGTCCACCACGATTATAAATAAAAAAAACGTATGAAGATTCACAATACACTGAGGAAAACTGAAAAATCAGATTTTAACGGCATTTGTTACCCAATGCATTTCTGCACGGTGAAGGATTCCTTCTGCCTAAACATTATTTTTTGGAAGATGACTACTCTCCCCAAGCTTTGGTAGTTATGGCTTAGATCTGTGTCATCAATGACTGGGAGTACAAAAGGTTCAGTTTGTTATCCAAAAGGCAAAAGGGGTTTTCCATAGTTGTTCCAGTGTTATTTGGGGCTTGGAGTTCAGCTATGCACCATGAATACCCCTTTTGTCTTTTGGATAACAAACTAGATAGTTGTAAAGGGAAAGAGTGAAACAAACTATACCTCAGATCAAGTTGAGACAGAGAGAGGCAGAGAGCAAGAGTGAGAGAGAGAGCAACAGTGGGTAAATTTTAAGAATTTGAGATTTTTGATTTGTTTTGATTTGTGATTAATTTGTGTGTAATATTTTTAGATAGGATTTGTATTTTATCTAGTTGAATTTTGGTTTGTCTAGAAGTTAATGAAATTATTTTTGGAACAATTGATTTTGTCTAGAAGAAAATTCTGTGGTCAAAAGGATGTAGTAGTTTTTTGGAGTTTCATTTGCAAGCCAAAATTTTTAATTCTTTTTCCTGCGGGTCTTCTTTTCCAAATTTGTTTTTCCTACTTGCCCATTCTTTTCCAAAATTTTGGGCGTCCCCTTCCACTTGGGGCCCTAAACAATGGCCTAATTGGCCCAGTGGAAGGGCTAGCCCTGAGATAAGTTTATATTGGGCAATTTCTTTTACTATTTAGTTTATTTTTACTACTATTCATGGGTTCTATTGCACTTTTTAGTACTATTCATAAGTCTCACTGTACTCTTACAGCTAACTTTTAGTTTTATCTATGGTACTTTCAGCAAAAAAATTTCAGTTCCAGCTAAATAAGTTGTTCTCAAAGGAACAAGTCTAAGAAAGTGTATTAAAAAATTTAAATTATTTCCATGGCGGCACTATGAATTTTTTTCCAAGGTGATCATTAAAAAAACTTAAATTTAATAAAAATAAAAGTTGAATATATCAACATCACAAACAAATAAAAACACACAAATACATAAAAAAAAATTTAAAATTTCTTTCGGCTTCCATATTTTGAAATCATTGTATGATAGCTTCATTATCAATGCTATCAATTACATGTTTTTCAATGTACACAACCAAGTAAGTAACTATATAAACAACATGCATCATCATTTTTTATGATCTGTTCCAACCAGTTTTTGTATTTTTTTTAAATTAATGGGTAATTACAGTAAACTCACATGTAGTTTGGCCCGAAATCACTTTGTCTACTTATGGTTTAAAAAATGTCATTTTACATACCTGAGATAAGCTCTGTTTTTTTTTTTTTTAGAGAGTTTCAACCTACGGTATCCGCTCCTGATAATTGCTCTTTATTATCAGACCAAGACACCAATCAGTTTTTGGTGTAGGTGGAGATTGAACTCCAAATCTCTTATACAACCATCAGAGACTTTACTAGTTGAGTTAACTGAAACCCACGATAAGCTCTGTTAGTACTACATAACCCACCTCTGTTAAAAATGAGGGTAAACATGTATTTTTGCTCTTATTTTATGTCTTTCTCCTCTCCAAACAAATAAATAAATAAACATATAAAACTAAGGGTCCGTTTAGGATCCACTTATTTTGCTAAAATTGAAAACTTTATGCTGAAAGTATTGTAGTTAAATATAAAAGTTAGCTAAAATAGTAAAATAAGTTGGCAAAAATAATCTTTGCCAAACGTACACTAGGAGAAAATAATATCAAAAAGTTATTTTTGTAAATTTAAAAAAAATATGAAGAGGAAAGAAGAAAAAATTCATCCAAAATTCCTATTAAAATAGGAAATTTCTCAAACACATTCAACCAAATATACAAAAAATTCTAACTACATATTCTTTCTGGTAAATCAAAAATCCAAATCAAAACACAAATGCTTTCAACAAATACATTCAAACAAATGAATCTACAAAACTTCATACCCACTTTCATTTTCAAACCCAACCCAAAATCAACAAGCTTTTAAGATCAACCCACAGCCACCGCAACTACCATTGAAACCCACAAGCACCACTAAAATCAAATCAATCCATGACCCAAAAGTATTAATAATAATAATAATAACAACAACAAAAAACGAAACCCATGAAGCAAAAACAGGGAGAGAGAAAAGATGCAGTTCGATCTGAACCTTCAGCATGAATTCCTCGCAAAACGATATGTCCATAATATTTTTAAAACAAATTTTAAGTGGCAAGTTGTTACTGGTTGTTATTGTTGGAGCAAAAAAGTAATCTTATTCAAATTTAAACCAATAACAATTAATCACCTATAATTTGTTGTGAAAATGTTGTAGACATAGCACTTTTCTTTCACTTTAGTGGCAGATCGGCTTCCTTAATGCCACCTCCGGAGAGAGAGAGAGAGAGAGAGAGAGAGCAAAGATGAGTGAGGAGAGAGAATGGGTGAAAGGAAAGAGAGACATTGTATGCATTTTTGGGAGCCATGTTGATGGGCTTTTGTTTTTGTTTCATTGAAATTAATGTCTTCTATTGGATTAATGAATAATGATAGCAACATGTTTTTGTCTTCTATTGTACTTTTATTTTTGCATTGATAATTATGTAAAATTGTAAATTTAAGATTTGTGAAGGTCGATTTCAGTTTGATGTTTTTGGGATGTATGTTCTTCATGTACAAGATTTGTGTGAACGAAGAGAAACCAATAGAAGTTTTTGATCTTGTTTCTCTTGCAACTGTGTGTGTGTGTGTGCGCGCGCTTTTTTTTTTTTATGAGAGACTTAAAAATGGAGCAAAAATACATATTTACCCTTAATTTTAACAGAAGTAGATTACGGAGTCCTAATAGAGTTTATATCAAGTGGGTAAAGTGACATTTTTTAAATCACAAGTAGGCAAAGTGATGGATGTATGTTCTTCATGTTCAAGATTTGTGTGAATAGAAAGAGAGGCCAATACAAGTTTTTGATCTTGTTTCTCTTGCATTTTTGCGTGTTTTTTTGTTTTGGTATGAGAAAGACATAAAATGGGAGCAAAAGTACATATATACCCTTATTTTTAAGGGAGGTGGATTACGGAGTCCTAACGGTGCTTATTTCAAGTGGGTAAAGTGACATTTTTTTAAATTACGGTAGGCAAAATGATTTTAGGCCAAACCACATGTAGATTTACTATAACTTCCCCTTAAATTAATTAAAATTAAATAGACGCAATGCTCCACTAATTTCTTTTTTAGAGAAATCATGGCTAAGAGTTGACAAGAATCTCTTTATAAATATATGAGACTTTTTCTCACAGCTTACGATTTAAAAGAATATTATTCAAGTCAATACAAATTTACTTAAAAGATCTTGCAATACAAGTAATTTCCTTATAAGAAATATGGTCATAGTGCAAGCAAAAAGAGAAAAGTGTAAACTATAAGTTCATTCAATATATTCAATTTAAGCATTCAACTGTTACATTAATCATATTCAATAAAATACTCAGGTCATTAGTGCATATATGTTTATACAAAATGTTCTCACATAAATTCAACTAAATAAACAAGCACCAACAACCTAACTATTTGAAAATGTGTGTTTTTTTAGAAGAAAAAAAAAGTAGCAATTTAAAAATATGCCTTATGAAAATACAATTTTAAAAAATCACAATTAACCATTTTATTTGGGCTAATTTGTATTTGTTTGGGCAATTTTGAGAAATCATATGTTCACAAACATTTTCAATTTTTCATAACATTTTTACAACAAATTTTAAAAAGTAAATTTTTATTAATTTTAATTTGAACCTACTACTAAAATTATCTTTTTGTCCACTAGTAACAGTCAATAACAACATGCCACTTAAGATTTACTTATAAAAGTATTATAAAAATATTGTAAATATAACATGTTTCACAATTTTTTGGTTCAATCTTCAATGAACCAAAATTTTGGAAAGATCAAGTTTTATTTTTAATTGACTCAAATTTTTAGAGTGTTCAAGCTTTTTATAGGATGGTCAATTTTTTTTTTCTAAGGTATATACAACAATCTATATTAATTTAAAATTTAATTTTTTAAGATACATATAAAAAAAAAAAATTCAACCATAAATGCAAATTAGATAGAAGGACAATGATAATTATAATACAAAGATCTTTTAGTTTCAGCACAAAGATGTTATATTTAAAATTCTTATAGGTAGATACAAATCCTTAAAAAGAGTTACACAACCCAAAAAAACAAATACAAATCCTCCATACCATTTTGTGTACCACTTTACATTCCACCAATCACAACTTATCATATAGTGATTTTTTTTCTTCCATTTTTAAACTTTAGTAAAATCAACACATGGTAAGTTATGATTGAAGGAACATAGAGTGATATACAACAAATACAGATACAAATAGTACAGAGGATATGCATTCCCAAAAAACACACTAAAGTTGTAAAGTAGAGCTACATCAATTCTGCAGAAAACATGCTAACAGACCTGGCAATTACATCAAAATATAAAGCCAAATCCAAGCCATTAACATCCTATGCAATAATAAACGGCAGAACAGTCAGCATGAACTCCTCATAATTGAAAGTTGCGGAACCTGAGTACGTTCTATCCTTCTCCTTGAATTTCTCAGTTAGTCCCTGCAAGACACATGATTAACAACAATCTTAAAAACCATGTAAAGGAAGTGGAAATCTCCTGGTCCATGACCAAAAAGAGCAACCCTAGGTTGCCCAGCCAAACACCAGCGATTTAACATTCCAATAGGCAAACAGTTCAATTTATTCAAGTGAGGGAAAACTCAGATTTAAAGATTTAATAAAAACTTACAAGATACAAAATCGAAGGTTTGAAAAAATATAAAAAAAAAAAAAAAAATCTTCTGCTACTCTCTTGGTAATGAAATCATATTGCAAAGAAATGTTCTTGGCATTCCACAATTGGGTGCTATTGTCAATAGGAGAACTTTCAGTGGTGTTGGAGATATTCAAGTTAATAAAAATTCAAGGAGATAAGGCAACTACTTCTGATGTATAGGGCGTTTGGCCACTGCAATTTCAGTGTAAACATGATTTTAAATGAAATACAGATTTAGATGTCTGGCTCTGCACTCTCAACATTTAAAACTGCCAAAAAATCTCGAGTTAATTTTGCAGCTATCCAGCTGCTTTTTCAAAAATGGAGTTTTAGACATTTGAATAGAAGTCAGAAAAGGAAAAAAAAAAGGGGGGGGGGGTGGAATTCCCTCTTCTGCTAGTGTTGAAATCAAGTAAAACAGCAGAAAGGTCCCACTAGATCCAACCTAATTAGTGCATTAGTAAGAGTGGAGACATTATTTTTATCACAATGATGATGATGATAATGTTAAATAAAAGATATGAGCTCACCTTAACTGTTAGACAGCACCTGCATAAAAATTGAAAAAAACAATGAAGTTTGTCAATGATAAACATAAAATATATTAAATTTTACGACTTCAAATTGAATGAATTAAATGAAATAAAAGAGCATCAGATTCTCCAACCAACCAACAAAAAAGTGAAACAAAAAACAGAACGTACTCAATGAAATTATCATATTCAATGGCCTTGCTTTTGCCTCCAGTTTTGTCAAACTTAGAAACAAGTAAATCCAAAACCACCGGTGAGACAGCAAATCCAAGACTCAAAAGTGCCTCTCGCAACTCAGTTGAATCAATTCTGCCACTCCTGTCCCTATCGAATCTCTCAAAAATATCCTGAGGCAATTGCAAAAGAGTAGTTGACAATTAGAAAAACGAAATTAAATTTGAAGAGGAAAAAAAATGTAATTGTTAATTCCAATGATAATTTAACACCTCCTACTTACCCTCCAACTCTGTAGACTGTAAAATAGTGAAGTGAATTCCTTAGGTCCTGCATTAACATTACAAATTAAACAAGTCAATAAACCTTTTGTAGGAGGAAAACCAATGGAATCAAAGGAAGTAAAGCTTAGATTTAAGTAGTTTAGCCACTTCAATCCCAAAATGATCAAATACCTACAAAGTATGGAAAGAAGAATTCTTCATATGCAAAGTCGAAAAATTCAATACAATTTTTACTAATTGTTTTGGAAAAGTATAAATTGTTCCACAATTCTCAATATCCCTTTTTTTTTTCTTTCTTTTAACAACAAAGTGGGGGAGTGGATTCAAACCCAAGAATTCATGCAGCCATAGAAGAATTCATGTTGCCAATCCAGATCGTTTGCCTTGTTCTCAGATTTGGAGAGCCATTAAAAAGGGCAGGGAGATTTTTAATAAAGGTAGCATGTGGGTGATTGATAGGGGCAGCAATCTTAGCTTTTGGCAGGGTAATTGGAATCGCAAAGGCCCTTTACGCCAGATGATCCACGGCCCTCTAACCCAAGAAGCAAGTCAATGGGAGGTTAAAGACGTTCTGACAGATGCAGGTTGGGATTGGAACCAGATGCCCTTTGATTTTCCTACTGAAATTAAATCACTCATTCAAGCTATTCCTGTGTCTATAGATGGTGGAGGAAGGGATAGGCTAGCTTGGGTAGGTAATCCTAGAGGCATATTTGATCTTAAGAGTGCTTATTCTCTTACTAGGGAGGCTGATAATATGCACCCCATTAACGCTAGCTGGATTTGGAAATCTGAGACTATACCTAAGATTAAAACTTTCTTATCGAGGTGTGTTCATAATAGCATAGGTGTCAAGACTTGCCTTGCAAGAAGGGGAATGGTGGTTGATGAGGGGTGTCCCAAAGGGAACCGGAAACCATCTTGCATGCTCTTAGAGATTGTCATAGAGCCAAACAAGTATGGATTCAGTTGGGAGTTAAGGAAACAAATGGAGATTTTTGGATGAGTAATATGCAGGATTGGCTTCAGTCCAATGGGAGAGTAAACAGCAGCTACATTCAAGGGAAACCACCGTGGAGAAGCAGAAATTTGTATGTTTTCAAGAGGAAAAGTCCAAATCTGAATCTGCCTTCGGAAATATATAACCAATCGCTGGAATTTCTGTATTATGTGTGCTCACCGAGGAATCCGGTCCAAAAAATTAATAGAAGAATCAGGTGGGAGAAACCTCCAGCAGGGTGGAAGAAGTTGAATACGGATGGGTCGTCTATGAGCTGTATGGAGCGGGCTGGCTGTGGGGGCATCATCAGAGATGAACATGGCAGCTGGGTTGCGGTCTTTACCAGGCACATTGGATCAACAAATAGCTTTGTTGCTGAACTCTGGGGGCTGAGGGATGGTCTGATGCTTTGTTGTAACATGAATATACCCAGCCTTATTGTGGAGCTTGATGCAAAAATGGTTGTGGATGTGTTTAAAAATTCTGACCATGTAAACTATATTATTTCCCCCATATTAGATAATTGCAGTCGTTTGGCGTCCAGATTCCAACATATTCAATTCAGCCACTGCTTCCGTCAGGCCAACCGGTGTGCTGATATGTTAGCTAGAATGGGTGCTGACCAAGAGGCTGGTTTCACCTTGATTTCTAGTACACCTGTGGACTTGCGTAAAGCCTTAGAGGATGATTGTAATGGAGTTTACTCCAACAGACTTTGTTCTGGTTTTGTTGTTTAGGTTTTTCTAATGTTATCGTCTGTTTAACCAAAAAAAAGGATTCAAACCCAAGATATCCTTTATGAAAAAATAACATGTCAATATGACTTGGGCTCAACCAAGTCAATTTGGAATTTCCTTGATAATAACATGTCAGATTTAAATTAAGTGCAGTTATCTAGGTGTAATACATTAGGTAATTAAATTCAAACACACAACTATTAAACAAACAAAACAAACAAACAAAAACGTGTGAAGATATCAAAGCAAATGAAAGCTGATTTGAATTCTTTAATGTTACCTCACAGGCTCACCTAACAACATAATCAATATAATAAAAGGCAATGTAGTCATTCACTATCTAACATTAGTACTAAACATACAAATATACACTCCTACACATGAAAAAGTGATGAATTCCATATCAATACACCACATGCATGAAGCACGTGGAAAGATTTTCCACATCCTACTAGGCAACTAAACATGATAAAAAGTCTTAAAAAGGGTCCAACATATTCCACAACCAACATAGAAAGTTGTTGAAATAATGATAATTCTTCTAAAGACACAACCAATCAAACATCAAATTTTACAACTTCGATAACTTGTGCGACTTTAACGGTCCATTTGAATTAAGGGAGAGGGAGAGAGAGTTGAGTAGAGTAAAGTAGATTTGACTCAAAATTAGTCTATTTTTAGCCAGTTTTACTCTACTCTCCTCCCCTCCACTCTCCCTCCTTCCCCTACATCCAAACGAGTCTTAAGTGACGAATATTTTCTACCTTTTGCAACCCACCACCATACATCACCCACATGCTCACAGTTACACAAGTTGTGAAATTGGGTACTTAAAATGGGTTATGGGCCCATATAAAAACCAATAATAATAGGGAGTCTCTAAACATTATCATTATTGGATGTGAAAAGGCACAAAAGCGGTGGCCCTCACAAATGATCATTGCCACGTTAAATGACGGATATGCCCTCCAAACCAATCAAATCGCTCAGATTTCGAAACTTCAAAGAAACCTAACGCGCAAAACGCGTTTCTTTATTTATTATTTTATTTTTGTTCCAAATGCAAAGCAAAGCGCGTGAGTATATTCGGCAACAAAGTCCAACACATTTTATCCACGAAAAAACAAGGGCATTATCGAGATTTCAACGCATGCCTTTGTTTATAACCTCGTCCTTGTAATCGCCCCACGCGTCAAGACTCAAAACTTCAGGTCTCAGATACCAATGTGAGAAAAATAATAATTCTACAAAATTGTATTTTAGACCCTATGACTTTAGTGAATTGCTTTTTAGTCCCAAAATTTTATAATAATAAAAAATTCATTTTAACGTTTACTACATTTGTCATTTGAAAAAAAAAAAATTGCTATATAACTATTAGGTCCTAAACTTACCAAAAAGTTTGATTTTCATCTTCCTGGAAAATGTTTTACTTTTTGCCCTTAAATTTAAATTTAATGGACTAAAATAGGTTCTAATTGCAAATTTGTTTTGAACTCTGTGATTTCGCTTGGAAATTATTCATCAGCTAGACCTAATTTTGTAAGATTTTCAATTTATTTTCCCCCAAACTGAATTTTTAACCGATCAAATTTCAGTTACACCGTTGAAAAAACAAAATTCAGTTACAATAATAAATTTTCCACAAATGGAAACACTAACCGATTTTCTTGACGTTGGAATTGGTGAAGTGATGCATGAGAAGATGAACGGTCCTCAAGCTGAAGCTCTGATCGTACGAAGACAGCGCGCGTTGCAACTCCTTGTCGTCGATCAAGCCACTCCCGTCCTGATCGGCGATCTTGAAGCAAGCGACGACGTTCGGATCGGTTCCGGGAGGAAACGCCGACGGTACCAGAGACGCGAACGGGCTACCGTAACCCGGACCGGAGGGAGGGTAGCCGGAGCCGGAGCCAGAGGAGTAGTCTTTAGGTGGCTTGTTTTCCTTCGGAGGCTTGTGAGGGTCGTAGGGAGGAGCGGACGGTGGCGCTGATCCGTAGGGGGCGGCGACGGGAGCGTAAGGGGAGTGGGAGTGGGGTTGTTGCGGCGGAGCGCCGTAGGGAGCGGCGTAGCCTTGGGGTTGTTGGGACGGCGGAGCGCCGTAGGGAGTGGCGGAGCCGTAAGGGTTTGGTGGTGGTGGCTGGCCGTAACCGTAGCCGGAGGGCTGGTGTGGATAGCCTGACATGGATTTTTGGTTTCTTTGTGTTTTGGATTGAAATTTTTTGTGATTGTTTTTGTGAGTCGTTGGGTCTGAGGTTTTATAGAGGTGTAAATGAGGTTTGACCTCTAGAAAGGGAATTATTTACACAACTGCCACGATCCATTTTTTGGCCAAAATTTACCGAAGTTGAAATATTTTGTCTCACTTTTTCTGCTCCACTTTATACTCTACCAATAAAAACTTCTTACGTATTCATCTAATTAATTAAATATTACTATTAATTAATAACAGTATAATTAATAACTCAATAATAATAGTATTTAATTAGGTAGGTGAACATATGAGAAGTTTTTATTGGTAGAATATAAAGTAGAGTAAAAAAAGTGGGATAGAAAATTTGGACTCAATTTATAGTCCGAGATAAAAAAAATTTAAAAATTAGTATACTATTGTTTGCCTTAAGACGCGTTAGTAAAATTCTTATAAATTTACATTGTCAGGATAATTTTTTTTACACAATATTCAAAACATTATTTTTTAGTTGCAATTGTGTTTTTTTTTTTTTTTTTGGTAAATTCCACTAAAATGCTCAGAGATTTGAGTAAACGTCAATTATGTCCAACATTTTTCTAAAATAATTAATTTAATCCCTTTCCATAAAAATTTAAAAAAAAAAACTAATTTAATTCCTAAAACCAATTTAGGTTGCGTTTGGAGTAGCTTATATTGGGTATTTTTTTTACTATTTAGTTTATTTTTGTTACTATTTATAGGTTTCATTGCACTTTTTCATACTATTTATGGATCTCGTTGTACTATTTCAACTAACATTTAACTGAAACTTTTAGTTTTATTTATAGTACTTTCAACAAAAAGTTCTCAGTTTCAACTAAACAAACTGTACTCAAACAAACTCTTAATCTTTAAAACAGTTAAGAAAAAATAACTAATTTTTAAAATTATTGAACTTGGTTGGTATTATTCAAAATCTAAAGATATGTTAGTAAAATTTACCATTTTTTTTATAATTTAAATAACAAAAATATTAAGCTGTGCCAAATCAAGCTCAAAGCCTAAGGGGATTAGTTGGGTTTTAAATTTCTAGGTCTCTAAGACTCATTGATTGTGTTAATTGTGTCCTATGAACACATGCTAAATAATATTAAATATATAATTATCAGCTATAATGGAAATTTTTTAAAAGAAAAGGTTCATTGTCCTATACTCCTATCCTATGTGTAAATTCAATACGGCTGTAGCTCATTTTCTGTAAGGATTAAGGATAATTATTTGATAATAAGATATTAAATGCATTTTAATCAATATCTTATTAATTTAAGGAAATTTTATTTAAGGGGAAGATTTTGCTTGGCCTAGCTATTGCATAAGGAGAGGGATCACAAGTTGGCGAATTGCATTGAATAAGGGGTACTTTATCATAGGCCGTTTTTATTATTTTCCCTCGCGCGTATTATATTTACATTAAATTTTATGGTCAAGAATGAGTAAGTACTCATAATATTTACGTTTTGTGTCAATTTGATTTTCAATGTTTTGAAATAAATGAATTTAAAATCTACTAAATAACTTGGCATCTCTCTTAAACTAACACGAAATTAAATTGTTATATTTATTTCTCAATTTATTTACTTATGGTTTAAGTTAACTTAAGAAAGAATTAAGGAGACAATAAGGCCTATGAATGTGTAAACACAACATTGGACTAATTTGTTTACTATATTTCGTATTTACTTTCTCAGGCTCCCATCGCACAACAATGGAAAAAGAAGGATGTATATGACCAAAGCAAATAAGTGGATCAACAACACACGTTGCCAAGTGCAAATAGAAAATTTGGTAAAATTTGAAGGGCCCCTATAAGAAATTAAAATCAAATGAGCTTCTAACTTCTAAGTGTAACTACAAAATACTGCTTAAGTTGTTGTAATGTTCTTCACGGAATACATAAAATAAGTAAGTACAAGTTTCATGCAAAGTAGAATCAAGAGAGAGATCACACAAAAATTAAAAAAAAAAATAATAATAATAAGTAAGTTCAAGTTTTATGCAAAGTGGAATCAAGTGAGAGATTACACCCAAAAAAGCAAAACACTCTTTAGCTTATGATAACGTGGGTTTCATCATTGTTAAGAATTTAGCTATATAAGTTCAATTAGCTTAAGCACATAGTTGTAAGTTACTTATACACCACGTCTTTTTGGCTTATTTACCTATATATAAGGTTTGTCGCGATGCTATAAATCACTGTTTTTATTGTGAATTGATTTATTTTGAAAATTAATATATCAAAGTTTCTAAAAAGCAAGAGAAAGGAGATTTTGTTTGGGTTGAGGTCTTTGATGATAGGTGATAACTATCTCTATCTTTTCTTTTTTTCTTTTTTTGATAAGTAAGAATTTTTTTTTTAAAATCCCATCAAATTTATTAAAAGTAATGCTCGCAGCTTTTTTTGGGATCCTTCAAAAACTTAAATTATACAATCTAATAAAATAAAAATAAAAACTTCATACAGTGACTCAACCAGTGAGCTTCATTGCTTTGCAATTGCATAGTTTAGTTTTTGCCTTTTATAATTATTTATTTACTTAGTTTACTACCCACTCTGGTTTGTGAGCCCACTAAACTAAGACCACTACCCCCAAAAATGTCCAAAGCATACCCCAAGGGCCAAGGCCCCCACCCATCCCCTACTCAAGAGACAAACAACACTGTCAACACAAAAGCCGAAAAGCTTTTGTGGATCAAAGAGTCCGTGGGTCAAGTTGTTTTTTTTTTAATAGTCCGTGGATCAAGTTAAACTGTTGAAGAAATATAATAAGTATATATTGCTATCAACGCTTCAAAGGACATCAATATTCGGTATATCACAAACACAATTCAACATTTAGGCTGCGTTTGTTTTGGCTGAAATACATTTTAGAAAATTGTTTTACACCATATTGTATATTTAGTAAGCACAGAAAATTTGGTCAAATGTAAATTATTTTACAATTTGACCGAAAATAACCCTTCTTTGGTGGAAAATCCTTTCTGTTCTTCCTTTACCTTCAAATATCATTTTCCAGAAAACACAAAGAGAGAGCACGAAGAGAGAGAGAGAGAGAGAGGGAGAGAGAGAGAGAGAGAGAGCACAAAGAGGGAGTAGAGAGAGTGAGATCGAGCTTGTGCCGTTGAGCTTAGACCACCGCCCCAAGCCCAGACACGCCATTGAGCTTGTGCCGGCGAGATCGAACCACCACCCACCGATCTACAACCCACTCCCGTCGTCGCTACCGCCTCAAGATCAAACCACTGATCTTGTCGCCCCAAGCTCAAATCGCCGTCCTCCAGGCCAAATCAGATCTCTCTCTTTCCCTCAATCTCTCAATCTTTCTCTCTTTGATTTTTGATTTTTCTGTTGTTGTTGTGGTGGTATGGGTGGTGGTGTTTTGGTGGTTTTTGATCTCTGTTGCTTGTTGTTGTTGTGGTGGTGGTGTGGGTGGTGGTGTTTTGGTGGTTTTTGTGTTGTGTGGCGCTGGTGTGTGGGTGGATTCTCTGTGGGTGCTGGTGTGTGGGTGCCGGTGGATTTTCTGATATAAAATTTGTTTGGAAGCTGAGAAAATGTGATAAACTAGTAGAAAATTTGCATTTTCAGAATGTTATCAAACACTTGAAATTATTTTTTCTAATATAATTTTTAAAATGCAACCAAACACTAGAAATTATTTTTATTTTTCGAAAATATTTTCACTTGAAATTATTTTACACCTGAAAAATATTTTACACTAAAACAAACGCAGCCTTAGTTTAGGTCCACAGAAAAAGAGAGAATTGAGATGAGGTACCTTCCGACGGCTTGATGCATTTGGGGTGTTTAGTATCCGTTTGGATACTGCTAAAACGCAGTGCGTCTGCGTTTTAGTTTTTTTTTTTCATTGAAAAGAGCGTTTCAGTACTATTCAGTGGGTCCTAAGTACTGTTCACAAGACCCACAAACCTTTTTTTTTCAGCAATTTTTTACATTAAAAATGGGTTACACGACCCTATTCACAAATTTAAAAATTACTTTGCTACAGTGTTTTCAGTTTTCAACAGTATCCAAACGAACCCTTAAGGCAAAAATTGAAATTGAGACATTTATATATTTAAATATGACTTAAAAAAAAATATTACTTAAATTCTACTATTTTGTTTTAGATGCAAAATTATTACTAATTAACATGAATAATGTAGATTTTTTTTAGAAAGTCTGTAAACACAAAAAATTGACAAAACTTTGACACCTATTAATATGGTAGATTGATAGTGGTAAGTAAAAGAGTAATATTAGAGGTGTACTTAAGTAAAAACTAATAAAAGTTTGTCAACTCAATTATTTGTGGAAAACATTGTGAATTTTTTTTGTGAATTGCTTTTTTTTTTT
This sequence comes from Castanea sativa, assembly GCF_040712315.1. Classification (NCBI taxonomy): domain Eukaryota; kingdom Viridiplantae; phylum Streptophyta; class Magnoliopsida; order Fagales; family Fagaceae; genus Castanea; species Castanea sativa. The sequence continues at coordinate 42,518,950 of NC_134021.1, forward strand.
TAAGATGTTCACAACAAATCCTAATTGTTAAGTTGTTACTAATTCTAATTTGAACTCACTACTGAAATTATTTATTTTGTTATCAATAAGTAACAGCCTTTAATAACCTACTTCTTAGGATTTGTAGTAAAATATTGTAAACGTAACATTTCTACTCGAACATTTTTTTTATGTAATGGCTAATATTTGAGCTTAATTAAATTAAAATTTAGGGCATTTTTTCTATTTGTGCCTTAGGCGAACCCATCAATTGTTTACCCTGTAGAGTATCTTGAGTGCTTGAGGTTGAGGCGGTGAAGGCTGGGTCAATGGGTTTGGTTATTTGGGGTCGGCAGCAACTGGGACGGTGGGTCTATCATTTGGAGATGAAAGGGGCTGGAGTTCAAATTGTTTCCCAAGTTACGATTTTTTGGTATAAAATTTGATTGTTTTTTTTTTTTGGGTATTTGGTTTATAGCAATTTAATTTTTATTAACTTTTTTTTTATTTAAAAATCTGTTTGAGGAGTGAGGACCAATTTTGGGCTTTTAAAATATTTTTATGAGATTTTAAATTTATTTGGAGGTTTTCATTGGGCTTGTTATTATTATTATTATTTTCATATTTTAATTCAATAAAAAAATGTGGGCTTTTTCTTTTTGTTTGAATAGGCTTAATATATTGTTAAGAGGACCAAATTATTGACCAACATTTAATTTTAATTATTGGGCTTAAAAAAATTTAGGGTGATTCCAACTTTTTTATTTTATGGCATGTTTGGATGTTTAAAAAAGGAGGGGGAGTAGAGTAGAGGGAAAGGGAGTAATTCAATTACCTTGTTTGGGAGTTTTTTAAGGAAGGAGGGGGAGAGATTTGGAGGGGTTTGGAGGGGTTTCAACTACCTCCAACCCCTCATTTTTAATTCCCCCAAATTGGAGAGATTTGGAGGGAGAGTAGAGCACATAAAATTATTTATAAAGTAAATTACATAATTTACCCTTATTATATTTATAAAATTACAATGTTAAAAACAAGAGAAATGGCTAATTACTCCCTTCCCCCTTACTAATTATAAAAACATCCAAACAAGGTGGAGGGTAATCATTCTCCTCTACTCTCCTCCCCACTACTCCCCTCCCCTCTACTCTCCTCCTTCTCTAAACTCCCAAACAGGCCATTAAAGATGTACAAATATAAAATTTTAATTATTATGTAAAGCTTTTTTTCTACATGACCACCCTGACCTCACCATGGCGCAGCCTGATTGATAAATAAAATGAGAAACATGTAATTTCCTTCCACGTAAAAACTCAGCAAAAAGGTTTATGTCATATTTATTTCTTAGGCCACAAGAAAAGACTATTATTTTGAATTGGGTTAAGCAAAATAATAATCACAAAGTTGGCGAAGCTTCTGGAAAGTGCATGTGCAACAACGTGACGCCGCGTCCATTGACAACTTCATGCAGAAGATTTTTAAGATGTTTGGATATGATAATATGATATATATTGATTTGATATGACTAGTGGTAATTAATTTACAAATTACCGAGTCTTGTTTGACCAAAATATAATCATTCAGCCAGCCTCTCAAAAATACTTTGAAAGTTTGAACGTGTAATTATTATTATATATGTTTTGCTCAAACTTCAGATAAATATTAATATTCATGTAGATAGAAAGTAGTGCTTCAAGAAAATTATTTTTCTAGTGTGCTGTTGAGGTTTTCGAAATTTCAGGCAACCATATCCAAAACTTGATGATGAGTCATTTATCAAAAACATTGACAAAGGGACACATTAGCAATGCACCATTTTGTTGACTTTTCATCAAAAGTCAAATTTCTCTGGAGGATTTAGCAGACTCACAAAGGGACACGTAAGCAATACAACAAGCTAGAGTTTCCTTAATATTAGTTGGGTTTTACTTACGTATGCCCTAAGGACATATATTAGTACATCACTTAAAAAAAAAACATATATGAACAAATAAAAAAGTAATTAACTGATTTGACAATTGTTTTCAAAAAGTTTTGGTGCAAAAGCTGTTTTAAAATATTTGTCAAATGCAGGAAAGGTACAAAGCACTTTTTGGATGCACAAAAAGAGCTATCCTTTAAATCTTCTCAAAAGCTCTCCAAGTAGACTATTCAATTCAAATTAAATGGATAGAGTTTTCTTCTAAAATGTGTTGTTTTATAAAATTATTCAAATGTATTAAATCATTTTTAAACAAGTCATGTGAATATTAAGTTGGTCATGTATTTAAGGTACGTGTGTGCTCGTTTGAGTTCTAACATATTTGATTGGAAGAACTTTCATCTAAATTGGTCCGGAGATAAATTTTATCCATGTTCAATAAATCAAGGCACATAATTTTCCATAATTGTGACGTCAATGCAGGGCCGGCCCTAGACATTTTGGGGCCTAAGGCGAGAATTCAAAATGAGGCATTTTTTATACCTATATATTAATTAAATTAATGTTTTATTTAATATTTTTATATTATAATATATTTCATTTAAAATCTATTTTTCTTGCCATTTGAGATGCAAATTGACTAATTAAATTTTTGTATTCAAGTTCTTCTAACATCTCCTTTTCAATCGATAATATAGCTAATCCATTTAATCTTTCTTGAGACATTGTTGATCTTAGATATGATTTATTAATTTTAATTTTGAAAAACTTTTTTCTGCAGAAGCTACTATAACAGGTATTGTTAGTAAAATCCTATAAGCAATGCATGTATTTGGAAATGAATCTAATCTTTTTATATAATTTAATATGTCAATTGGAGTATAATCTTTTATTTGTAAAATTTCTTTTAAAATGTTTAACTTTGAAAATAAATCTAAACCATCAATATCATAATAAACATCATGTTTGAGAAACTTTTCAAGTTTAAGACAGTATTTTTTTTCATATCTAGATGTATATTTTCTAATAGACATTTCTAATCAAACAATACATTTATAAAGATTAAAATAAAAAATAACTTTCAAGTGTAGAGCAAATGAGAATTAGAACCAGATTTATATAGAAATTATTGTTGTAGTTTCACCGAACAATAACAAGTTTTTAGCATTCTCAACCTGCATAAATAAAGACTTATTTAATATATTATCACTAACTAATATATATATAAACACAATATTACATTTTTTTTTTTAAAAAGCACAAGCATAACAAAAATTTAAGCACAACTATAACACTAGGCTTATTAATTTATAATACCCACCCAAAAAATAAACACAAAACAAATCCTATATATAACAAAAAAAAAAAGGCTGAATCATTACAAATACGTAGGACCGAATCATTGAAAAAAAAAAGGGGTGAATCATTAAAAAAAAAAAAAAAAAAAACTTGAAGGCCCAAAACTGTTACAAAACCAGGCCCAATCTCAATCAGTCAATCTTATTACAAGAATACAAGTAGTGCTCCCAATCTCAACCAGTCAAATCGGACCCCAAATTATTTATAAATTATACCTGAAAATGAAGATAAGTGAACGGCTGGTGAGTCTGTGAGTGGTGAGCTGTGAGTAGTTGACTGATGAGGGAGGGGGAGCCGTGGAGAGCAGATTCGGAGAAAGAATGAGAGAGGCGGCGAGGCGGACTGATGAGGGAGGTGCCAAGGCAGTCCAGCCATCTAGGCTTGCTTCAGTTCAGCTGCTTGAGCTGTTGCCTGTTGAGCAGATGAGAAGTGATTCAAGTGAACAATGGAATGGAGAGAATCAGAGAGAATGAGAGGCAGAGAGCAGAGAGAAAGGTAAAATTTTTAGGGTTTGAATTGTTTTATTTGTTTTGATTTGTTATTGTTTTGTGGTTAATCTCTTAGACTGGATTTGTAGTTTATCTGGATAATTTTTTGCTTGTCCAAAGGATAACAATGTTTAACCGGATTTTTGGTTTGTTTGATACTAATTTTTTTTCCCCCTACTACCCCTTATTTTTTAAAATTTGGGGGTTTCCCTTCCACTTGGGGGTCTTAGGCAATTGCCTAACTTGCCTAAGGGAAGGGCCGGCCCTTCGTCAATGATTGACCCAAGTAAAAGTGACTTGCTTTAATCACAATAAATCATATAAACAATTGTGAAAAATAATACATCCCTAATATAATTTTGTAATTTGGGCTTATTAATGTTACAGTGATTGAACTCATTCTTTGACGGAGATAGCTAGTGCTAGTGCTAGGGCTAGGGCTAGGGGGATGAAGAGCTTAGGCCCAAGAGTAGCTCAAAGGGCCCACACTTCAATGAGCAAGCCCAAGCATTGTTTCACCACGGCGAGAAATTATTGGTTCCTCTGGGTGGACCACTGATGTGGAACTCCCTGCTCCTGCCAGCCAATAGGAGTACGACAACTGTCCTTTTTTTTTTATTCAGCTCCACCTCAGCACTAACCCATTACTTACCCATTACCTTAACTCTTGTTAGCAACTAGAACCATGGTTAAGACTAAAACAAACTCAACACGACAGCAACCCAAACCTTCACCGTGTACGCTTCTAAGTTCTAACCCAAGTTCTAACTCAGCAACCCAAACCTTCTCACCCAAATCTTTCTTCAAAACTTTGGGACATCAATTTGACAATTTCGCAGCATCAACAACAACATTCAAATGCCAAAACCATGAAACCCAACATTACAAATTTGAAAAAACTTAAAACATCTTTATGCCCTGTTAAGATCGAATGGGCATGAATCTTAAAACCAAAACCCAAAATTCCCATAACCACCAAATCCGATACCAAAACCGATCGGAGCTTGTGGGCTTTGGGTCCAATCTTTGCTTCTTGGCAAAGATGCTGGTTGAGAGAGATTTCGACCTTGTCGCAAATGAGAAGAATGACGCCGGCTTCGTCGAGAACCTGAGAGAAAGTGGCTGCCTCTTCGTTCGATCTAGTGACGCCCATGCTTTCGCACACTTGGGGAATTTGCATTTGATGATAATTTTGGCATGATTGAACGGGCCAAATGCTGAAATTATTTAAAGTTGGTATTGAATGTCCAACACAATGATGAAGAGGGTTGGATTTGTTCTTAAAATTGTAGTGAGGGACTGAAGGTTGTATCTGTGCCACCGGTGCATCAAACTACTCTTGTTGTTTATATGCACACACACACCCAAGTGTGTAAAAGTTTGTATGTGTGACATCTTTGAATTGAAGTTCACTAGGTGAGTCTAGCTGGGTTTCCCTCTTTTGGTCTCTACTTTTGTGTACTGAATGATTGTGAGTCTTACAAACCATAGAAGAAACAATATTTATGTTCCATTTAAACTCATAGTAATTTAAAATTTGTTTTTTATTTTACAGAAAAGAAGAAGGGCTTATGGATGTTCTGCTAACTGTTGGGTTCAATCAGTCCAACCCATAAATTTTGACATTAATGATACTTGTGTAGTTTGTTTATATTAATTTTAATATATATAATTTGAGTTTCCAACATGCTTATGGATACGTATGCTAGCATCTTGTGAAATTGTTGTTTTGGGTTTGCTCTTGAAAATGTTCTTGGGACTGAGACATTGCAAATGGCTTTAATGGTGCTTGTGAATGACTATGAACTTCATAGATTTAATGAAGCAAGGATCTGGCTTTTCTAAAGCTGTGGCAGAAGTTTCTGGTTCATTGGACAAGGCTGTCATAGAATCCCGTTACATGGTTTTTGTGTTCAGTATCAATTTGAATCTCATCATCATCTTTTTGGGAAAAGTCTATCTTGTTCATGGAACTGCATTTATCCCAGTGCACACAAGGACAATAATTTTTTTTTGTTCTTCACTTTGTTTCGTCGCAATTGCAAAAATAGACATCCACATTTGGAAGACAATGCAAGCGCGAGAAGCATATACTTTCACCAAATGCTGAGTTAGAACTTGGGTTAGAACTTAGAAGTGTACACGGTGAAGGTTTTAGTTGCTGTCTTGCTGAGTTTGTTTTAGTCTTAACCATGGTTTTAGTTGCTAACAAGAGTTAAGGTAATGGGTAAGTAATGGGTTAGTGCTAAGGTGGAGTTGAATAAAAAAAAAAGAACAGTTGTCGTACTCCTATTGGCTGGCAGGGGTAGGGTGGACCATAACCGGAGGAACCAATAATTTCTCCACCACGGCCTAGTTTTGTGTTGCCCAATACTGCCAAGTCTGCAACCTAGTCTAGTTCACATGCTCTAATAGTTTGGTTGAGGGCCTTGGGCCAATATTTGAATTCAGACCAATTTATTTGGAGACGTTACCTTTTATATCTTACTTTGTGTAATAAATTAAATTTTATCTCTATATATTAAGAAATAGTTTTACCTCAAAAAAAATATAAAAAATACCCATGAACTAATTAGATTATCTTTATTCTTAAAAAATAAGGTTAAAATTGTAATTTACCAAAAAAAAAAAATTCAAAAACTTTTTTTTTTCTTCTAAAAATTAGCACTCTGTTTAAATATATTTCACGACACCTTTGATTATTTTTCCCTAAAATTTAGCACATACTAATCCCTTCGTGTGCAACCTCACTAACCATAGATAAATTTAAATTGAAAAATTACATTAAACTAAAAATAAAAGAAATAGCCTTATCACACGTGTAGAGCATGTGTGATGAAACTAGTAATTTTTTAAGTTATGAATTAAATTTTAAGGTTTTAAAAAGTAAAAGAAAAAAAATCAATTTCAGTCTAATGGGGCGGAAATGCGGAATGATGTTGTGAATGAGGTTTAATATGAGTTATGAATATATATATATATATATATATATATATATATATATATATATATATATATATATATATTTTTTTTTAGCTTTTCAAATTTTAGGATTTAATCTGTCGCGTGCCATAAGTTTTAAAGAAAGTTGTGTTTTGTTTTTGAAAATAAAGAAAGTTGTGTTTTTAAAATGGAAGAATAAGAATACAATTTCAAATCACAATTGGTATTTGGTGGGGTGCTTTTGAAAATTGACTTCTGAAAAAAACAGGGGTTTTCGCATTGCAATTTTTTCAAAACAACATTTTGTAATGAGTCATCAATTATTTAGATAGATATTAAAATGATGATAATTAACATTTATTTTTTTTATAGAGAATTTTAACATATGACGTCTGCTCCTGATGAACGCCTTTTGTTATCAAACTAAGACACCAATCAGTTTTTGGTGTAGGCGCGGATCAAACCCTAAATCTCTTATTCAATCATCGGAGATTTTATCAGTTGAGCTAACTGGAACCCACAATTAACATTTAGTTAAATGCTAATGATGCAGTGAAATTAAGTCTCCACTCACTCTAAAATGGGTGGAGAGTTTTTTAAGAGTTTCACAAATGGAAAAATTATATTGTGAGATTGGCCACAACATATGGGTCCTATTTATATTGCATTGCACAATATCCATAGGTGGGAGGGTACCGTGAAATAAGAGATGGTGTTACATATAATAATTTTTACAAAATAATTTCTTTTGTTTTATTGGGAGGATGAAAAAGTAAGAGGATATAAAATGTGAGAAAGATAGAAAGGAGAATGATAGAAAAATGTTTTAATTTTTTCTCATGTGTATTAGGTAGAGTCGTAGAGATAATGGAAAATTAACAAAATTTTTCTTTGAGGGGAGAAAAGTGAAATGATTGAAAATGTGATTTGAATAAATTTATTGTTATACCCTTATTATATGAAAAGATTATAGAAAACATTGTAATAAAAACTTCAAGCCTAAAGTCTAAACTCGATTGTTAAACAAGCTAAGATTTAATATAATAATGTGTTTGAAAACAAACTATGAACATGGGGGTTTGATTTAATTATTATATATAATATTGAATTTTTTATATGTATACTTGTCCAAAATATATATTTATATAGATTTAAAATTAGATTGTATAAATTTGTCAATATGTTTATATGATATTAAATTATTATTTGTAGCTTATCGATGATATAAACAATCTTTTTGTAATAAAAATTCATAGAATTGTGAAAAGGTAAAACATTTTAGTTATAATTTTACAGTATATAAGAAAAAAGAAACAAGTTAATCAAGATTATATGTATAAGTTCATTTTTGCTCAACGAGAACATGAGTTAAACTTAAATATATAATCTTGTTTGGTGTTGAGTTTGTGTTTGGAAAAAAAAAATTAAATGAAAAAATTTGAACTTAAAATAGTAAAATCAGCTTAGCTAGCTCGGCTTAACTCGAATAAAGTCATAAAGAAAAGAAAATTGAGGAAAGATACTCCAAAATTATAAACCCAATTCCCAAAAACTTCGAACAGTTCCTTGCAACTCACAAACAATCAAAACCCATACACTCCTTTTCACGAGAAAATATACTCTGTTACGAGTGTATACTTTCTTTCCCTCACAATTGGTAAGACCAGCAATAGATGGGTCCCACCAACAGGGTGTATTTTTTCTCCCTTTCCACAACTCCATATCCTTTTGGCTGGTTTCCTACCGTTAATTCAATTCCACCCACAACATACATACTCTCTCTCTCTTCCAAGACCAACCAAAAAAAAAAAAAAACTATTAATAAAAAAGTAATTAAAAAAAGAAGAAGTTAGCAGCGCACGTTAAGAAATGTCACCAATGGAGCGTACGTTAGCAAGATCCGATGCATCCTACGTCGCCTGTGACAGCCATCCCAAACACGCGCACTCTCTCTCCCCCACCTTATCCTACGCACCCCTCCCATTCTCTTCCTTTCGTTTTCAGGAAGAGGAGTCCATTAGGGTTAGGTCTTCTTCTTCTTCTTCTCATTCTCATTCTTTCTTATTACATCGCAATTACTTCTATTCTTCTTCTTCTTCTCCATGCTCTTCGAAGAGGAGCTAGGGTTTTTTAATATTACAGTAATAGCCACGGAAACACATGGAACACAGGAGACAATCCAAGGACTCGCATTCCTACTCAAATCTCTTCAATCTTGAGGTATTTCCCACATGGGTTTTCGCTTTCCTCAATTGGGTTCTTTTTGTTTTCTCCAATTACTGCCTCCTTTTGAAGTTTATGGCTTAATTTGGTGTTGTTCAGTGGAGAATTTTGGGGGTTTCTTGATGTTTCACTGTTTTTGGAATTTTGGGTTTGGTAATTTTAAGCTTAAAGTTTTTTTTTTTTGAAATTGTGTGTTGGGTTGTGCTGTAGTCTTTGGTGAACTTTCAACTTCCACAACAGGATGATGATTTTGATTATTATGGGAATAGTAGTCAGGATGAGAGCAGAGGTAGCCAAGGTAGGCTTTTTTGTTCTTAATTTAATATTATTTTACTTGAAATCACAATGACCTGTTTGATTGAAGCTTGTGATTGCAATTTTAGTGTGCAAATTATGCACTTTATGTATGTATGGACTTTTGGTTTAGTGGGGTGTGCACTTATGTATGTATGTTTGCCTGCATTGTGGTTTATTGCTGGTTACACAAACAGGTGGAGTGAATGTGAAACACGGTAACGGGGTTATGCGCGAAAGAGAATTGGGTTTGTTGAAGAAAAGGAGGCAGGGTGAAAATAGTGAGGACGAGGAGGATAGTTATTACGGGACACGCATTACGGAGGAGAGATATCGATCAATGCTTGGAGAACACATTCAGAAGTACAAGAGGAGGTTCAAGGATTCCTCAGCAAGTCCTGCATCAACCAGGATGGGAATCTCTGTTCCAAGGAGTAATATGGGTTTAAAAGCTAGGAAACTAGGGAACGAGCATCGAGGAGCATTACATGAAGTTGAATCCACGTCTGACTGGCTCAATGATATTAATCCTCAAAAACAAGGGAACTATCATGAAGCAGATTTTTCACCACTAAATGGCACTGAAAGGTTTGCCATCTTCTCTGGTTGTTTTATGAGAATTTTTAACCCCAAAATTTTGGAATATTCACAAATTATTTTGGGTGATATATTTTCATTTATATACTCTTTGCAGAACAACATATGAACCTGCTTTTGTGGATATTGGAGATGGTATCACGTATAAGATTCCTCCAACTTATGATAAGGTGGCAGCATCACTGAACTTGCCCAGCTTTCCAGATATTCAGGTGGAGGAATTTTTCTTAAAGAGTACATTGGATCTGGGGTCCTTGGCATCAATGATGACAAATAATAATAAGTTTGGGCCTAGAAGCCAGGCAGGAATGGGGGAGCCTCAGCCCCAGTATGAATCACTTCATGCAAGATTGAAGGCCTTGTCAGCTTCTAAATCACCCCAAAAGTTCAATCTCAAAGTATCTGATATGAATTCCTCCATTCCAGAGGGGGCAGCTGGAAACATAAAGCGATCTATTTTGTCTGAGGGTGGCGTTTTGCAGGTTTACTATGTGAAGGTTTTGGAGAAAGGAGACTCATATGAGGTTCATATTCCACTCCTGATTGTTCAATGATTTTTTTTTTTTGAAAGGGGGGATGGTGGATCACAATAGGTTGCCTTTTATTTTCCATAAGGGGCTGGTGAAGGTTAATATTATTATTACTAAATTCAGTTTTGGTTCTTTCTGGGCTGCAGATCATTGAACGGGCTCTGCCCAAGAAGCCAAAGGTAAAGAAAGACCCTGCTGTGATTGAAAGGGAGGAAATGGAGAAGATTGGGAAAGTGTGGGCAAACATCGTAAAGAAAGACCTACCAAAGCATCACAGAATTTTTACAGCTTTTCACCGAAAGCAACTAATTGATGCCAAGAGGTTCGTAGAGAGCTGTCAAAAAGAGGCAAGTATAATCTTATTTGGTCCATGTAGATTTACAAATTCCATTTTTGATAAACATATGGGATGTGGGTTTCTGTTCTTCAATAGTGGTTACTTATCTTTAAAAAAGAAAAGAAAAGAAAAGCAATGGTTAATTTCATTCATACGTCCTTGCTGTTATACATCTTGAAGAAATGGTATCATCTGTTTCTTTTATCAGGTGAAAACAAAGATGGGAAGATCGCATAAACTGATGAAGGGTGCTGCGATTCGCACTAGGAAATTAGCTCGAGACATGCTGCTGTATTGGAAGCGAGTAGATAAAGAGATGGTATCTTTCTCATTGTCCTTTATGAAGTTATTTTAACATACATTACAAGTAACTGCACTATAGGAAATACGATCTGTCAAAGAAGTAAGTTTTTCTGTGGAGGCAACATGTTGTATTTGTGTGCATCAACATGCACACGCACACATGCTTTCTCTTCTGTCTCTTCCATGCATATTTATGTTTTTAGAGTTCTATGCATACACATGAACGTTGTTTACCTGATTATTTATATCAATCAAAAGGAAAGAAAAAAACATATGCATAAATCCACATATACATTCATGTTCATCTGATGGGCTAAGTTCTTCATCTTCAGTGATTGGTACATCACATGAATCTGTTATGCATACAAATTACGTTGTAGGTTCTGTAAATATCCTGCCAGTCCTCACTTTGTTGACTAAATTTGCCCATGTCTCAAAATGATTAATATGTTATCTCATCTTAATTAACTATTAAGCTGGAGGGGAATCTTCAGAGTCCTTGAATAAAAAGAAATTAAGGTTGTCAGTTGTGAATTGAAATCTGTAGCTGTCTTCTAGGTTGGTATTTGATACTTAACAGAGTGTTTTGGTGTTGTGGCACTGCATACTAGTAAAAATTTACGACTGGAACTCTTTCATACTCTGCTGTCTTTGGACCAAGTGGCATTTGCTACTCCCATAAATAAGGGGTTGAGGGTGAGGTCAGAGGTGTAATCGCCTAGGAGTCATTGAGTTCTATTTATGTATAATCAAAGGGAAAAAAAAAGAATTCCTAGCTTATGAATATGTTGGAAGATCATCTATGTGTTACAAAAAAAAAAGAAAGATCATCATGTATGTTTATTTTAATTTAAAATAAATAATTCAAGTGAATAATTTATTTCAAAGAGTCAGTAATATTCAATCTCTTTGCTTGCAGGCCGAAGTAAGGAAAAGAGAGGAGAAAGAAGCTGCTGAAGCTCTGAGGCGCGAACAAGAGCTACGAGAAGCAAAGAGACAGCAGCAAAGGCTCAATTTTCTTATACAACAAACGGAACTCTACAGTCATTTTATGCAAAACAAGGCAAATTCACAGCCCTCTGAAGTTTTGCCTGTGGGAGATGAAAATCTAAATGACGAAGAAGTACTTCTGAGCTCTTCAGATGCTGTACCTGATGAGGAAGAAGATCCTGAGGAGGCTGAATTGAAGAAGGAAGCCTTGAGAGCTGCTCAAGATGCAGTTTCTAAGCAGAAAAAGTTAACAAGTGCATTTGATAATGAATGTTTGAGACTGCGACAGGCTTCTGAATCTGAGACTTATCCACCTGAGGTTGCAGGAGCTAGTAACATAGATTTACATAACCCGTAAGTTATTCTTTTCTTTCCTCCCCCCAACCTTCTCTCGTCCTTATTAAGCACTTGGGGAAAAGCTTTTCTTGTCAATTAACAAAATTTATATTTTATATTTACAGAACTACAATGCCTGTAACATCAACAGTTCAGACTCCGCAGATGTTTAAAGGTTCCCTTAAAGGATATCAGCTAAAAGGCCTTCAGTGGCTAGTTAATTGCTATGAGCAGGTTGTTAGGCAATTTCTACATTATAATTTAATATCTTTCTCATGATTTTTAATCTAGGAGATCCTTTGTCCCTCAAAAAAATGGAAATTAAGAGTGGCTGCAAGCAAGAGTTTCATTTCTTTTGGCTTCTTTTCTTTCAGGGTTTAAATGGCATACTTGCTGATGAGATGGGCCTTGGGAAGACCATCCAGGCCATGGCATTTTTGGCTCATTTGGCAGAGGTAAGTATTGAACCTAGTGTTTTGTACATATAGATTTTCTTTATAGTAACTCTTGTTGCTTGTCCCATTCAGGAGAAAAATATATGGGGCCCTTTCTTGGTTGTTGCCCCAGCTTCTGTATTGAATAACTGGAATGATGAAATCAATCGTTTCTGCCCTGACTTGAAAACTCTCCCATATTGGGGTGGGCTTCAAGATCGAACTGTACTTAGGAAAAAGATCAAACCCAAGGACCTGTACCGCAGGTTACTTTCTATTTCACAGTTGTTATTTTACTTTATCAAGAACAATGATTATGATATGCTGGCCTATGTATGTGTTTAAGTGCTTTAGATGGTGCCATGTTTCGTTAAATTCTATATTTTTGTAAAGAAGCTTGTTAAAGTATATATATGTATGTATATATTTGATAATTAGCTCGTTAAAGCATGTATTTAAGGCATAGACATGAGATTCTATACCACTGAAATGAGTAAGCTTATAAAGAAATCTGGAACAACTTGATGTTGACGCCTGAAATGGTGTCTGACATGCTTATGAGTTGGTATATCTGGTATATTTGAAGGCAAAGATTGAGAAAATTAGTCTTCCTTCTGAAATATCCTTCTTCAATTGCTTCAATTTGGACTGTGGAGAATTGAGGAAGAAAAACACTTTGTTTGAGGACATGGTTAAACAACTATCAAATATGCATATCTTGATTTTACCTCATGCCTTCTCCAAAAGCAACATTAGTTCCTCTTTAATTTTTTTTTAACACCGATAAAGAAATATCAATAGTAAACAGATGATCAACTAGCTTCCTTCGTATAGTCCAGGTCTTCTAGAGTATTTGAACTTTTCATTACCTTGTCAGCTCTTAATGCTTCTTATCTGGATAGCAGAGCAGTCAAAACATTTGCCATTATTTAATTTTTAAAAAAAAAATCCATTAACCTGATTTTTTTCATAAATGAAGTGCATTATATCGTTTTTTTTTATTATTTTTTTATATGAGCTTCTTTCTCTTGCCAGGGAAGCTGGATTTCACATTCTCATTACCAGCTACCAGCTGCTAGTGTCTGATGAGAAGTACTTTCGGCGTGTGAAATGGCAATACATGGTGTTAGATGAAGCCCAGGCAATCAAAAGTTCGAACAGGTTCTAACTTTTTTCTTTGTTGTTGTAGTGGCTTTAGTCTTTGAGATGTTTTTATTCTTTGGTCTTAGTTGCTATCATTTTGTTTCTTGCATCCCACTAAAGAGTCAACCGTGGGGAGTCATCTTATTTTGTGTGTATGTAATAAAATGGACATATAGTGGGAAGAGAGTAATACCATTAAAAAAAAGGGTCATACCTAGTACCTATAAAAAAAGGGGTCATACTTAGTGCACAAGACTCCACTTTTGCAGGTTTGGGAGAGGCGATTGGTAGGCAATCTTACCTCCAAATTTTTCTTTTTAGAGACTAACTTCTAGATTCGATATTGCAACTTGTTGATTTTGGTTGAAGGCACTTGCCATCGCATCAAAGCCTAGAGTAGTACCATAAAAAAATTGAAACAAACCCAAGAATCTACTGAAATCGTTTATTTATTCAGCATTCTTTTAGTCACTATGTAGTCACTTAAAGTACACGTTTTCTCATCCATCTGATCTTTCCTTTCCTTTTTTGAACTCCACTTTTATTTCTTTTAATAAATTGATACCTGCTGTTACTTTAGTTTTCAATTCATATCCATTGTGTTCTTTTTATTTCAATGTGCTTTTTTATCATCATCATCATCATCATCATTCTTGTTGATGTTGATATCATTATTAGAATTATTTTGTTAAGAGAGATTAAGATTCAACATAAAACGTCATCCAAATAAATTGTATCTTTTTAGTATTGCAGTATTGACATGTCTATAGCATCACATAAGAATTCAGTGTTAACCATTACACCCCTCCTAAAGTTTCATGAATCATCTATCTGGTGAATAGTTTATGTTTCTAATCCTTTATATTCTCATCATTAATTCATTGGATATTTGACTTGGCAGTATAAGATGGAAGACACTGCTTAGCTTCAATTGTCGGAACCGATTGCTGCTGACTGGTACACCTATCCAGAATAATATGGCAGAGTTGTGGGCCCTTTTGCATTTTATTATGCCAACCTTATTTGACAGCCACGAACAATTTAATGAGTGGTTTTCAAAAGGGTAAGCATTTTTTCTTTGGTTGGTTCATCTTTTCGGTTAGTGTAGCCTACAGTCTACAGAATTATAATATTTTCCTATCAATGATCTTTTACTGCATACTATCAGAATTGAGAACCATGCAGAGCACGGGGGTACTTTGAACGAGCATCAGCTTAACAGATTGGTGAGTTTGCCTTTTTCAGTGTTGTCATTGTGAGAGTGAACAATAAAGTTTTTTTTGTCTACTTGCTGCCATGTACCATCCTTAACATATATGTATGCTATTTAAAATAACTACAATAATTCTCAGTTTCTTTTTAGATCATGATCTCTGCTGCCTTCGCTTTTGACCTTTGATATTAATATAACTATATCTTTCTAACTTGTATTTTGGTTGCCTTTTTTCTTACAGCATTCAATTCTAAAGCCTTTTATGCTGCGAAGAGTTAAAACAGATGTAATTTCTGAGCTGACCAGGAAAACTGAGGTTACAGTGCATTGCAAATTGAGTTCTCGCCAGCAAGCTTTTTATCAGGCTATTAAGAACAAGATATCTCTTGCCGAGTTGTTTGAGGGCAATCGTGGGCATCTTAATGAGAAGAAAATACTAAATTTAATGAATATTGTCATTCAGCTGAGAAAGGTATATTCTCAATTCTAATGGCGTTCTGTTTGGTTCCCCTTCTTCATTTAAAAAGTATAATTTATCAACTCTGTGGGGGCAAGAAATTGTGGAATTTCGTGCATTTTGTCTGTCATGTGGAATATTTCTTTTTACTAGTTGTCCATGACGTGTTCCAATTGTGCAATGGTAGGTGTGTAATCATCCAGAGTTGTTTGAAAGGAATGAGGGAAGAACATACCTCCACTTTGGGGAGATCCCAAATTCTCTTCTGCCCCCTCCCTTTGGGGAGTTGGAGGACGTGCACTATGCAGGAGGTCACAATCCTATAACATACAAGGTACTTTCTTAAAGCTTTTTCTGCCTTACAATAATGTTTTTGTTTGTTATATATACTACCAAAACATTAAGCTTCATTGTCATGAAAATGCCAACCCTACTAAATACTCAATTCTTAGGTTTCTCTCGTAGCTTTAAAAGTGAGGAAAGTTGCTTTGCTTTTCTTTTTTTTTAATAAAATAAGTGAATACTTCATGCGTTTGCACTTGCTTTATGTATTTGTCTATAGACACGACACATGTCTATAGTCACCTAGGCCAGCAGGCCAATATTCTTTTCTAGGACAGGCCATTTGGTGAGCTCAAGTATTTTGTGGGGGGGGAACGGGGTGGGCAATTCAATTTTTTCGAATCCCAGCCTTTGGCAGGCCTCTATATATGTGCGTGTGTGTTGTAAATGGGAATTCAAATTTTGGTGGGCCCCATAGCCACCCAAGGGATATTTTGACTCTTCCAATGTGATGAGAATGCACGCTCCAGCTTCATTCTCTGCTTTAGTTTATGAGAATGAGGAACTTGAGCTCTTCTTTTTTGGATAAATAGGGACTTGAGCTCATTCTGTTATGGATCTAACTTTCCTTTTGTATTTTCCCAGATTCCCAAACTAGTTCATGAAGAAATTACCCATAGTTCGGAAACTCTTTACACAGCAGTTGGGCGTGGTGTCTGCAGAGAATCTTTTCACAGACTCTTCAATATATACTCCCCCGAAAATGTCTATCGATCTATATTCCTGCGAGAGGATAATTCAGATGGATTATCTTTTGAAAGTAGAACTTTTGGTTTTACACGTTTGATGGATCTGTCCCCGTCAGAGGTTACATTTTTGGCTACTAGCTCTTTTATGGAGCGACTACTGTTTTCTGTAATGAGATGGGACCAGCACTTCTTGGATGGACTCATAGAATCACTTATGGAAACCATGGATGATGACCCTGAATGCAGTTACCTTGAGAGGGGGAAAGTGAGAGCAGTTGCGCGGATGTTACTGATGCCATCAAGATCTAATACAAATGTACTACGAAGTAAATATGCAACAGGGCCTGGAGATGCTCCATTTGAGGCTTTAGTTGTGCCTCATGAGGACAGGTTTCTATCCAATAGTAGGCCTCTTCATTCAGCGTACACATTTATTCCGAGAGTTAGAGCCCCACCAGTATGTTTTTCAAGTATTCGTTTTGTACTCTTTATTTACTATTAAAAAAAAATCATTTATCTTATTAAAAAAAAAAAAATTTCATCTCCAATTTTTATTTTACCTATATAGGTTGGTGCTCACTGCTCCGATAGAAACTTTGCCTACAAAATGACTGAAGAACTACATGACCCCTGGATAAAGAGGATGTTTATTGGGTTTGCACGCACATCTGACTGTAATGGACCCAGAAAGCCAGTTGGTCCTCCTCATCATTTGATTCAAGAGATTGATTCTGAACTACCAGTTTCACAACCTGCTCTTCAGTTGACATACAAGATTTTGGGATCTTCTCCACCAACGAGAAGCTTTGACCCGGCAAAGTTGCTCACTGTAAGCCTTTTCTTTCCTGGTGTCCTTTTTGTTATTTAGTGAATATTGTTTTCTTTTGTATTGAACTTAATTGCTCAAGTGTTTGGTTATGTTACATCTGAATAGGACTCTGGGAAGCTTCAAACACTTGATATATTGTTGAAACGTTTGCGGGCAGAAAATCACCGTGTTCTCTTGTTTGCCCAAATGACAAAGATGCTGAATATTCTTGAGGTATTTTTAGTTCTTTAATCTTTGAACCTTCTTCTGCAGCTAACATGAAGCTGTCCCAAGTTTAGCCAAATCAGTACTATTTCTGATCAGTCCTAACATGTTTAAGATTTTGTCAAAATCATGATATTGGCAGGTCCTAATAGACAGAGTTGTCCTTTGGAGGAAATTTCCTTCAACCCACTACGTGAGACTTAAAAAACTATCCATGCGTACTTTAGTCACATGACCTACTTAAATAGTCGTGATGTTTTTAAATGATTTTATAAACCATGTGATTTAATACGTGGGGGGTCATATTAGCTGCCATGTAATGGGTTGGAGGAGATTCCTCCAGCCCAGTTTGGAGGAAAACTTTGTTCAGTCCTAATACAAATTGGTGTTGGTGTTATGGATGAGCCTTTGCATTTGTGTGTCAATGCATATGTTTAGTTATGATACAAAAAGTTTACTTAATAATTCACTTATGAGTTAAAGAGATAAGTTCGTGGTAGCCTGGGTTTGACTTGCCTTGGTTTCATATCGGTTAGCAAAATAAACTTTAAAGAGGATCTGAGATGAGAAACAAATTTCAAATCATTATCAGGTCTATAAATTGATTTTGCAAGCCAGCTTGGCAGATTGGAAATCTTACCACAATAGCACTGTAGTTTACTACTTCACTTGTCTTTTTTAATGGCTTAGCAATCTTCTCTGGACATTCTGTTTTGTTGTTCATGAATCTTTCATTTACGTGCAGGACTACATGAACTACAGGAAATATAGATATCTTAGACTCGATGGATCCTCCACCATAACTGATCGTCGAGATATGGTCAGAGATTTCCAGCATCGGTATGATTTCATAAACATACTGATTTTTTGAATGGAATTTCAAAGTTGCTCTCTCTCTCTTTGGTTGCTTGTTCTTATCATATATTATATACATGGGAGGTGTAAGAGTTTGGTACTAAGATTTTTATTTTTGTTGTTGCAGGAATGATATTTTTGTATTCTTGTTGAGCACAAGAGCTGGTGGACTGGGCATTAACTTGACAGCAGCTGACACTGTCATATTTTATGAAAGTGATTGGAATCCAACTTTGGATTTACAGGCAATGGATAGAGCTCATCGGTTGGGTCAAACAAAAGATGTTAGTTCCATTTTTTATTGCTTTAGTTTGGTTTTTCCTTTTCAGAATGCTACAGGCGTATGGATGGCTTGAGAGCCTCCAAGCAAAGCCATTTATTTCTTTGCTTTAGGGATTCCTTGCTTCCTTATGTGTTTGTTGTTGTTTGTCCTCTCTCTTGCCCACAAACACACACATCCACTTGGAGACAAACGTTGGTTTCTCAAAATTTTAAATTGTTTTAGATTCTCTAATTTAATTTGAAATACTAATGATTTCATGGTGTAGGTTACTGTTTACCGACTTATTTGTAAAGAGACAGTTGAAGAGAAGATTCTTCAAAGAGCAAGTCAGAAGAATACTGTTCAGCAACTTGTAATGACGGGTGGTCATGTTCAGGGTGATCTATTGGCCCCTGAGGATGTTGTATCCTTACTTCTGGATGATGCCCAACTGGAGCAGAAATTGAGAGAAATTCCATTACAGGTGGGTTTAAAATCTGGTTATCTGTCTGTCTATTGTTCTATTCCAACTTAAAATCCACTTTGCAGGAGATTAGTATCTCTTGTGCTTTTCTTGTAAACACACAAACACACACCAAAGGTTCCTGTTTGGCTTCCTTTTTGAGAGACTGTATGTTGAGAATAAAAGCACATCATTTTTTATGTTCCCTGAAAATAGGCTATGCAGATTTTTTTTCCTGGAAAAAAAAGTTCTTAAAATATGTTAGTAGACATGGTTTTACACCTACTCTTTCTTTACTTGGAGAAAAAACAAAAGATTTTGGAGACCAAAGTCAAACAGCTACTGGAACTATTTTCAGAAATTTTAATTATCTTTTCTCTGGCCAGGTTAAGGATAGACAAAAGAAAAAACAATCAACAAAGGGTATTCGGGTAGATGCAGAAGGTGATGCATCTTTGGAAGACCTAACAAATGCTGGATCTCAGGGTACAGGACCTGAGCCCTCTCCAGATCCAGAGAAAGCAAAATCCAGTAACAAAAAGGTACTGACATTCTTTGTCACTTGTCTATGTATTTTATGTTTAGTTCTAGTTCTATGTATCCAATCAAATCATTCCTTATTAATTGCTACTTGTTAGAATATTAGCGAAACAAAATTATTAGAGATCTTTGTGTACTGTGGTGGTTTACCAATACCTGCATTGTGTTCTATTACATGGGTTTGACAATTAGAATAAGTTCATGGGTTCAATTCTCAACCATCAATACATTTCATAACACTGTAGTGAACAACATTCCATATAACTTTATCAATGGGATAATAATAAAATAATAAATAGGCCTGGTTAGTCTAGTAAGTACTCTGTCCCCTGAATGATGATATGCAGATCTGTGGATCTGCCCAACTCCTCAGGTGCGCAAATTATGCACCCAGTTTATTAAAATTAATCTCATGAGTAGCATTATGAACCTTAGTTCTTATAAATAATGTTTTTGGTGCATTCAATGTTGTTTTCGTTAATGTCTTTGTGCAGAGAAAGGCTGCTTCTGACAAACAAGCTCCATCAAAGCAAAGGAATCCTCAAAATGTGACTTCACCAATGGACTACGAGTTAGATGACCCCCTTCAAAATTCTGATCCACAAGCACAGAAGCCCAAGAGGCCGAAGAGACCAACGAAGAGTGTAAATGAAAATCTTCAACCAGCATTTACCGGCACACCCATGGTAGTTTCAGAACAGACCCACTATCCACCCGTGAATGAGTTAGGATCTGGTGGTTTCAGAGCAGGGCAAGATATCTCACAGCATACCAACCCGTTCACTTGATAGTTCAATGAAATATAGAAGACTCGCATTTGTCAATCAAGCTGTGGGTACATCCAATGGGTGATTACAATGTTGCCTTGTTTAATCAGCAATGAGGGTTTTTTTCCTGCCTTATGGCTGCTGCGAGATGAAAGAAGCAACCGGCGAAGGCAGGTGGAACCAGAGGATTGTATATACTATTTGTACGGATTAGGTTGTAGATTACTGGCTATATACATAAGAGGGTTGGGGCATGTATAGATGGGCTCTCTCTCTCTCTAATTATTTTGACTGCACAAGCTATGTAGTCTTGATGTTGTAGTCAGCCCCATTTTGAAATGTTGGTTTAGTGACAGAAATCTCATAGCCTTCTCTCTCTCTCTCTCTCTCTCTCTCTCTCTCTCTCTCTCTCTCTCTCGTGTGTGTGTGCCCCTGAATCGGATCATCTATAAACCCTTATGAAGACATGGTATGTGACTTAAACTTGGCAAATCAAGAAATTATAATCTAACGGAAACCAGAGCATTAAGCTTTCAATATGCCATTATATAGTGTCATGAAGTTTTCTTGGTCCCTTAAGTAAGAACATATTATAAAGATGAGATGTAAAGTTTCATATAACTAACACTTATCAAAAAGTTTCATATAACTAACACAAGCCATCAACAATAGTTTTACTAAGTTGTCAAGGGTCTTGTAGCTGAATTAATACATTTCAATGCACTTTGGAGGTTTAAGGAGAAAAGGCTTAGCATCATATTATAATTTATAATTGTGAAAAAAAAAAAGAAGCTTTTTCGAGGTTTTTTTTTTTTTTTTTTTTTAATCTTAGCTCTACTGAGTTGGCTTTTCACTTAAGGCAATAGCAAATATCTGTTACTAATTAAAGCAAGGAAGACCGAAGACCCAAAATAACTTAAGTATTAGTAATTAAAAAAAAAAAAAAAAATTCAATTAAGGAAGTAATAGATAAAATAACTTCAGATATAGTAAATTGAGAGAAAAGAATACATGTGAGCTATGTAGCCGACTCTAACTAATTGTTGAGGATTCATAGTCAACTCTAAAAATTTTGGGATTAAGACTTATTATTATTAATTAACACTAGGACACCCTTGGATTGGCTTAGCCAGGCCTAATTGGATTTTCAATCATAGGTGACTCTCTACCTCTAGAGCAATTTGCCAAATAAGTTCAGTTCACAGGTTTTTTTACCATCATAACAGAGTATGATCCTCTAGCGTTGTTCAACGGAAATTTGTCAAGCACTTAATACCTCACAACCATGCTTGCATTATCTTAAACATGTTTTAAAACCCAGCACGCCCCAATAAAAGTAGATCAGCAGCACAAATCTAAATTTTGTGCCGTTCCCTCTTTAATTACAAGAGCAACAAACTAAATTTTTTCAGCACTCTTGTTTTCATGAAAATTTAACATAGAATCTAAACAGGAAGTAAATTTTAAAGCATTTTTGTCTATTTTAGCATAAGATTCTACTTATTTATTTATTTTATATACTCATTTTACAAAACATCTTACATCAAATTATTTATTTTACATTACGTTACATTAAAATTTTTCTTGATTTTTTATAATTGTTTCCGATGTTGGGAGAGTCAGAAAAAGCACACACGATATTCTCTTGATGAAACAAAAACTAAAATATTAGCTTCTGGTAATAAATCTCAAATCCATGAGAGGTTTTCCTGAATCTACAAGGAGATAAAAACTAGAATCCACAAACGTTTGTGTTTATTGATATAAGTCTAGTTTGCCTCTGACAATTACAAAACATATAAATACTAAGAAAAACGTTTAAAACCCTAATTTGCATTAATTATGCGATTAGGTGACAAAATACCGAAATTTACCAAAACATGGCAAAATTGAGTTAAATGCAGAATCATAAACTACTAACTTTAAGGGTTGTCACAAGATAAGCAGGACCTTATTTTGACTTTTGAGCAAAAAGTTATTAAGGAAACAAATATTGCTATAAATGGTAAAATCACAGTTTTCGGGGCCTAAATGAAGGAATTCACCATTTTCAAGGGGTACCTCATGGCATAGCAATAACTATTGCTTAGAAGGCCGTTTTGCTTCAGCCTACCAAATTTCTTGCGATTCCGATTCCGACTTCGAGGTCTATGATTTCTACTAGTGCCTTTTTGCCTTGTATGTTGATTTCAGGCAAGCGTGAGAGTCCAAGAAGGCCATGGTGGTCTGTTCTACATCAATTTCTCTTTCTTTACACATAATAACCACCATTCACTATTTTCCTTCAATCTTGGGAAGCGTAAACAAATAATAAAAAATTATATACGAAGTGAAGTTTCCTCCTGGAAACTTAAATCCTGGCTCTTGTTCACCACACCCAACAAACACGTATACTTGTTAAGCAACCATTGCACCAAGGGTGCATGGTGATAATTTACACATTTTGCTTGACTAATATGAGTGATTTTGAAGGTTTTTTTTTTGTTGAGATAAAGTGATTTTGAAAGTTGAATGTGTAAAATTGATACCTTTTACCATTTTGTGCATTGATTAATGCAAATGCTCTTACACATTTTGCTTGTCTAATATGGGTGATTTTGAAGGTTGAATGTGTAAAATTGATACATTTTACTATCTATTTTGTGCATTGATGAATGCAAATGCTCTTACGCAACATACTGTACATTCTATAACTGTAATCAATTTTCAATTTAGTCCATTATGTTTAACAAATTTTCATTTTAGTCCATTAACTTTGATAAATTGTCATTTTAAAAATTTTCAGTTTAGTCCATTGGCTTTGAATAACTCAAAGTTTGAAATTTATATTTTTCTTGGTTTAAATAAATTAATAACATAATCTCTAAAATTATTTTATAATGTTGAAAATGCAGAACACCATTATTTTAAGGTAGTTAGCGCCAACTTTTTAACAGCAATAGATGGAAGGACTAAAGTGACTGTATAATCAAAGTTCATGGACTAAAATGAAAATTAAACGAAGTTACAGGTGTAAAGTTATTTTTGCCTATATTTTACCTACTTCAGTGAATGGATGGGGTAGAAATTTCGCTAAGGAGTTAGGAGTCACTGGATATGGAACATTTAGCTATAGTATTATCAGAGAGGCATAAGTCACACCATGTTTATCACATAATTATATCTCAAGTACCAGCATGTTTACCAGTGCATGTATACTAAATATTTCCATGGGAAAATCAAAACCACTTAAATAAAAGCAGAAGAGCGACAATCGTCAAGGCCGACAGTTTTTATGAGAATCTAGTGCCCATAGTCCAGGACAACAGTTCTGGTTCTAGATTCTCGAAAACTGTAAGCTTCATTTAAGGGACAGAGCTTGAGCATGGTGGCGGATGTGATCATCAATGAAGGTGGCAATAAAATAGTAAGAGTGATCATAACCAGGTTGCAATCTCAGAAGGAGTGGAACATTAGAATTTTTGCATGCCTCTTCAAACTTGTGGGGCAGGAGTTGATCATGCAAGAATTTGTCATCATCCCCCTGCACAAATTTGGCAATAAACAGTAAAATGAATGGCCACAATATCCATTATGTATATTAGATTTGAAAACACAGGAGCTGTTTTCCTTTTAATTTTTCCTTTTTTTTTTCTTTCCCCGGATGGTTTAAACCCAAATGCTCCTTTTTTCTAGAAGGCAGAGAAGTCACAACATTTAGGCTTCATAGAGGACAAATGTGTAGCAAAGAAAGCAGCAACAAGAGAGTATGATAATATATTTGCAGATGGTAAATCCATCCACAGAAATATTTCAATTTACGTGTCACTTACACATTATTCACCTCGTCCACTCTCACATTAATACATTATTCACCTCGTCCACTCTCTAAGGGTACATTTGGAGCTAACGAAGATGAGGAGAGTATACTCCTATCACCTTCCCCTCCAATCCCCTCTCCTCTCCCTCCATCTCTCTCCATCCAAACACAAGATAAAAGAGTTACTAAAGAACTTTAGTGAGATCCTACTAGGAATGGTTTATTGTCTTAATTTCTTCCAAAAATTTTACTTTCTTGTCATGCAAGTTAGCAATCCTTTATCCAAATTACAAAAATGCATAAACAAATTTTATCAACCATCTGTAAAAAGACTCACTGCATTCTTTACTTTTTAATTTTGGATGTTAAAGAGTGTAATCAATAAGTAGAAAAAGTTAACTATAGGGTGCTTTATTTAGCATAGATTGCCAAGTATCAGTCACCTAAAAGCATAAATTGCTTTAAGACTGTTTTTCATGGCTAGTCATATAGTATTAAACTTTTCTTTAAATCAGCTGGGCTTTAGTGAAATCTTAAATGAGAAAACCGAAAATTACATTCACATATAAGGAAATTGCTGAAACCATCCTCTATACATGGAATCAAAGTGACAAACAACACAAAATTAACCAACACCACATCAAATTATTACTACCCAAAAAATGCTACTTTTGCTTATCATTGGCCTTGGTAATTGATATCAGCATGCTATAATCACCTACTCATTCGATTGTCAACTTAAAGTGGGAAAGTTTAAATGACAGATTTATATATGCATGTGAAATTAACTTAAGAATATGACCTCTTACCTGATCGATCAGAATGGTAGCAGATACATCATGGAACTTCGAAATCAGGAAAGTGGCATCATATTCCTGCATTTTTAAAAATTCATTTGTTATAACTAAGGCACCGTGATGTTATAACTTTGCTGTGATTTCTGAAAATTTCTAAGAAATTACCTCCCAATCGGCTTTGTAGCTGCCTAGATAATTTGTGAAAGCCTTCTGGCCCCAGGGACAGTTTATAGGATTCACAATGGGAGAATAAGCAGACACCGACTGAAAAATGAGTGAAGGAAAGGAAATAAATCAAAAGCCAAAGTGATTACAAGAGGTTTCCATGTTGAAAGAAAATGGTCAATTTCAGAACTCTGTTAATTTGTAGAAATCTTAAGACCTTCAAGTGCATAGAAGTAAATATTATCATCTATTACCTTATACTTGTCCAGGTTTTTAAGGTAGATTGTTAAAGCACCATGCCCACCCATAGAATGACCAAATATAGATGCCCGTGAAGTATCAAGCTGTGGGAAATTTTCACTTAAAAGTTTTGGCAATTCTTTGACAACATAGTCATACATACGCCAGTTCTTCCACTTCTCTTGTGTAGCATTCAGATAGAATCCAGCACCTGTTCAAGAAAAACGAAATTAAATACTGCAATTAAAGACTAATTCAACTCCACCAGTGTCTGTACTTAAGTGTGATATGTTTTTCTGATCCTACGCCCAGGAAAAAGGAGGATAGCAGTAGGCTGATGGCCAGCGTAAAATTTAGTAATGTTATTACAGGGGAAAAAGGGGGAAGGGGGGGGGGGGGGGTTTTGGTAAGAATAGAGGCTAACTTACTCTCTAACAGATCTTGCACTCCCTATTATTTAGAGGGTATTCATATGCAGTAACCTTTGATACATTATTTGATAAAATTGACATACCAATGTACTTAATGCAGATTGTGTCAATAAAAATGAAGCACCAACCAGCATCAGTTAAACTCCGTGATGTAATGTGTCAGTAAAATGCTACCAAATTGTCAATATCAACAAGAATGAACAATTATGATAATAGTAACAACAAAAGCAACAATCCTCAAGAGAGACTCATCCAAATTTACACTAAGGCATGCACCAAAGTTCACAATAATTGTACAAATAAAACTAATTTCTCACATCCATACGAACCACTGTAGTGCTGTATTGTGAACAGTAAAATTACAAGTAGTTAGACGATGATATGCTTGTTTTACTTATTATATATGCAGAATAGCATATGAATAGTTAAAGAATAGTAACTAATGATACAAGCCACCTACTGAAAGCAATTATAGCATAGGTGTCATACTCAATTTACTTACTACCACACTTCTTTAGATAGAAGATATATAAAATCAAACATCTCTATCATTTCATCATGATTGAGGACTGCCCAGTCATGAAACATAAAAGAACTACCCCACAGTTCATAATATGGTACTCCAAAATTGAATATTCAAATGGGTCAAACCCATAGCATTTATCTGACAATTCAGATGGTTAAATTTTTCAAAAAGATTTGAGAATTCAGAAAACAAAATTTGATGGCCTGATGTTGCATACCTACACCAAAATCCCAGCTGTCTGCCTCTCCTTCTACATTCAGGCCTCCTGTAATAAGGAATATCATGTAAGAAACAGTTAGCATTGAACATCCTGGAATGCAACTACTAGTCATAAGGCAGTTTAAAATCAAAATTTGACATCTTAACAATAAGATCAGGAGGAAAAAAACAATTTTAAGAAAATAAGTACTGCATAGGCTTGGTTACAACAGCGAATAAATGCATTCATGCTCATTGAGGTTTTTTTTTTTTCAATTGGTAACGTTGTCATACCCACCAAGGGTTGGATTACTTGAGCATTATGTTTCCTAACACAATTACTATATCTTTCACTCGTATGCTATATAATGCTATCCTCTACCTCTTTCCTCGTCTCAGCAAATGAGAGAATTAATATCTCAAATTATGACAGAAACATTACACCTAAATAAAATGACTATTTTGGTTGTTTATCATACTGTACATTTGCTTTACCAGTCTCTCAGTGTGTGTGTGTGTGTATTTTCCATTTGACAAACTAGTCACCTGTTTT
This sequence comes from Castanea sativa, assembly GCF_040712315.1. Classification (NCBI taxonomy): domain Eukaryota; kingdom Viridiplantae; phylum Streptophyta; class Magnoliopsida; order Fagales; family Fagaceae; genus Castanea; species Castanea sativa. Next base: position 42,546,154 of record NC_134021.1, read on the forward strand.
TAAAGGATTCTTTTGAATTCAGAAACAAGAAATTTCAACAGAAACAAGATGAACATGGGCATAAAGTCTGATTCTAATTCTTAGTAATTATAAAGGGAAAAACCCCTCACAGAGAAGATAACACAGATGGTGAGTTCCCTAAGCCCAATACTTGCATTGAATGCAGTCTAGTTTGAAACAATGTCAATAGATTTTGCTGATGAGCTCTAGCTCAACTAGCACCTCCTCCCCTTATAAGTTCTAGGTGGAGGGTGAGGTCACGAGTTCAAGATCCATTATGTGCTAATTTATCAATAAATAAAAAAATTCAATGAGATTTTACTTCTGGTTAGGAAACATCAAAGACAATAAGTCAACCCAAAATTTTTTAAAAAACGAAACAAACACATCCTTGGATTCAAGATTTGATTAGATTATTTTGAAAAGATAAACTTAGAAATTCAAGTATATATGGTATATCATTAGCCATGGCATGCTAATCAGTCAACAAGCTTTCCCAATTCTTTGAAAATTGAAAGAGTCCCTAGAGAGTGGAAAAAAAAAAGGGAATATAAAACCTATGGCTAGTTGGCATGATAAGCCAACAAGGCGACAAACTTCAGCTATTTGGGATAAAAATCGTAAAATATTGGGATGTAAAGCTATATTCCAAATTGTAAATACACCATTTTTCATAAATTCTAGCATTTCACTTTGCAGTTATAAGATAGAGATGTATTAACAATAATGTGCAAAGCTAATTCAAGTTACATAATATAAGAAAGAATTTATGATGTATATCACAGGCTTGTCAAATACTTGAATACAGCAGATGTTAAAACAGTTCCACTCAGTTTTCACTTAGCGTCTATTTGGGAACAACTTATTTAGCTGTTTGCTGAAAGTGTGTTAAAGTATATTTGTACTTTGAAAAAGTAAGAAAAAGTGAGGTTTTATAAAGTTGTACATAAAAGCTAAAAGCTGAGCTTAACTCTAGCCAAACAGACACTTAGCCTACTCTAGTCTTTTTGGTAACTGTCTTAGTTGCACACTAAAAAGCATGGAAAATAGCCATTTTGCTAACTGTCTTAGTTGCACACTAAAAACCATGGAAAATAGCCACCATAACTGAGGATGGACACATTTCTCAGATTAACCACCTTGCACACATCTTAAATAGATATGCTAGGATATTGGAAGGGATAAATATGACACAATAATCAAGTGCTTGAAGAGCTATGAACACCCATGCTAGCACCCAAAAAAAAAAAGGCATGGATAGGTTTCGGGGGTACAAGTTGAATTTATTAATAAAAAATGGGTTTAAATGTAAAATACAAGATCTAGTGTTTTAGAAAGCTAGAGACCTTCAGAATTCTATATTCCTATATCAAATATGGATCATAGATCAAGTTTTTTCCCCCTATTTTATTATTTATATTTCTATATTAGTTTCATCATTTACACATATTTTGTATATTTTGATTTTTTTTTTTAATGTAATTATCTTAAAAAAAAAAAAAAAAAACTAAGATAATGTATATTTTAAAATATTTTGTATCCCTGCCATCCATATATCCTAAACTTTCAAGAATTGACATATTGCTTTGTCCATATTATATTGTATTTATGTCCCATATCCATATCACTGTTTCATGGGTTGCATGTGACTCTTATAGCATAAAGCAAAACAAAGACATCATGCGTTTTAAGTTCTAAATGTGTGATTAAAACTGGTGTCTAAAAATAATAACCCAAAGATTGATTCTATATGGGTTGTTGACTTACTTGGGGATGTATCAGGGGCAATCAAAGCAACACCCTCACTTGAAGCAGCACGTTGAGCTCCTGACTTGACTATAAAGTTCTCATCTGTGCAGGTAAGGCCAGAGAGCCAGTAAAGTACCTGCTCATGATGAAGGAAAGACCTTTAAACTGCAATTATCATACATTCTAGAGCCCTCAAATGCTACATTGGTATATAAGAGTAAGAAAGTTGATAAATTTATTGCAAATATGTTTAAGTGTATTTTTTTTTAGAGGGAGAGGGTAGGGTTCAGAAGTGCTTTCTAATTATAATATGTAGTGAACAATGAGCTCTACCTCAACTGGCACCTCCTCCCCTTGCAAGTGCTATGTGGAGGGTGAGTTTTGAGTTTGTGGGTTCAAGACCAACGGATTCACATGTATAAAATTATAATATGTGAGAGTGCAATAACACACCTCAAGTATTGCTCTTTGCTGACACAATTCGATGAGTTTTCTTTATTTAAAAAAAGAAAAATCAATTTTACCTAGTGTATCACATTTTTTAGCCTCTAGTAAATAATGGTATTTTGGGAGATGATTGAAGTTGCAAATTAACAAGGGCTCATTAGAGGATTAATAATCGTTTTCCAGATTTGACGACTACTCAGTGTTATCAAGATTCACGATGAATCTTGTTTAAACTAAAGAAAATATAGCCACAGACTCAGATCAATGATTAAAAAAACATGGATAAGTCAACAGTTTTGATTTATCTATTTGTTTCAACCAGAAATTCACATAAATAATTAGAAACTTCACACAAAACTTGACAAAATTTCACTAATGTCCTTTTTCTAATAAAGCAATGTTCTATAAACTTGGCTATAACTTCAGTAACTTAAATCAGGTATGGCTTCAGCATGGGAACAAAATCAAAATCACCACCTAATTTTCAATCCAAAACCAGTTATCCAAACTCCATCAATCACCAATTACCAGTTAAATTATAGTGAAGACATATTCCATGAACAAAAAAAACATGCAACATTTGCACTAACAATAGAACCCAAAACACTAACAAGATTCCACAAGCTAAGAAGCATGGAGACGGATACTGACACGAACACAACACCAGACACGGCAATTCTTGAAAATTTTGGACACAACATGGTAGGGGTACAACAATTAAGTGTGTGTTTTTAAGGTAAATTCTATAATATAAGCATATTTTATGTTTATTTTAAGCTATTAAAAATAAGAACTATCAAAATCATTAAAAACATGTCTAAAGTCAAAGGATTGTTTAAATAAATAAAAAAATATTTTTCCCCCAACACACTTAGGATACGCATGCAGGAGTGTTCACCGTGTCGGACACGCCAAACCCTGAACTACAATATTGATTGTTAAGGTAAGCATGCAAGTTTGATCACCCAAAAATTTCAAACACCCACATAATAATTTACACCATATAGCAAGTAAATATGCTTAGATGTAAAATTCATCACATAATGTAGTACTCAACATTGGCATGGAAATCAAAACCCAGAAATTAATTTTGGGTATAATTTATCTTAAAAGGGAAAAATTGGAAATGGGTATGTGAGGAAATGGAGAAAAAAAGAAGAAGAAGAAGAAGAACGTTTTGAGGACTTACAGGGAATTTGGATGAAGAGGTAGGAGAAGGAGGGAAGTAGATGTAGAAGGTCATGGAACAGCCCAGAGTGGGGCTGAAATGCTTGTACCTCTTGTTGTACCCTCCAAACATCTTTGAGCTACTGATCTCTGTTGGTTTAGTCTCCATTTTCTTTTCTTTGCTTTGCAGTGGTGACTGGTGAGTGGTGTGTCTCTCTGGGGATCAGAATTTAGAGGAAATGAGCTCTACAGAGCTATTTATAGAGTCTATGATTAATTTTGACATAATAAATAATAAAAAAAAGGTTATTAAAAATAAAAATAAAAAACAATTTCAGTGTGTACGACGTTTTAATTGAAAGCAATCCACAATTTCTGTTAAATTGTAAAATTGTGTTTTTAAGATACAATTTTACAACTTTAAATTTATAATTGAAATTGTGTTTTGAATTAACGTTTTTTTTTAAAGTGTTGTGTGAATGATGCGCCCACTTTATATGGGCAGTAACAATTTCTCATTAGCATTAATTATAATATGCCTTTTTTTTTTCTTTTTGTTTTGTGGGTATCATAATGCATGCAATCACGGTTAATTATGGTGGAATCAAGTAGAAGATGTTAATACATGGTTGTAATGGGTGATCACACCATAAAATGATATACCTTCTCACATATGTATTATTATTATTATTATTTTTTTTATATTTGGAATAGGGGAAGACTCAATACTTAGCGAAATAGAATAAGGACTTAAACTCAGATGAGAGTTTTACTTATATATACACTTAAATTAGATTAGAAATTTTTTTTTTCTTGTATAATATATATATATATATATATATATGATATTTGGGTAAAGTTGTTACTCTTGGGTTGAATTATAATATATTGTTTCAAGGGCTACAAAACTCCTCAAGTGAGGATGAATCACTGCTTTCATAAAGAAAAAAAAAAACGTGGATGCAATGGCTAGAAAAGGATTCGGATCAAGTCAAGATCTTTTGTTTTTTGATAGTCCATCTATGGACCTATGTATACTTTTATTTTATGATAACATCGGTTTGTATTATGACATGCTTTTATTTTAGGCCTATAACTGCTGTTTCTACTTAGCTTAATGATATTCGGTTTCTACCACACAAAAAAAGGGCTACAAATTTGTAAATAAATATCAGTACACTCATTTGCATTTAGACTCATTTTATGCCTTTTGTAGACACTATAATATTCCAAGAGAACTCTCGTACTTTAATCCTAGTTTCAGAAAATTATTAGGTACTTCCGAAGTACTAGGAACGGACCCACTAAGAGGTTGGGGGGGGGGGGGGGTGCCTCCCACCATCTCTTTGAAAAATTTAAGTAGTATATAGGATGACTCATATTTTAGATTTTGGGTGTGAAATTGCTATAATTGGCCTCCCTCAAATTTTTGGATTGGTCCAAATAGCCCAAAAGAAACTAATCACCTAACCCTTTATTTGGGCTTGTGGCCCCTCCATAGTCCAATTACAACACAACAAAAAATCCCAAAATCACCAATATCGTATGTAACTCTAAGTTAAAAGACCCACACGGTGCAACGTTTCAGTAACTTAAAATAGCAAAGTTATTGCGTTACGCTTTTACACACCGTTTAACTTAACAATTCAATAAAACCTGTTAACTAAATATAAAAACCCAAAAGGATCGAGAGAGATACAGAGAGTTTGAGGGTTTGTAAGGCGCAGAGAGAGAAGGAGAGACATCTCATGGCACCGGCGCCGCCGCCGTTCGTCTACAGCCACCGAAAAACTGGCTTTCCCCAACGCCCTAACACCCCTATCAGACGACTGAAACCACTATACATAAACGCCACAAGGTGCGAATAGAGAGATCAAAGGGTCGCTATTGGTAAAGTTTTTTCTTTCTTCGTTAGGTTTTGGCTTTGAGTATTTTGGCCAGATTGGTTTCAATAATTTATATGACTCTTTTTAATAGTTTTATAAATTATGGGAAAGTCAATTACAATATTAAATTTTTTTTTCAAAAGATAAAATGCAAAATTCTTTTAGAAGCCAATATTGATGATATAGCATTGCCAACTCTTAATATTGATATCCCAATTTTTTAAAATCCTCAAACCAAGTTTTGAAAACTTCATTAGTTCTCGTCCGTCTGTCATGTAAGCCTTAGCAGATAATTACTGGGTAGACTCACTGTGATCACCTACTTGCTTCATGTCAGTTAGCTACAGTCTCATTCTAAAACCCCAGACACTTCACTTCTTAACTGCTAGTTTTAATTGTTTGCACTTTTAATTTTTCTTTTGTTGGTTGAACTGTTGTAAAATGTATTAACAAGTCTTAGGCCAACACTAGTAGGGAGGAGAGCTTGGATATAACTAATTTGTATGCCTAGCCAATTTTAGAGGGGTTGTGTGTAAAGTCAAGTAATGACTCTATTGAGTGCATACTAGTCTCCTTATGCTTATTCTACTTAAGCCCACACTACCTTCCCAAAACATAGTATGTAACAACAATGAGGCCAAACAAATAGTGCCTTGGCTTCGTGCTTTCGGATTAACAGTGCTGAGGGCTGACTTTAATAAATGATTTTCTTTGATGCTGGTTATATGAGCTTGGTTGTTCCCTTGTCCTGAACTATTTAAAATTGTAACAATACCATACACCATTATTAATGGTCATCAAATAGCCACCCATGGGCTGGCCCAGAAGCCCGCCAGCCCACCAGGCTAATGGGCAGTCCGGCCTGGTAATATTGAAGCTCATGGATTGCCCATGGGCTGGTTTCTTTATCCATGGGTGCCCATTGGGCCAGCCCCAGCCTCTTTGCCCGACCCGTTAGCTTAACCCATTAGACTAACTCTGCCCAAAATTCATAACAAAACAATTTGGGAGGTGGGGATGAGGGATTGAACTCTAGACATTATAAACACTTTTAAGACCACACACCTACCTAACCGTTATATACTTAGTGATTGTGAGCTCAGCGTATACGTAGTCCAAATATCATACATGGGCCTAGCAGGCCTTTTTAAGATATCGAAACGGGCCGACATATACCAACGTTTATACTTTTTCACTCTTCAGCACAAACAGTTTCTCCAAGACAAGAAGTACTGATTTATAATAATAATAATCTGGAGATCTGAAGTCCTCTTTTTTTCTTTTCTTTTTTTATTCTTCTTCTTCTTCAAAAAGGTTAGAATATCATATTGTAACTTTCAACTTTTTTGGCTCATATTATTTCCTTCTTGACTTAAATATTTAGGTAATAAAGTGCAATTGTTTTGTCTACCATGATTTTTTTTTTTAATAAACCATGTCACTTGAAATTTTTTTGGCTCATGCTTTGGCCCCCTAGGTTCAAATCCTGGTTCCCACCATTCATGTGAGAGAAGAGAGTACACATTTATAGTATTCCGGGAATACACAATAATTTCCCGCCCAACCCCACTAAAGTTTCAGTAGTATCAGTCAATTGGCATTTGAGAACCAACTTCCCAAAATATTCAAATCCAAGGTGTTCCAAAATCCAAACAACATGGGTGTAAATATTTGCTACTAGACCACTCGTCCTTGATGGATAATAGTTATTTAGACATATATTTGGAGGGTTTTTCAAGAAAAGTTAGTCCTTTTTCTTCTTATTTTTTTTCAAAATTTTTATATTTACTAATTCTGTTTCTACCACAATTTATATTATTGGGACTTATTTTGGGTTCAATATTTTAGTGTAGTGGATCCGTCAAAATGATGACTTTTATAACTGTTCCAACAAACTTTACCCATATTATGGGGGTAAATAATAACGTTATAGCCATGGGCACAAAGTCTTTTGGTTGAATATTGTATAAAATGATGTTTATTTATGATATGGACACTGTTCAAACTTATTTGGAAAAATGAGGAGAGATGCGAATTTCAGTAATGTCATTGCCGAAATTTTGAGAAAAGTAAGAGAGAGGAGAGAGACATGATGTGATAGAAAAGAAAAAAAATAAATTGTGGCAATACTATTGCTGAAATTAGGAGAGAGAAAAAATTTACAATTGTGACAATTTAGTTGCCGATATATGAGAGGAATAGTAAAAAGAGGAATTTGGAAGTTTGGCAACCATGTTGCCGAAATTTAAAAAAATTTGGGGCCCAAAAGAAGAGAGAATTAGTGGAGGGAGGAGAGAAAATTTGGTAAAAATTGGTTGCGATTGTTTTTGGCAAGAACAGAGGGTTGCCGAAATTTAGAAAATTTTGGGGCCCACAAGGAGAGAGAACTAGTGGAGGAAGGGGAGAAAATTTGGTAAAAATTGGTTGTCATTTTTATGATGTTTATTTGTGATATGGGCATAGTTTAAACTTATTTGGGAAAATGAGGTGAGATGCAAATTTCAGTAATTTTATTGCCGAAATTCTGAGAAAAAGTAAGAGAGAGGAGAGAGACATGATGTGATAGAGAGGAAAAAAATTGAATTGTGGCAATACCATTGCCGAAATTAGGAGAGAGAAAAAATTTGCAATTGTGGCAATTAAGTTAAGTATCAACCACTTGGCTACACTAAGCTTTGTTGTTTGTAATGAAAGCTAATAATATTTATTACAAATGTTGATAGTAGCTACAGTTTCTTTTCTAAGATTTGCAGCTTTTAAAGAAACTAGATATGAGAGTACAATACACCACACTTTATTGTCAGTATTGAAAGCTAAAATTATTTATTCTTAGATTAATTAAATATTTCAACAAAATTTTTTAAAATAAGGATAATTATGACAAAAAACAGATATGTTCGAAGTATAGAGGTTAAATCCATATTTAATATGAACTAAATACAAAAAATATATTAATTTTGTAAACATTAATAACCCTAATTTAAAAAACTATCCACTAAAATTTAAATAATTTTCAAAAATATTACACGAGTTAGAAAAAAAAGAGAGGAGATAATATAATTAATACTTCAAGTATGTGGCATAATTTCTAAACAAACACATAATTTTAAATTTATAGAAAAATGTATCTTCTATTTTGAGAGAAGACTAATTAAAATTTTACAATAGAAATAGAAATATATTAATTATAATAAAAAAAATTTTAAAAATTATTTATTTTACTGATATATGCAGGCTGCATATATCAATAAAATAAATAATTTTATTGATAATGCAACCATATCCAATTTTTTTAAAGCTACAAATCTTAGAGAAGAGACTGTAACTACTATCAACATTTGGAATAAATACAATTAGTTTTCATTACAAACAACAAAGTTTAGCGTAACCAAGTGGTTGGTACTTAATTAACTCACCTAATTTACAAAGATCTTTGAACCCCATGCTAGTGCATGACACAAATGTGGAGGCTAGTGCATGACACAAATTCACTTTTCTATAAAGTGTTTAAAGCCAAATATTTTCCTAATAGCAGTGTGTTTGAAGCAAAAGCAAAATTGGGGTCATTTGCATGGAGAAGCATTTTACATGCAAGAAAGCTCATCCTAAAGGATGCCAAGTGGAGAATTGGTGATGGCTCTCAAATAAATATTTATGGGTCAAATTGGCTGCCTAGGAAGTCACAAGGCTGAGTGGTATCACCTCCATCACTTACACTAAGATCAGCAACTGTCTCGGCTCTAATTGATCCACACACAGATGGATGGAACTCCTACATCATTGACAATAACTTCTTGCCATTTGAAGCAGAGCAAATAAAGTCCATTCCTCTAGGACTAATCAATCAACCTGACATCCTATATTGGCCGGAGAGTAGAGATGGGTCCTATTCAGTAAGCACGGGGTATAAGTGGTTGTGTGCTGAAGATAATAAAGAAGTGGCTTCAACCTCAAACTCAAAAATGACTCACGCCTTTTGGAAGCAAGTGTGGAGAGCTGATGTACCTGGAAAAATAAAGCATTTCACATGGAAAGCTTGTTCAAATGCTCTGCCAACTAGAGAAAACTTAATGCAGCGAAAAATTATAGCAAAAAGCTCATGTCAACAATGCAAAAGTCAGTCCAAATCTGTGTTCCATGCCCTCTGGGATTGTGCCTCTATCCAACAGGTATGGGAATCAGATTTTGGATGGGTTGATCGCCAAAAAACTTCAACGGGATCCTTCCAAAACTTGGTAGAATTGATCACTCAAAAGCCATGCCAATTAGAGCTCTTCATCACCATTGCTTGGTTCCTATGGTCTAGGCGGAATAAACTCAGGCTGAAAGAGGAAGCTCTCCCTCAAAACCGTGTGGTTTTTGAAGCAAAGAGATACTTGATTCTACATCAGCAACCGGTCAACACGCTCCCAAAGAAACAGTCACAAGCGAATGAAACAAAGTGGAAGCCTCCAGATTTCAATAGTTTCAAAACAAATTTTGATGGAGCCATGTTGTCAGACAGGGGAGAGGCAGGCTTGGGGGTGGTAATATGTAACCATGAAGGAGAAATCATCGCGGCTCCCTCTGAAAAATTCCCACAACCCCCTTCAGTTATCTGTTTAGAGATATTAGCAGCAAGGTGTGTTGCCATTTTTGTCCATGAAGTAGGTCTCCATTAGTCCATTTTGGAAGGAGACTCAGAAATTGTCATCAAATCCCTCCAAAAAGGGGATATGTTTCAATCTGCTTATGGTCATCTCTTTAGAGACACTATGTTCTATGTCAATTCCTTGAGATCCTATAGTTTTTCCCATACCTATAGGAAAGGAAATTTTGTAGCTGATGCTTTAGCAAAAAAAGCTAGATTTAGTTCTGATTTAACTGTCTGAATGGAGTCTGTTCCACCAGATATCAACAAATTTGTATTGGCAGATATGCCTCTTTCTTGATTTAATAAGACATTTCAGACTGGATTCTCAAAAAAAAACTCACCTAATTTAAGAGGTTCAATATATGCCAAAAACAATGATAACCAAATTTTCTCTCCTGCTTCCCCTAATTCCCTCTCCTTACCGAATTTTCAAGTTCCTCTTTTTACTAAATTGCAACAATTGCAAATATTCTCTCTTCTAATTTCGGCAATGGTATTGCCACAATTCATTTTTTTCCTCTCTGTCACATCACGTCTCTCTCCTCTCTCTTAGTTTTTCTAAGAATTTCGGCAATGACATTACTAAAATTCACATCTCTCCTTATTTTTTCAAATAAGTTTGAATGGTATTCATATCACAAATAAACATCATTTTATACAATATTCAGCTAAAAGACTCTACAAGCACACACACTTGTCATTTTTTCTATTTTAGGCTTATGGTTGAAAAGAGTATGGGAAGGTAATTAATTTGAAAAAAAATTGAATGTTATTATATTTGTTTTTTTAGGCTGGTCTATATTTATATTTTTCCTGTTCCTACCAGTGAGTTTAAGTTTTGATGCCATAATTGTATGATATATTGATGGTGACTAAGCAATTCATCACATGATGCTAAATAACCTTTGTGATGCAAGTACAAATAAGGACAAATGGATTAATGGATGTTCATATGGCGAGATATCATTAAAGTGATTTTGGGGATGGTATTACAATAATTATGTAAGGGTTGTACAAAATTCTAAATGCATCAATAGATATTATGATATTACTACAAAAAACAATCACAACCAAATTTTCTCTCCTCCTTCCACTAATTCTCTCTCCTTGTGAGCCCCAATTTCTAAATTTTGGCAACATAGTTGCTGAAATTTCAAGTTCCTTTTTTATTGAAATCCCATAATTGTAAACATTTTCTCTCTCCTAATGTCAGCAATGGTATAGCCACAATTCAATTTTTTTTTTCTCTTTGTCACATCATGTCTCTTTCCACTCTTACTTTTTCTTAGAATTTTGGCAATGACATTACCAAAATTTGCATCTCTCCTAATTTTCCTAAATAAGTTTGAACAGTGCCCATATCACAAATAAACATCATTTTATATAATATTCAGCCAAAAGATTTTATGGGCACACATATTTGTCGTTTTTTCTACTTTAGGCTTATGGGTGAAAAGAGTATGGGGAGGTAATTAATTTGTAAAAAATCTGAATCTTACTATATTTTTTTTTTTTTTTGGCTGGTGTATATTTATTTTTTTTTTTGTTCCTACAAGTGAGGTTAGGTTTTGACCCATAATTGTATGATATATTGGTGCAGACTAATCAATCCATCACATGATGCTAAATAACCTTTGTGATGCAAGTACAAATAAGGATGAATGGATTAGCGGATGTTCATATGGTGAGACATTATTAAAGTGATTTTGGAGATGATATTACCATAATTATGTAAGGTTTGTACAAAATTCTGAATGCATCAATAGATATTATGATATTACTACCAATCAAAATCATTTGACTTTTGGTTGACATTATAATATTTTGTCACATAAATTTGAGGCCTCACAATTTTACACATTATTACTCTTTTTTTCTTTGTTGTTGAGAAGATACACATCATTACTCTATTACATTTATTTTTAATTAAAATTAAATTATATGATATATTTAAACCCACTATTAGAGTTTTGGTACATTAATTTTTTTTTAAATAGTAGAAATATATAATTTCATGTATAAGGGTTAGCACCGGTGCTTTAGTGCATTGGAGTCGACACGATATAGACACGTCTTTCTTGTATGTTACACATATTTCAAATTATTATTTAAATATAAGAAATGACTCCTTAAAGGTTTTTAGGCCCCAAAATGCAAAGATAGATAGTTACCTAGTTATGGTAGATAGTTTTTATTTATTTATTATTATACAAGATAGAAATTTTACTCTTAACATAATCTAAATGTATGTATGTGAAACTCTCTTTTGAAAACTTGAATCTCGACCTTTACCCTCCACCCCATCCCATAAGAACTTTGTACTTGTAGAATGATCATCATGCTAAGAATGCGCGATGGTTATGATAGATAATTAATTAGTTATGATTTCAAATGATTGAAATAGTATAAATTCTTATTAATATGAATTTTTATTGACATAGTTCTTATTGATGTGCTTAAAAAAAACCCTATAAATTTTTACTGATATATGCTTGGTTTACAACAGTTTTTGTGTTACATTCACAACTTGCCCATTAAAAATAAGAAGAGATGAGACATTCATTATAACTCAAACACGAATTACTAACTTAGATACAAATTAATGTATTGATTATATATAAAATCCAAAATAAGAAGAGATGAGACATTCGGTATAACTCAAACACTAACTTAAGAATTACTGACTTATATACAAATTAATGTATTTAAAGATGCAAGCTAGTAACTTTGAGGATGTGGAATTGCAAAGCATGGCTATGCAACATACATACTTAGTTGAGAACATATTTTCAAGACTACATATTTGCAAGGCATGGCTATGCAACATATAGACTTGGTTGAGAACATACATACTTGGTTGAGAACATATTTTCAAGACAACATATTTGCAAGGCATGGCTATGCAACATATAGACTTGGTTGAGAACATATTTTAGATTACATATTTTCAAGACTACCATTCAAGTCTCTCATTTGTGTATCCAAACCATGCAATGCTTTTGCCATTCAAGTCTCTTATTTGTGTATCCAAACCATGCTATGCTTTATCACCGATTATCAATTTGCTATGTGCCACTCTCAGAAATCATCTTTGAATACCAATGCTCATGTCCTTATAGCATGTATAAAATAAAAAATATTTGACTTTTGGTTGACCTGTGACACAAGTTTTTCAAGCATCACAATTTTATATGTCATCATTTCTTTATATATATAAATTTTAATTATATTCTATATATTTTTTTTGAAACAAATTCTATTCTATATTTAAACCCTCCGTTAAAACCATGTACATCATATTTTCTTTAAATAATAAAATATATAAGTCCATATGTAAACACAAGCACAAACAATTCTTAAGAATAAAAATAAAAATATATACATATACAAGCATAATAAATGTCTATTAACTACCATATTTATCAAATTTCATATTTAAATAAAAAAATAAAAAAATTATATAATGTTAATTTTTTCGTGCATTATACAGTTTACTGATTAGTTATATACCTGAGACAATGATTCATATTAATTCCCTCCAATATCTTATGAAACTTTTAAACTCATAAGTTTTCTAATTTTTTCCTATCAACTTATCTAAATAACAAGATATTTTGTTTTAGATTTATACGTGATACACATATCTTCTATATTTTATGCATCTTTCCAAAAAAAGTGTGATAATCAGATCATGCCAATTATGCCCTTGCTCAAATAAACCTTGTTTGATATTTTGTAAATATTACTTAAAATTTTCAAGCCAAATATACTTGCACAATTTCTTGGTCCTAATATTATGTTAGACTTGTATCATGCCATATGAAGAAACTATTTCAAAATATAATTAAAATTTATTAATAACATAGGTGGTGAAAAGAAAAGAACAAAAATTACGTTAGGTTACTTGACAATTGCACATCATATAAGACCAAGTTTTAGAATTACTAAAATAAATAAGGGCTAATTACAATTTACTCATCTGTGATTTGGTCAAAATTTAAGTTACTTACCCGTAGTTTGAAATTTGACACTTTACCTACCTGAGGTTAGCTCAGTTAGGGTACTGTTACCCATCTCTGTTAAAAATGATGCTAAATATATATTTTTGCTCTCTTTTATGTCTCTCACCCCTCAAAACATAAAAAATATAAAAAAATAAGAGAAAATAAAATCAAAATGTAAGGATTTTGTAAAAATTAAGAAACCAGAGTTATTGGTCTAATGATTAAGAAACCAGAAGCTCAATTGAGGGTTACTCCCTATCTTAGGTAATGTCTATCTTAAGGTTACTCAATTAAGAAACCAGAAGTAATGTATATCTTAAGGTTACTCCCACGAGGTTCCTTCCTATAATAATCAAATACTCAAAGAGTTGTGGACACCCTTAATAGCAACCAAAGAAAAAAAAACCATTTTTACTTGTTTAGGAAACAAGTAAGCATATATATCAAGGGGAAAAAAAGAGAGGCGAAAATACTTTTTTTTTTTTTGAGAAACAAATACACACACACACACACACAAGGGAGAAGGAAAAAGATTCTAACATAAAGAAGAGGCGAAAACACTATTTTGGTTCATACATTTTGGGGTCATTATTAATTTGGACCATATATTTTGGTAACAGTAAAATTGGTCCCTATTATTTACTTCAATTTAATCCCTATTATTTTCAATTTGTAATTATTTTGGGTTCAAATTTGGTTTTTATTTATTTTAAATACCAATTTGAAATGTGTGTTTATCAGACTTGGAAATTGGTAAAATTGAATTATGTTTTTGTGTTTAGTTGTTAAGAAAGTGCAAGAAAATGTAAGAAATTTATGTGATTAAACTGTAGAAATCAATTTGAATTCAACTTGAAAATAACATAAATTAAATTAAATTCTATCAAAATGCAATGTACGATATTTTTCCTCCTAAGTGTCCGTTTGGCAAAAATTATTTTTGTCAACTTATTTTATTATTCAGCTTATTTTTGCTACTATTCATGCGTTTCACTGCACTATTTCAGCTAACTTTTACTTTTATCTATAGTACTTTCAGTAAAAAATTTTCAGTTTCAGTAAAATAAACGGATCCCAAACGAATCCTAAAAGGAATAAAAATTCAAGCGTTCAATGCTTTCATTGCCCAAACTTATTAATGGGAAAGTAACATGTCATTTTTTTTTAGGTAAGAGCATTCTTATCAAGAGTTTTAAAAATTTTAGCATTTAGCACCTAAAAAACCAACTTTATAACATTTAACACATCACTTTACAATACACTTAACATAAAAACTTCTATTTATTTATCATTTTTTATTCTTTTTAAGAGAGAGCAAAGAGTGAGATCTAAGGGGAGAGAGAGAATGTGAATAAAAAATAATAAAAAATGAGTAGCAACTTGCTATTGTAGGGTGTTAGTAATAACATCTTATGCTAAAAAATTTAAAATTTAGCACCATTGATGTAGGAGTTTTTTAGTGGTTTTTTGTTGTTGTTGTTGTTGTTGTTGTTGCTAAAAATAGCTTTTAGCATTTATCCCACTTTTGATGAAAATGCACAAGTAATATGTCATTGAATGCTTGTGTTTGGAAGAAAAATAGGTGGAAAGAAAATGAAATGAGCGAAAAGAAGAAAAAACACACACACTCGATTATTTATTCATTGTGATTTCTTCTATGTTGATTTTAGGGATGGCAATTTAGATCCGGCCCGCGGATACTCGGCCCGGCCCGACCCTAATGGGCCGGATTTTACCCGGCCCGATAAAGAATAGGGTTGGGTATGGGTTTTTAAAAAAAAACCCGAAGCGGGTTCGGGTCGGGTCCGGGTTTTATAAAAAAATCCGAAACCCGCCCCGGATAAAAACCCGATTATGGAGGATAAGACATTTTGTAAGAATTTCTTAGTCTTTTTCATTTGTTAGTTGGAGGATAAGCCATTTTGTAATTTCCTAGACTTGTGGGATTTATTTTGTAACTTTTTAAGTGATTTGTTGATTTAAAATCTTAGTTGTGATTTATTGATTTATGATTAACTTATAATTTGGTTTGATTTGGTTGCCCTATAATGTGGCCTAAATGCCAAATTTTGGCATTTGGGCCATGTTAAATGGCTTGAATAGGCTTGAATCTAGGGAAAAAATTTAATGGGCTTAAAAAAAAAAAATTTGTTAGGCTAGATTTGGGCCCAAGAAGATAAACGGGGCCCGTGGGGCCCGGCGGGGTGGGTATGGGCCCCGGGAAAAAAACCCGATTAATAATCGGGCCGGGTCCGGGTTCCGGGTCTTGGCCCGCGGGTCGGGTCCGGGTATGCAAAAACCCGGCCCGAACCCGACCCGTTGCCATTCCTAGTTGATTTTTTGGAACTACGTGTGAATTTGAGTTAGTTTATTTATTTATTTATTTATCTATAAATGTCATGTCCGTAATATTTTTACAACATTTTTATAATAAATTCTAAATACTAGGTTGTTACAAGTTGTTATTCGTGAGACAAAAAAGTAATTTCATTGATAGGTTCAAATTAGAATCAATAACAATTAACCATATATAATTTGTTGTGAATATATTGTGAAAGTAATACTTCTTCTTATTTAATGTTTACTACTAGACTCACTTTATTTTTTGTGTCAACCTTATTTTAAAAATAATTTAATTTTCAACCTTTTGAAAAAAGTTATCTTTTATTTTCTTCTAAAAAAAAGTTATCTTTTATTTTCTTCTAAAAAAAAGTTATCTTTTATTATTTATTTTTGTTTCAATTTATACAAAAAAAAAAAAGAGAGTAAAACTACTGAGAATAAACAAATTTCATACGGACACGTCCTATTGTTGCAACATTAACACCATTTTTATCAGCATTAATTACTAGATGTCACGTTTCTTTAAATTTTTGATAATTATCCAAACTTATGTTTCATTTAAGTACGAATTACACAAACTTTTAACATGCCACATTGCTGTATCCAAACACCCCTGGTAGAAAAAAAGAATTGTCATATTCAAAAAAAAAAAAAAAAAAAAACACATAAGAAGTGTCACACGCCAACGTTGATTTTCACTTTCTTATGTTTTCTCTGCCTATGTCTCTCTGTTTTAGCCAGTTTTCTCATTGACCCAGTTCTCGTTCCCATGTCCCTGATGTTGTAAGAGGCCGGGCCAAAAATACGGTGAGCTAATTCTGGCTTTAGCTATCTACTCTTCCTCTTAAACTGGAATCCCCCAATTGCTTTCTCTTACTATATCAGCCTATATTTGATGCGTTTACCACCTGTTTGATAAAATGTGTAAGAGAGTTGTATTTAACATTGGCTTGACAATCACAAATATAACCAGTGGCTTTGTTCGTGCATAGACTTTTTGGATGGTTTAAAAGACTATTAGAATAGAAAAATACTATCTTTCATGGGAAAATTGCCTGAGCATTGGGGGGGGTCTGAGTATGTTTGTTGTTTGAAGAGAATTTAAGTTTGTTTTAGGCCAAAATACAATTTTGGTCCCCTAAAGTTTAGCCCGTGAGCGATCTTAGTCCTTGAAGTTTAAAAAGATTGCTTTTAGTCCCTAAAAGACTTAAAACTGATCTCTTTTAGTACCTAAAAATTAAAAAACTAAAAAGTGGTCAATTTTACTCCCTAACAAAGTTGAAGTGCTTGCTTTCTTTTAGTGCATACGGAGTGATGACGTGTCAGTTTTTGATTTGGCATTGTTATCTAAAGGATCGAAAGCGATCACTTTAAGCTTCAAGGACTAAAATTGCTCATTGGCTAAAATTTAGGAACCAAGAGTGTATTTAAGTCTTTATTTTATTTTTATTTATTAATGTTAGTTTACATGTTAAAGGTATTGATTGTTTGCAGAATTTCCAAGCATCTGATTTAGTTATGACACTATTGGGTCTTGATGAGTATTAAGAACTTCTTGTCATTGTTTATTACTCTTACAGGTACCATGACCTTAACATTGGGAGACTATGTATTGTAGCTTAGAGAAGATTTTTCAATTCAGAAGTGACCTATTTCCTTACTTATTAGCCAATGCTCATCGGATGCTGCAAGTTGTCAAAATTGCATATTTTTGTTGGTAGAGTGTTTGGATATGTGCCATGAATAAATGGATTTGATTTCATTTAGAATGTGGTGATTCAAGAAAGAGAATTTCCAGTAATGGGTAGTAAGGCAATGTTTAAATGGTCGAGACAAATCACACCTTCCCTAGTTGAGCAGTTGTTACGAGCTGAAAGGGATGTACAGAAAGCTGTTCTGATATTTGATTCAGCGACAGCTGAGTATGGTAATGGGTTTCAGCATGATCATAATACCTTTGGTCTAATGATTTCCAAATTAGTCTCCTCAAACCAGTTTAGATCAGCAGAGGAGCTCCTAAATAGAATGAAGGAGGAAAAGTGTAATATTACAGAAGACATATTCTTGTCAATCTGCAGAGCCTATGGTCGCGTTCACAGGCCACTGGATGCTGTTAGGGTCTTCCACAAGATGGAAGACTTTCAGTGCAAACCAACCGAAAAATCTTACATTACTGTATTTGCCATTCTTGTTGAAGAGAACCAGTTAAAGATAGCTCTAAGGTTTTATAGGCATATGAGAGAAATAGGCATTCCACCTAGTGTTGCTTCTCTTAATGTTTTGATTAAAGCCCTTTGCAAGAATAGTGGGACAATGGATTCTGCTCTTTGGATATTTCGCGAGATGCCTAATCGTGGGTGTACTCCAGATT
Source organism: Castanea sativa (assembly GCF_040712315.1). Classification (NCBI taxonomy): domain Eukaryota; kingdom Viridiplantae; phylum Streptophyta; class Magnoliopsida; order Fagales; family Fagaceae; genus Castanea; species Castanea sativa. The sequence goes on from NC_134021.1 coordinate 42,564,754, forward strand.
CATATACATTTGGTACTCTGATTAATGGGTTATGTAGATTTGGGAAGATTGGTGAAGCAAAGGAGCTATTCAAAGAAATGGAGACAAAAGGTTGCTTGCCTAGTGTTGTGACCTACACTTCTTTGATACATGGTTTGTGTCAGTCCAATGATTTGGATGAAGCTATCGGATTACTCGAAGAGATGACAGTTAAAGGTATTGACCCAAATGTGTTTACCTATAGTGCTTTAATGGATGGTTTTTGCAAGGGTGGGCGTTCTTCACAAGCCATGGAGCTATTGGAGATGATGATAAGCAAACGCCAAAGGCCCAACATGATAACTTATAGTACTTTAATTCATGGACTCTGTAAAGAAGGAAAGCTTAGGGAAGCTTCGGAGATTCTTGACAGGATGAAGCTTCAAGGATTGAAACCAGATGCAGGATTGTACATGAAGATTATTAATGGCTTCTGTGATGTTTCTAAGTTCCAGGAAGCTGCAAACTTCCTTGATGAGATGGTCCTTGGTGGAATCTCACCAAACCGATTGACATGGAGCCTTCATGTTAGGATATATAATATGGTGGTACAAGGCCTTTGTACCAATGGTGATCCGAACCGGGCTTTTCAGTTGTACCTTAGTATGCGGAGTAGGGGTATCTCAATCAACACTGGAACGTTTGATTCTCTGGTGGAGTGTTTCTGTAAGAGAGGAGACCTGCACAAGGCTGCTCGTATTGTTGATGAGATGGTGATTGATGGATGTGTTCCAGCTGAAGGGACATGGAATGCAGTGGTTGGTGGATTTTGGGATCGAAGGAAGGTGCGGGAAGCTACTGAGTTGTTGCAGGTTGAGCTGATGAGTAAATTTGTTGAGCCAGAATGATAGATCTGAAATTTATGAGTTAGTAAGTCATTTTGTTGTATGGCACCTGTTCTTTCTATTCATAAGATGCTTTGAAATGCATTTCTTCTTTTCTGAAAGCATGCATTAGTCAGCTCAGGATATTATGATTTGCTTCTTGTGAGACATGCACAACTTTGAGGTGTCTTTTGTATTCCTAACCCAGTCACACCCACATATGAAGTGATAAGGAATTTTCACAAATAAGCATTTTAAAAGCTTCATGTCAATAAACTTGAAGTACGTTGCACTCTTTTTTATAATTTTAATGGATATGAGAGTTTTTTAAGAGTTAAAACCGTTATTCTTATATGCGTGAGAATGAAATGGGAAAAAAAAAAAATCCAGAGCAGATAAAGAAAATATAGCTTCCCTTGTGTCTGAAAAATTGCTAAATGATTAAATTCATCATTTCCTAATAGCTTAAGTTATTGGGACAGGTGGTAATTTATCATGGTATAAGAGTAGAATGTCTAGAATTTGAATCCAATCTCCACTTTACCTCCCATTTAAAAAGTTAAAATTTCACATATTTGGCCCACATGAGGGGCAGTGTTAGAATAATGGCTAAATGTCACTTCCTAACAACTTAAGCTTTTGGGTAATTTATCACCTTGGAATGTTGGCAACTTGATGAAGAACATTCATTTTATGGCTTTGCCATTTTGATTCTCTACATTTGGCCAGCTATATAGATAATCAAATAGAGTTTCTGAGTTTCTCAAAAAAAAAAAAAAAAAAAAAATTTCTGGTGCTCAATGTGACAAGTTGATAATTGTTGGACTTGGGATTTTCATGGCCTTGGATAATTGGCAGGACAACTATTGAGGACATGGGGACTGCTTTTTTCAAGTTGTATCTGGATATCTTCTTGTAATTTATATTTCCTTTACCAAAAAAGAGGAAAACTAGGAAGGAGTATGTTTATCGTCTCCATTAACATTACATATTTATGTATCTATATACTGACATATGCCATCTCTTTTACTTCAGAACCTTATTCATTTATCTAATGAATTATACAGTTTTAATGTATAAGAGTTGTAATTTGATGGAGTATCTCTTAACATTAACATATCCAAGTAACTGATATTGTTCATAAGAATGTATCGAGCTGTTTGGTATTCATCAGAAAATTTTTAGCAGTCCTTAAAACATTATCTGGACCATCCTCTATAACTATCTAGTCAGAAGATTTGATCAAGAGTTGTTTCTGTAAAAGCGTCATAGATGTTGGGAATAGGACTCATAAACACTCCATGTGTTTATTAAGTTTATGAAGTCTGCATATTCTCTTAAGAGTTTATTATGTTAATTATGACAATAAAATAATTGGTGAGTGATGAAGTTGATTTCTGAATTTTCACGCCTACCTAACTAGAATTTAAGGCATATGCCTCAAAGCAGAACTATAGTGTGAAGGCCTTAAAAAGTTCTTTAACCCAGTGCTTGCCCAACTCAAGTGGTGTCCTGAGAAGGGTGGCTTGTATAGCCTACCATTCAAAAATTTCTTGCATGTGTACCTTGATTTGCAGATTAATTAATTATACACTTCCCTTTCATTTCATGAATAGTAATGCCATAAAACTGACGTTGATCAATGGGAATGCTATCCTTAGACTATAAACACACACACGCACAAAAGAATTCAGAAATTAACTCTGCCCTTTCTGCTCTTAGCCAAGCAAGCTTCTTTCTCCTTTTCTCTAAATATGTAATCTACTTTAATGGTATTGGTCTGGCATTTTGCAAATCTTACCTTCCTACCTACGCTTTTTACAGGAACATTTTCTCTTTCAAAATGTAGATTATCACTTTGGTATTTTCAAATCACCAAATTATGCTTTATGTTGCTTGTATAGAGTGATTTGGGTGAATGAGTTAATGATTAATTGTCACATTCTCCAAAGTGCATCATATGGTTTATGGCGATTCCAAGTATGTATTGAGCATTGAATTGGCTCAAACGATCATTTTTTACACTACTTTTTTTCCTTTCTTTTTGATAATTGCAGTGTGGTGGTTCTTATTGAAATGGTTATGAACTTATGATTTAATTCCGTAGTGTCAATCTTCATTTTTGGCTGAACCAAGGGGCAAATCCCAAATATTATCTGATTTTTCTTGAAATAACATGATTTGGCAAATTTCACAAAAGCACTGTGGCTGGTGTGCAGAAGTGTGTTTGCATATGCATGTGCATTTGAATTTGAATTTACCCTTTGGAGTTCAGTCATTATAGTTCAAATTAAAATTGTACATTCTTTAGTACACGGTTCAGTGATTTACTCAAGATTTTGATAAAAGGACTGTGGCTGGTGTGCGTGAGTGTGTTTGCATATACATACTCAAAATTATTGATTTTAGCCATTATTGGCACTATAATAGTGATTACATGGTAAAATCCTTTCCCAACACTATTGTCATCTCCTTGCATTGTCAATATTAGAAGTTCTTGTAATTTTGACAGGCAAAAACAGGCTATTTCCAACTAATATAGTGGTTCAATTGCAGAGAATCATATTGTCAATTCAAATGGAGCAGAATGTAATAATGTTGTGACCAGATGAATCCAGAGTCTGTAGACTTTTAAAAGGCCAGGTTGACACCAAAAAGAGATTTTTTGTTCATTTGCAGAGAGTGGGAAGCCAATTCCATTGCGGTTGGTAGGAAATATAATAAACAGCATACTGCAAATGTCACCATTTCCAACTGGCAATCTTGTATTAATCTCTTGGGTCTCATCTGATAGTGTTGGGAAGAAGCAACTTATGACATTCTTATCAAAGGGCGCAACTGCTACAAATACCAATATTGAAATGAAAGCATGCATGAAATCTATGAATTGTAGCTAGTACTCTGCGGCAACTCCAGGTGAAAGGGTGGCTGAACCCTGGGTGGTGGCAAACCCATACTTTCCCTTTTTGTCGCTGAAGCTGTCAGTGGAGCCTAGTAGGAAACATGACACCCCACAGGGGGTCACAAGTGCAGCATTCATGATCTGGCTGACCATGTCACAGTTACCTTGCTTGGTGAGAATGTGTGATAGAAGTTGGCAAGCTAGGACTGATCCAGTGGGTAAAAGACTGGCCAAATGCCCAAATGAGCAATGGTCTGAAAAGTCTGGCTAATGGCTTTCTGTGTTAGTGTTCTCTTCCGTTTCAGTTATGTGTTGCAGGAGGGCATGTTTTAATTCATCTTGATGCTTGGAATCAGATTGACATGTTCTACCTTAATCTCCATTTCCTGCAATTAAAAAAAATAAAAAATTCTATAACTATCTAAAGATTTTTTTTCAGATAACTGGTAGTTGATTTTTTTTTTTTGTGTTGTAGTAAGATGTAAAATTTTCCTTTATATTAGTAAGAGTTTTAAGTAATATAGGGATTATTTAAGGTTTTTTTTTCATCGTTTTTGTCATAATTTTCTAAAATTGTTTATTTATTTGCCCCTAAAGATTAATTAGAATGAAATGAGAGACAAAGAGATTATGCAAGAGAAAGAGCGTCTATCGACAGATTTCCAAGATGGACATGAAATTGTTTAAAATTGTAATGCTTGACGTGGTGTTTAAAGATATTCATTTAGTTTAAGCCCACCTCTACATCTTATTTATCATGCTATATTCACATTTTAATTTTTTTTTATAAGATTCACATATTATTACACATTATTTACCATAGCTTTTGATTGGAGTTTGTGACATGCCTTTGTGTTAGAATCTTTTTCTCTCTCTCTTGTGTGTGTGTGTTTGTTTCTCAAAAAGAATATAAATATATATATCATTACTTATTAGTACATGAAGACTAGAGGAGCAACAAATAAATACTTTAATTACCTTGCTCTTTGTAGGTTTCGTATCTCTTTTAATGCTAGACTAAACCTTCTCAAAAAAAAAAAAAAAAAAAAAATCTGTATATATTTTTTTTCATTGGTGTTTTGTTCTCATAAATTGTTGGAAAACTTTGGAAAGGATAAATGAATGTAGATTTAGGAATTTTCTTTTATTATTAATTTTATGGATTGTTCTTAATGTCAAATAATGTTTTTCTATTTTAAGTTGGTTCTAAAAAAAAAGCTTTTATTTATTTATTTTTGTTGTTGTTGCTTTAGTTAGTTTTCTAAAAGAGAAGATTGCTTTGCAGTTATTTCTTCTTTGAACTAATGAATATATTTTATATGTTGTTTCTATTCAAATATTTCAAATACAAAAATCTTGGACATAACAAAAATTTGTAACTAAGCTATTCGATCCCAACTCCCCATTAAGCTTGGGAGATAATATTGAATCATTTTGTTCTTCTATTTTGTGTTGTATTTGGTAAAATTTTACGAATAGTGATTGTGAATTGATATTACATGTGTAAGTGTAATTCCAGTATGATTAAGTTGGAGAATTGTAGTTAGTGATTAAGATTTGGTTACCACTAGTTGCTAACCCGTGCTATGCATGAGAACTTACCCATTTGTGAGGCAAATTAAAATAATTTTATAATATATTTAAGAAACTACACCATTGCATGATTTGCTCTTGTATGATTTCAATTTGTGTTATAATTTGATGAAGAAGCCATTGCTTGAATGTGCAATGACTTACAAAAAATTTGTCAAACAGTTTTAGATATTGCAAAAAAAAATCAAAAATTCAGATATTAAAACTTCTGAAAGACCAAAAAATATTAAAGAATCAGATGATTCACTGCTTAAAAATTATTGAAACAAAACAAAATATATATGACTAAATAATAGAGAAATATAAGAGAAAGATGAGTTACATTCAAAAGTATAATTTCAATTATTGCAAGCTTTTCTATCTTGTAAAAAATGGCTAAAGAGAGTTTGGTAGTTCATGTATGAAAATTACTTTTTAAAAAATACATGAAAAACCATAAATTTTTTTTTTTTAACAAAGTAGAGGAGAAGAAAATAACATAAGAAGAGCTCATACCTCTACTTGGCTTTAAAAAAATAATATTGGGGTTTGCTTTGCTTTTATAGTGTTTATGATTAACCTCGCAAATTTGGAGATAATGTTCTAAAAAAAGTCCATTTAATGTTGAAATTTATTTCAAAGAAATCTAGTGTTTATAATTTGAGACTTATTTTTAATTTAATTTTTTAATTTTTAAATATTGTGCTGACGTGAAAAATTGAGAGAGTTTCAAAGGTTTCGGTTATATATATTGATAATAATAATGAAAATAAGGTATAATGTATTATGGGTGAAAATGGCCAAATACCATAATTTTCAAAAATTTGTAGCAAAAAAACACTGTTTCAAAACTAAATAGGAAAATACCACTTTTCAAGAACTTGAATTTCAAAAACTCGAGTTCCAAATGGTACTCGAGTTTATGAAACTCGAGTTCCTCATCAGTTCTGCCACCGTGGCACTGTTGAGTTGGAATTTGGGCGATTAAAAAAAATAATGTGGTACTCGAGCTTGGTAAACTTGAGTTCCATGCAACACAGTACTCGAGTATACCAAGCTCGAGTACCTATTATAAATAAAATTATGTTTATGTTTATTTCTATGGTATTCAAGCTCAGCAAGCTCGAGTACTTTGTAAGGAACTCGAGTTCCTTATAACTTTTTTTTTTTGGGATAATTGACAAATAAATATAAAAATAAAAATAAGTAGATTTTTTATGTTTTTATTTATTTAAATAGAAACATTGTAAAATATAGAGATTTTAATTTCAAAATATGAATTAATTTCTATATTAATTAAAATTGTTCATTGTTTTCTCATAAAAATTGTTCACTATTTTCAGCATAAACTATTTCTAGCATTTTGCATAAAATTATTTCATGTTCAGCATTATTTAAAAAATTGTTTACTCTCTTTTCTGCGTAAATTATTCTTTGTTCACTATTTAAAAAATTGTTCACTGTTTTCTCATAAAACACCTAGTGAAATTGTGTTTTCTAAATTTAAATGCCAAATCTGAATGTTTTTTCATGTTTGAATTTCACAATAATCGAATCTATTTTTCTGCATTGATAAAATCTATTTCTACATTAATAAAATTTGCTCTCTGCACATCATGTTTACTGTATATTTGAATCTACTTACTGCATTCATAAAATCTGTTTTCTGCATTAATTAAAACTGTTCATTGTTTTCTCATAAAAATTGTTCACTGTTTTTTGCATAAACTATTTCTAGCATTCTGCATAAAATTATTTTTTGTTCAGCATTATTTAAAAAATTGTTCACTCTCTTTTTTGCGTAAATTATTCTCTATTCACTGCATAAATTGTTCACTGTCACATAGATAGAATCATGTTAGAATTTGTAAAGTTTTTGAATTCTAGTCACCCTGATCATCATGGCTACTCTTATACCACTACTTAGCACGAGCACAAATGTGTACAGAAAAAAGTTTGTTTTATTATATATGCTTTAAATTTTAAAGATGATTTTCTTATAAAACATTTTAAAAGGACTTTACGAAAGGACATTGACAGAAATGCTTTGGAATTACATCTTGTTAACACTAGTGCATTTATTGAAGCATCTGGTTGTCAACTCCCTGGCAAGGCGGTTGGAGATTCAAGCTCCACAAAGATAGAATCATAGTCTCCTAAAAGCTATCTTATGGGAACAAGCTTTTCAAAGCTCCACCTTAAGATTCAGCAAAAAACGAGACTTGTCACTAGAACCTTACCCCCTGAAATCCAACAGAATATACTAACCCATAAAGCCATAACAAGTTCTTATGATAGATGGATGTACCTTTTCAAAGTATTAGTCTCTACAGCATTTATCAGAACAGAAGACATGACAGACGACATATGGCTATCTCATAAAGCTATATGGTATGAAAGTTTTGGAGAAGCAGATAGAGTTTATGAAGGAACAAGAGACAGATACAATCCCTATCTGGGATTACTTATCAATACGGAGACAGAAGATCCAGTAATTTGGGATACTTTATGGTTATCTGAAATGCTAGAAGCAGGGTTTATCAGCAAATTAATCATAACTTCTGGAATTCAGATTAGTTTATTTCCCAAAGTCATCCAAGAAGTAGCTGCACAGATTGGAGGACTTAATTTTATGAAAATTACTATTTGGAGTACTCTTCCAGCTTGGGACAGTAGTTATTATATGCAAGCTCGGCTAGCACACATTTTGGTTCTTATTCATGATTGAGGTTGTATCCTTGAATACAACTGGTATATAAGAGATACTTATTTACCGCTTAATGATTCGGATGCTCTGGCTCAAGAATGGTCTAATTTCATGAGTAATAAGATTTATGAGATACAGAAAGAATTAGACAGAGGCTTTTACTTATATAGTTACACAAACAGGATAGCCGTATATGGTCCAATACCTTCAGCAAGGAGGCTATTTGGGAAAAGAAAGATTGTTAAGGATCTTGGAATGAAACAGATTCAAAGACAGACAAATAGATCACTATTCCCTAACAATAGATCACTATTCACTGGTGACAAATCACTATTTCACTAGCGACATATCACTATTCACCAGCACGCGTGAATAGCTTCCAGACAAATCAAGACAGTCCAGACAGATACAGACAGTCTAGACAGATACAGACAGATGTTCAAAAGTTACTACTATTTACTAGCATGGGTAAAAAGAGATCTGATAGATTCCCGAGATCTGAAAGATTCCTAGACAGATGCAGACAAACTATTAATTATCAGTACTAATTTCCATACCACCAACAGATTAACTTGAGTTAAATTTACCTACTCAGATTACTTTACCATGGTTCATTTCACCTATAAAAGAGACAGACTACAAAGACAGAAGACAAGTTTCTAAGTTTCTAAGATTCTAAGTTTTTAAGTTCCAAGTTTTAGAAAGCCTTTTGTAATAGCCTTCCCTTTCTCTCAGAAAGACTTTTGTACTCTCTCCCCCTTTTGTAATATTGTAAGTTATAACCTTTCTCTTCAGACAGTTTTATTTTCAAGCTTGTATCAAAGACAACAGTTTGTTTTCAAGTTTATCAAAGACTGAAGTTTTTATTTAAGTAAGATTTTACTAGTTTCTGTTTTCATATTCCATACTTCATTTTAAACTTATTTTGAATATATCTATTTTGCTATTTAGTCTCTTTATTATCTATTTTATCATTGTTTATGCTTCCATATTACTGTTGTGCTCTCTCCTGGGTAGTCATTGGTATTAGAGCATCCAGATCATAAAACACCTAATGAACAGTGAATAATTTATGCAGAAAAAATAGTGAACAATTTTTCATATAATGCTGAATAGAATATAATTTTATGCAGAATGCTAAAAATAGTTTATGTAGAAAACAGTGAACAATTTTTATGAGAAAACATTAAACAGTTTTAATTAATGCAGAAAACAGATTTTATGAATGTAGTAAGCAGATTTGAATATACAGTAAACATGATGTGGCACCAACTGTGGCATGAATAGTTTTTTGAAGACACGTCACCAGCCCGCTGCTGTAGCACCAACTGTAGTCATACGAACCACATACGCCAATAGACGCCACTGTTTCACACGTGTTGCACAACAACTCGGCACGATTTCACACACTGTCCAGTCATATTATCCACATTCACGTGAATACTTAAATATATGAATAATCGTACCCTGGTGCTAGGGACATAGCACTGTGTCAATTAAATATGACGCTCTGTTCAAGAACATTGCAACTACTGCCCACATCTTCAAATCTCACTGTGACATTGGGAACATTTAAAATCTTGTTCATGTAGTGTTTTTCTAGCCTGTATTGACATTACAAGCTCTAACAACTGAAATTATAATGCTTGGAACATGAAATGAGGTTATAAATGCACCACAATAATGATCTTATTTCTACACCACTAACTTCGTAGATTGACTAAGGTATGAGTCGCAATGCCTCAACATCAAATCGTACAATGCGAAACAAGTTTGGACCTACTTCAACAAATGGATTATCACAAGTTCTACCAGATCAACAACTATAGACATACATAGACCACTATGGAGGGAAATGGGTTGGAAAGAAGAGAGATTTCCTTAATATGCTAATATACACGTATGAAAGTCTTGGAAGCGTCGGGCACATCATGGTCGGCAAACCTACAAAACTAAGTACAAATATCACTGTAATAGAGTTCATTGAAGCAAAACCACCATGGTCAACCCTATATGAGAAAATGTGTGAGTTTGAGGTGTATTGTCAATGGCATGGGTTATGAGTTGCTAAGGCACGCTCAGTCGAGTTACCTAGAAATGAACCTGCCAACATACTTGCTCATCTTGAACAAGAGAACAATCAAATGCAAAGGCGATTAGACCGTTTTCTTGCAATCCAAAAAGCTAGGAAGTATCTAAAGGGGAAGGTGCAAGAGCGAGCCATCAAGGCTATTAATGAAGTTACTGCGTTAGATGATGAAAGAGATATTTCAGACTTTTCAGATTCAAGTAATGATGATTTCCAAAAATTTCTACCTATGAACATTAGACGTTGTTGTTAATGTCCACCATTGCTACACTGATGTTTGCAGTGCTGCATGTGTTGCTCAATGATTTGGTACGTTCTTTGATTTTCCATTGAGTTTAAACGATTTTGTTCATTCAACGATTTTGAATTTCTCAACAAATTCAGATGATCAATACATTAGTACATAGTTTTCCATCTAATTTTCACGATTTTGTACATTTAACGAATCCAAACTTTTCAACAAATTCAGACTATCTGTACATCTAATTTACACAATTTTATTTTGTACTTTCAAGATTTTATACATTCAACGAATAAATTTTGTTTTTTACAAATTCGAACTATCTATACATCTAATGTACACAATTTTCTCTTGAATTTTCACGATTTTGTACTTTCAACGAAATTTGATAGGCCAAAAACGTATTGACCCCTAGTGATTAATTAATTGATTAATTAGTCAAGTTTATTAATTAACCAAATTAACATGCAAAGCACATGGTAGCACAAACAAATCACCAATTAAACTAAGTGCAGCGGAAATTAAATTGACACGGTGATTTGTTTTCGAATGGGGAAAATTAACACAGCAAAAACCCCACCAGGTGATTTTAAGGTCGCCACTCCCGAGAAAACAGTGAACAATTTTTATAAGAAAACAATGAACAATTTTAATTAATGCAGAAAATAGATTTTATGAATGCAATAAGCAGATTTGAATATACAGTAAACATGATGTGCAGAGAGCAAATTTTATTAATGTAGAAATAGATTTTATCAATGCAGAAAACAAATTCGATTATTGTGAAATTTAAGCATGAAAAAGCATTCAGATTTGGCCTTTAAATTTAGAAAACACGATTTTAGTAGGTGTTTTATGAGAAAACAGTGAACAATTTTTTAAATAGTGAACATAAAATAATTTACGCAAAAAAGAGAGTGAACAATTTTTTAAATAATGCTGAACTGAAAATAATTTTATGCAAAATCATAGAAATAGTTTTTGTAGAAAACAGTGAACAATTTTTATGAGAAAACAATGAACAGTTTTAATTAATGCAGAAAACAGATTTTATGAATGCAGTAAGCAGATTCTAATATACAGTAAATATGATGTGCGGAGAGCAAATTTTATTAATTTAGAAATAGATTTTATCAATGCAGAAAAACAAATTCGATTATTGTGAAATTTAAGCATGAAAAAGCATTCAGATTTAACGTTTAAATTTATAAAACACGATTTCAGTAAGTGTTTTATGAGAAAACAGTGAACAATTTTTACGCAGAAAAGAGAGTGAACAATTTTTTAAATAATGCTGAACAGAAAATAATTTTATGCAAAATCGTAGAAATAGTTTTTGCAAAAAACAATGAACAATTTTTATGAGAAAACAATGAACAATTTTAATTAATTTAGAAATTAATTCATATTTTGAAATTAAAATCTCTATATTTTACAATGCTTCTATTTAAATAAATAAAAACATAAAAAACTACTTATTTTTATGTTTATGTTTATTTGTCGATTATCTCAAAAAAAAAAAGTTATAAGGAACTCGAGTTTACTAAACTCGAGTTCCTAACAAGGTACTCGAGCTTGGTGAGCTCGAGTACCGTAGAAATAATCATAAGCATAATTTTATTTATAAAAGGTACTCGAGCCTGGTATACTCAAGTACTGTGTTGCATGGAACTCGAGTTTTCCAAGCTTGAGTACCACATTATTTTTTTAATCACACAAATTCCAGCTTAGCAATGCCACGGTGGCAGAACTGATGGGGAACTCGAGTACCATTTGGAACTCGAGTTTTTGAAACTCGAGTTCTAAAAAAGTGGTATTTCCCTATTTAGTTCCGAAACAGTGTTTTTTTGCTACAAATTTATGAAAATTGTGGTATTTGGCCATTTTCACCATGCATCATGTATAAGATTCAAAGCTGAAATTATTGAAGCATAATGAAAATATTTGATTGCACAACAGAGAAATATAAGAGAAAGATGTGGCTACTGTCAAAAGACTAATCCATGGCTATATAGTTTAACAAATTCAATTTTAGCAAAAAATGAACCCAAAAATTCAAATGTTAAAACTTTCAAAAAGCCAAAAAAAAAATTAAAGAATTTGAATATTCCAAGCCTAAAAATTATTGAAACAAAACAATATATATATATGTCTATGTGATTACACAATAAAGAAATATAGAGAAAGATGAGTTATCTTCAAAAGAATTAGTCGTGGATATAGTTGTTGAAAATTGTTAGACAATTTCAGATATTGCAAAAAAAAAAAAAAAAGTGAGAAATCAAAGAATCAGATGTTAAAATTCCAAAAGTCCAAAAATAATAATAATAAATTAGATGATTCACTTGAAATTTTTACAATATTTTTACTAGTGGCTCCACTATTGCTATAGCTATTTTCACCAGGGGTAACCAATCTTTTTGTTATACTCTGTATTTCTTTTTTGTCATATTTCTCTATTGTGAAGTCATATATTCTTTTGTTTTGTTAAACCCAAAATTCAAACCAAACTATACACCAACCAATACATTCATGCATACACATACATACATACATACATACATACATACATACATATATATATATATCATCATGTACATCCTAAATTCAAATTTATTAAACCAGAAAAAAAAAAGATGATCCTAAAAAAAATTCAGAAATTTATTTTAGGGGCAAACGAAAAAAAAAATCTAACAAAAATCTTTGCCAAGTAGGAAAAAGTTCTAACCAAAAAAACAAAAATCGACAATATATAGAAGCATATATTACAAATAAGAATTTGTAAGTGAGGCTATAATACCTCTGCCACTATGTGCTTCCCAAAATGCAGAATATCTTATTTTCTACACCAACCAATACATTCACGCATACATATACATATACATACATATATATATATATATATATCATCATGTACATCATAAATTCAAATTTATTAAACCAGAAAAAAAAAAGATGATCCAAAAAAAATTCAGAAATTTATTTTAGAGGCAAACGAAAAAAAAAATCTAACAAAAATATTTGCCAAGTAGGAAAAAGTTCTAACCAAAAAAACAAAAATCGACAATATATAGAAGCATATATTACAAATAAGAATTTGTAAGTGAGGCTATAATACCTCTGCCACTATGTGCTTCCCAAAATGCAGAATATCTTATTTTTGGTCAAAGCTTCATGCTATAGTATATAAACATGTCGCCTAGCCGGACGTACAAACATGAAACCTGAACAACACAAATACGGGAGGGAGGCGACCGTTAGAGCTTTTGAGTAAGAGAGAGATAACGGGGTTTAGATGTTGTTTTTGCTTTTTAATAGGACTGGATTAGTAGTGTTTTAGTAGGATAGGTAATAGAGTTGCAAAAATATAAACGGTTTAAATCATGCATAGATTTTATGTATTTTTTTTATACTAATTCTTTGTTTTTTTTATTAAAATAATGCTGATGTGGAAAAATGTGGAGAGATTAGAGACTTTCTTTTTATATAGATATATAGATTAGTGAGTTACTCCCAATGATGGTGTGTGTGTATATATATATATATTTTTTTTTTCTTAAAATTTTAATAATTAAATTTAAAGAAGATTTATGTTGATTCTCTTATATATTATTATTACCTTTTATTCTGTTTTTAGTTTAAATTTGTTGTTGTTGTTGTTTTTTTTTTTTTGAGAATCAAATTTGTTGTTGTTAGTTGGGTATAATGTTGGACTGTGCCTATATGTAATATAAAATATTGTATTTTGAGTGGCACTGACTGATGGTTGAAGAAAGCAGATGAAAAAATAAGTTCAAATATGAAATTGTAAATTAATAGTTTTCTTCTTATTTTTTTGGATTTTAGTGGGTGATGGCTAAAACAATTGTTGTAATGTTGTGTAGGCTAGAGTAGAATATCCTTTTTAGCTCATGAAATTATTTGTTTAGCTCATGAACCACAAAAACTCTTTTTTCTTTTTCTTTTTTTAGTGTAATATATATCCAAACTAACTCTTAAAATGTCATGGTCCATATCCACTTTTTATTTTTTATTTTTTTAAGTGTAATATATATCCAAACTATATATCTTATAGTAGGAAATTAAACAGATGTGTCACTTTTTTAAGGACACAGAAGTGACACAACGAAGGGTTAGGGGTGTGCATGCATTGATAACGTTGTGTCACTTCTGTGTCCTTAAATTGACACCTGTTTAATTTCCTACTATATAAGATATATAGTTTGGATATATACTACACTTAAAAAAAAAGAAAAAGAAAGTGACACAACGTTATCAATGCATGCACACCCCTAACCCTAAGTAGTGTCACATTTGTGTATTGATTAGTTTTTTTTTTTTTTTTTTTCATTTTTATGAGAAACTGTATTGATGAGTTTAATGTTATAGTTTGAAACACCAAAACTATTTTTAGATTTCTGGATAAGGAATTTTTCCATAGTGAAACTGTACAAGTAAACATTCACATCATTCAAGGCGAATGACTTAGGTAACAGCAACACTTTGGCCTTTGGGCTATCTTAATTATGATATATATACTAGCATAATGTTTCTTAAAAAAAATGTTAAGAGATTTTTTTTTTTTTTTAAAAAGAAGATTGTTAAGAGCCTTATAATTTAAAGTTTGGCTTACTCCAGTATATTTTTAAGGACTTGATTTAGGTTCAGTGCATCCAGTGCACTGAATCCGATTAGATGGTGACAAATGTTCAAAAGTGAATACATATTATCATCCCAACGGGTCCAGTACTATTAGACATTGGACCTAAGCCTAACCCTATTTTTAGTTGGACATATCATTTTTATTTTAAATATGTAATGATAAGTGATAATAAATTTTAATTTTTATATTTATTTAGTTAACGAGTGATGTGACAATCTCTTATTAAAACAAAAGAAAAATCATTTAAAAAAAATATTGAAGGTAAAATAAATCCTATAATTTAACTAGTCGACACTTTTTAATATTTTCTAAATAGACTTGTTAATTTTAGACATTCCCTCTTTTTCTTTTATTAAATGATAATATTATTATTTTATTAATTCAGAGAATAAAAAAGTGAGGTAACAACTATGTCCAGAAAAAAAGAATAGTTCCTTTTTGTTTAATTTATTTATTTTTTGCTAGTAAAAAAATTATTTTGAATGCATTTAATGTATAGAGTCGTGTACGAAAAGAAAATTTAAATAAAGAATAAAGAAAGAAGAAAGCGAAACATGCCACGTGATGCTTTTTTTTTTTTTGCTAAATGCCACGTGATGCTTTGCTATCATAGCACGTATTTTTTTTCCCTGGTTAAACAATAGTTGTGTGACCAATCAGTGTCACTATTTAATTGTGTTCATAATGGTTTCTTAAGAAAAAATCCTCTCTTTCTACTCCCCCCCCCCCCCAAAAAAAAACTATGCTCATAATGGGTTTTCATTTCTTTTTTCTAATCACAAATATTTAATAAAAATGATGAGTTTACTCTGTAATTTTCAGTGTGAGTGTGAGTGAATACATACATAAAATACTTGATTTCTACCCCCCAAAAAAAAATAACACTTGATGAAATAGTTAAGTAGTCCAAAACACTCTAAACATTGTCATTCTCAAAAATAAAAATGATGGGTTTCATTTGTTGCACATCAAAAGTTTACTCAATCAAACTACGACAATTTTTTTTTTGGTTAATAGGCTTGAATATATTAAAAAACAGAAAAACAAAGTACAAGCTGGCCACAGAGGCCAATGTTGTGGCTATAAGCCTAAGGTCAGACTGACCATTAATATCCGATACAACAAGATTAACTTAATCACCAAAGGGTGGGACATCAAAAATAACAAAATCTTCCTTCATATAACAGTCCCTCCTAGCCAAAAGATCGGCGCATTTTTTTGAGAAACAAACTACAACAATTTTAAGTGTCAGATATTAAAATTTTTTTGAGAAACAAACTACAACAATTTTAAGTACAGTATTTTATATTATTTAATTAAATAGTATCTATTCAGTAAGATCATCTGCAAAATAGTGGATAATCGTGGCCATTTGACCATAGTTATGGATGCTTCATAAATCATAGATAAAAAAATAAAGGAAATATTGGATGTTTTTTTTTTATTACGATCACATATTGCCATGGCCTATGACGACTTCGCTACAGTTATAAAGTTATAAAAGAAATTATTTTTTTTAGTGTAAAAAATGAGAAAAAAAATTCTTTTTCTTTTTTGAGTAATATTAGAGATACAAACTATTTTACAAAAAAATTTACAAATTGTTAATGTGGCGAGTTTTTTATTTTTTTTATTTTTTATGAAGAATAAAAAAATAATGTTAGTGGTGGACTTAGATGAAAACTAATAAAAAGTTGCCAACAACAACAATTTATAAAAATGTTATAAAGTAGTTCGTGGTTACAGCATTACTCTTCTTTTTTTTGAAAAAAAAAATTTATTCTTTTATTCTTTGATGAAAGATTTTATTCTTAATTTAACTTTATAAACAGTTTTTTATAATAAAAAAGGGAGGCGGGGGCGACCATATGTGACTTACCCCCAAGACGCGACCTAATAGGAGTACCCCACATATAGATGTACGTAAAATATGTGTGGGGGTTACATATATTTATGAAATAGACCTTAATTACATTATATGAGAGACAATTTGGCAAATAAAGAGATATGACTCCAAAAGTAAATTGGGGAGTTGGGGATGACCAGATGCATGGGATTAAGTAAATAACAGTACTCACACAATAATGAAACACCAAGAATTATTCAAAACTCCTAAGATTATGCATTTTCCTAATATGAATTATAGATCATCCAATAGTTTAATTAATAGCTTTATTAACTGGTCCTCAAACGATATATCTTAAATAGTAGCTTATAGCTAGCTTAATTGACTTTTAATGCCATCAAGTTCAATTGATTGACATCTCTTTATTTTTCTCCATTACAACTATCAAAGTATCCACATCCAAAAAAATAAAAAGGGTTTCTTGTTGCCAAACAAGAAATCCGGATAAATTGGAGATTATGGTGGCATGCTAATTTAGGAATATCGTGACATTTTGTCTATAGGATTCCTCATTTCAAATACGTTTGAATCTTCCCTTAAACATTACTTTTTTTTAACGAAAGTTTTAATCTATAACTTCTACTCCTTTAAACAGTTCTTGTTAATTGTAATGGGCTTAACTAGCTGAGAGAATTTTGCAGGTAGACAACTGTAATGGGAATTAGTCATGACAAAGCTCAAAATATAATTAATGACCGTTGGGGAAGTTGGCAACATCCAAAACTTATTTAATGCAAAGACACCAAACTCAAACTCCAACCATACCCTTACATCAATGCAAAAATGTGACCATGACGTACAGCTAAGCTAGCTGCTGATTTTGGCTCATCATCATTTCCTTGTTGCTTCTTCATGTCCACAGCCCCACAACAAATGCACTTACTTTTCATGCTAATCACTATCTCTCTTCAAACTTTAAGAGCCTTCTGTTATTTTCAGCTTCTTCTTTTTTTTCTATGGTTTCCCTCCAACATTTCCGGCTCTGAGAATTGAATAAGTGTTCAGACTCTGTGGTGGGTCTTGACTACTGATAGCTAGGAAATTCAAGCTGAACCGCCGCTCTCAAAATTGAAGCCAAAAGCCTTTGTGGTTACCGACAAGAGGTTGGCTTTCTTTGACTTTGAAGTTTATTTTATTTTATTTTTATTTTTGTTTTCTGTTTTTATTAGTTTGTAGCTTTGGTAGATGAACAAACTCAATCAGACGGAGAAAACAAAGCTGTATTAGAATATTTTTTGGACTATTCTTCAAGAAAGTATTACTTAGTAGCTCTCAGAAAATAAAAAAGCTGGTATATATATATATATATGTATATGTGGCATGAGATCCATTTTCTTGATAGGTAGGACCGATAATCTTAGTGGAAACGCCAAAAATTAGTTTCAGTTTTGGTAAAAGGGTCTACCAATAAGATTTGATTCTTTTGAATGCATGCAACATGTAAAGTGGGGTTGGTCATTTTATGTGGCGAGTTGAATAGTACTGTGGGATTTGGAGTGCAAGACCCATATAAAAATTTGAGCTTGTTTGCTCTTACAAGTCTTGTGTAGTTGAGAAAGTTATAAAATTGAATGTGAAACTCAGAGGTGGAAATAGAAGAGAAACCAGAAAAGAGGACAACTAATTGATACAATTAAAGATTTTTGCTTTGTTTGTATTGATTTATTGATCTTCTTGGTGTTGACATTACTGGGAAGAACATGGTGGGAAGCATTGAGAGAATGAGCCATAATTTATACTCCAATGGGTCTATTCAGAACTTTAATGGTTTGGAAGAGAAGCTTGATGAGCTTCGCCGCCTTCTTGGCAAGGCTGCTGGTGATCCATTAAGGATTGTTGGTGTTGGAGCAGGTGCTTGGGGCAGTGTTTTTGCAGCTTTACTACAAGACAGCTATGGCCAATATAGAGAGAAGGTCCAAATCAGAATATGGAGAAGGCCAGGAAGAGCTGTTGATAGAGCCACAGCTGAACATCTCTTTGAAGTGATCAATTCAAGGGAGGATGTATTGAGGAGGTTGATCAGGCGCTGCGCGTATTTGAAGTATGTTGAGGCAAGACTAGGTGATCGGACTCTCTATGCCGATGAGATTTTGAAAGATGGGTTTTGCTTGAACATGATTGATACCCCACTTTGTCCTTTGAAGGTTGTGACTAATTTGCAGGAGGCTATTTGGGATGCGGATATTGTGGTGAATGGCTTGCCTTCCACTGAAACTCGGGAGGTTTTTGAAGAGATCAGTCATTATTGGAAGGAGAGAATCACAGTCCCAATCATCATATCCTTGTCAAAGGGTATAGAGGCTGCACTAGATCCTGTTCCCCACATAATAACTCCCACGCAGATGATTAACCGAGCAAGTAAGAATTATCTTCTTTTGCTTTGCAAGTCAGTTTGTGGTAGCAATTATCACCTTTTTTTGCATATTATAGGTAAAGGTGAATAGATTTTTTAAGTAAGAAAGATAAAATTTTCATTCTTTTGCTTCTATTTTATATGCAGTGGTGAGCGTTAAAAAGAACTTTTGGAAGTGTATAGCCTTAGGAATTTGTATGACTGATATAAACAAATTATTCTCAATGAAAGCAAAAAATTGGTTATATCTTACATGCAGTGGTGAATGTTGAAAATAAAATTTTATAGTGCAAGACCTTATGAATTTGTAGGACTAAAACAAACAATTATTCTTATGAAACCAAGCAATACGTTAACTACTACCATTTATGCTTGAATTTGTTGAGAGTGTTCTTACTTGGTAGAATCATTGTGTAGTGTAGTAGGGGTGGCCCAACAAATTTTGAGGCCCAAAACGATATATTTAAATAGGGCATTTTTGTTATTAATTAAATAATATTTAACTAGTTTTCAATATCATAATTTTTATATAACATTAATGCATTCTTTTTATCTTGTAATATGTTTTTTTTTTTGGAAGAAAAGCTAAAACTATAACAAATTTTACTAAAAAAAAGTACAAATGTTGTAGCAAAGAATGTAATTAATGACACTTAAAGAAGATAATAAACAAGTATTTGAATGAATGATGTTAGAGATATTATAAATGAGAGGTGCTATGTCCACAATATTTTTATAACAATTTTACAACAAATCATAAGTGGTTTGTTATTATTAGTTCATATGTGAACATAATATTAAGATTACTTTTTTGTCCCAATAATAATAACCAGTAATAACTTGTCATTTAGGATTTGTTGTAAAAATGCTATGAAATTGTTGTGGACATATTTTTCTCATTATAAATTTTACAACAAGATGCTTATAAAGATGTATCACCAAGTAATTTAAAAATGCATTTAATAGGTTGTTGATGTATACAAATCATATTAATTGTCACATTAATTTGTATAAAGGTTTTAAAGTAAAATTTATAGTATTTATAGTATTTTCCTATCTAAATTATTTTTTGTAATTAGTGACACATATTTGTAAGCCCTATATATTTAAAATTGTAATATCTCTAGCATTACTCAATTCTTTGGTACTTCTTAAAAGTAGAAGAAAAATGTAAAACTATTTTTTTTCCTATATCTCAAAAAAAAAAAAAAAAAATTAAAAAAATATGTATCTCTCAATTTTTGCCCCAAAATTTGGGGGTCTTTCTCTAGTACGGGCCCTAGGCGATTGCCTAAGTGGCCTAAGCCTAGGGTTGGCCGTGGTAGTGATTGGAGCTTTGGGAGGGGAATCACAATGTCTAACTTTGGGTAGGAACTTAATTATGTTGCTTATGTATGTTGATGCATTATACTGTTGACCAGCCTCATCTCTAGGATTATGAGGATCTGCTTGAAAGTTATAGGAAATGTACTTCCCTCATCTACATCAATATGATTAATTAATTTCATTGCTTGTGTTTCAAGAGCACAATATATGCAATTAGAATTTTGTTTTTGATTTTGATTTTTTTTCCCTTAAATTGAATGGTTTTTTTTTTTTAATAATTTAACCTAGTGATGCAGAAAATATTTTCCCTATTCTCTAACCTTTAGTTTATATGCCTGGTAGCCGGAATGTCTATGGAGAACATACTTTATCTTGGTGGACCAAATATTGCATCAGAAATTTACAACAAGGAATATGCTAATGCTCGAATTTGTGGAGCTGAGAAGTGGAGGAAACCCCTTGCAAAATTTTTAAGGCAACCCCATTTTATTGTCTGGGACAATAGTGACCTTGTCACACATGAAGTCATGGGTGGTCTGAAGAATGTCTATGCCATTGGCGCTGGTAAGTTTCAGAGTCATTGTGTGGGTAAACTTGATCTTCTATGCCAATTTTGATACTGCTATTTTTTTTTTTTTTAATGATCCCTTGGGTAATTGTATTATTCCTTTTCCTAGTTTCTTGTTTAGCATATATAGAAGTGACATCCTATTATTGAAAGATCACTTTGCTGATCAAGCATTAGAAAAGGAAAGAAGACTGCAGCATAAGCTTTCCTCATATTCCTGGAAATGAAATTCAGTGAAAAATAAATAGAAAAAACACGACGGGCAAAAAAGTCTGATATTGTCAATTGAGACATGTACAAGGATGCAGTATTATGTATTAACAACCTTTTTGGTGTGACAATGATGGTCACAGTTATTATGAAATGAAATTCACCCTTATAACACTTTAGCTGGAGATGAGTGCTGATGTAGACAGTTTCGTTGATAAACCTCTCCCAATGTGTTTCTTTCTCGCTATTACAAGCTAAATTTTAATAAAATTACATTAAAAGCATGGTCTTTTGATAGAGTGTTTACTCATGGCACATTCAAGTTATATCTTAATAGTTTTCTTTGTTCTATTGATCCATTGTCAAATTGGTGACTGTGTTGTACAGATTTTTGACATATAATGTATGTAATAGAACAGAGATATGTATTTATATATGCATGCATGTATATGAATTAACAACCCTCAAACTCTGCTAGGTAACTCTTGCCGAGTCCAATCCCCTAATTATTTCAGTTCAGAGTAAAATGTTGCAACATCTGGAATAATATATGTTGATTGTAAATGCACGTTTTATTTATTAATATACATGGTCTATGACCTGAGTTTACATGGTCCGTTTCACATTGTGGTTTTCTCAGGAATGGTAGCAGCCCTTACAAATGAAAGTGCTACCAGTAAATCAGTATATTTTGCACATTGTACATCAGAAATGATATTTATTACCCATTTGTTGGCTGAGGAACCCGAGAAGCTTGCAGGGCCTTTGCTGGCTGACACTTATGTAACCTTGTTAAAAGGTCGTAATGCATGGTATGGCCAAATGTTAGCCAAGGGTGAACTAAGCCTAGATATGGGTGATAGCATCAGTGGCAAAGGAATGATTCAGGTACTGAGTTTGATTGAACATTTCCTTTGGAATCCATGTAAGATGCATTCTCATCAAATTCTGCAATTATAGACTATGGTAGTATGTGTCAGTACTTTACAGTGAGTTTGGGAGCAACCCAAAGGAGAAGCAGTTGCTTTGAAAATTTTATGTAAGTTTCATCTTATAAGAACAAAAAAAAAATGTCACTGTAGACCCTCCACATCCAACCACTACATACTTCTCTCTCAACACTAGAACAGGTCTAGGCCTTTTAAACTTTTTGAATGTGCAGTGCACTTGACATAATCATTAAGTATATTGCATGGCAGATTTGGCTGGTCATGGGATTGACATGCCCTTAAGTTTCTTTTGAAGGCACCATTAATATAGCATTTCTCATAACGTTATTTGCAGAACAAGGTTCTGTTCAATTTTGTATGGTTCTGCCAAATATTGCTTTATTCTTGAATAACATTCTCAGCTTGATTTGAGGGATCTTGCTTCTCTCTCACAAATGTGACACATTTAAATTTCATTTTGTGTTCTGTTAACAATAGCTGCAATGCTGATATTGTCCCACTAAATGCATCCACAAATGATGCAAATGGCAAATTACAGACATATTTTATTATAATTGAGACGCTTTCACACTAGTGAACTAAATGCACTATGTTAGATGAATGTGAGTTTTCTGTAAGACATCACCAGAGTTCCTGAGGCCCCTGGCCACATCAGTTGGACTAGGAGTCTGGACTTTGACTGGGAAAAGAACCACATTTTTCTTTCTAGATTAGTAACATTCCTTTTTTTGTTGACTTGCATCTTACATCATGATAGTGCTAAATCTGCCCTATTATTTTCCAGGGTGTTTCTGCAGTAGGGGCTTTCTATGAACTTTTGAGTCAGCCTAGCCTAAATGTACCGCATCCCGAAGAGAACAAGCCAGTAGCTCCTGTAGAGCTATGCCCCATCTTAAAGACACTCTATAAGATACTGATCAGAAGGTAAAGTTTCTGCAACTCATTAATCTCATTTGTGATCTCAACCTTTAGTGTACTTGTTATTTACTTATTGTGGAGCCTGAGTTCTTGTGACAAATGGCACTTAAAAATAAACCATGCATGAGCAATGACAAATTAACAACCAGGGGTGTTGTTTGTTTTGTTCACTTTTATTGTGAACCACTTCAATAAAACATGACCCTTGTGTCATTCTGACTCACATGTATAAGCATGGATTTGGTCAATCTGGAATTAAAATCCTTTTGTCTTTTATGTTGGATTTTCAGGGAACAATCATCACAAGCAATTCTGAAGGCACTGAGGGATGAAACCTTGAATGATCCTCGAGAACGCATTGAGATCGCACAAACTCATGCTTTCTACAAGCCTTCACTTCTTGGACAGCCTTGATTACTTTTTTCATAGCGAAAGAAAGTTATAACATAATTTAAAGAAGCACTTGCTGTATTAATGCATGATGAACAAAACATATTGGTTATTGTAATAGACTGTGTATTGATTCAATAAATTATATATAACTAATTGGCTATCTTCAGCTTCCAGAAGGATATAATTGAGCGATGGAAACACTAAATAGAATGGAATGGCTTCACCAGTTCCGGCTCTACATGTGAAGCAACTGAGACAGCCACCTAAGGCCCCAAGTAGAAAAAAGGCTCCCAAATTTTAACTAATAGGGGTTTTAAAAAAAAAAAAAATTATAGTAGTATTAATTAAGTTCAAATATTAGCCAATAAATAAAATTATATTTTTTTATCAAATAAAAAACAAGAAAAAAATTATTATGTCCACAACATTTTTCACAACACTTTTAGGCTCCGATTGAGAGGAGGGAATGGAATGAAAAGAATAATTTTAGAATATTCTTCCCTTCTTTTGTTTGGGAGTTTTAATGGAGGGAATGGAAAGTCAATTCTCTTGTTTGGGAGTTTAAGGCTGAGTTTGGATACAGCTTCTTGCGTCTGCGTTTGCGTTCAGTTTTTTTTTTTTTTTTTTCCAACCGCAATTATTGACCCATTCTTCTGTGAACAGTGCATTTGTGCACTGTTCACGGACCCACAAATTTCACTTTTCAGCAACTTTTTCATTAAAAATGGGTCCCGCGGTACTATTCACACATTTTAAAATTATTTTGCTACAGTGTTTTCAGTTTTCAGTTTTCAGTTTTCAGCAATAAGCTCTATCCAAACGGACCCTAAGTGGGAGGGAATGGAATGGATAGGAGGGAACACTCATTCCACTCTATTCTCTCTCAAATTTCCATTCCCCCCGAAATTGGGAGGAATGAGAGGGAATATAATTAGATTTAATGAATTTTTTACTAAAACTCTCAAAATACCCCTATATATTCAACCATTTATTTTAAAATAGGGGTCTAATAGTAATATTGTCATAAAATGATTCCATTCCATTCCCTTCATATTACTCCCAAACAAGATTATTTTCATTCCTTTCTATTCCTTTCTATTCCTTTATTTTAAAACATCCAATCAAAGTTACTTAATTCCATTCCATTTCATTCTTTTCCATTCCTTTCTCTTACTTACGCTCTGTTTGTTTCGATGGAAAACCTTATGTAAAGATAGTTTTTCATGTTTTCCAGTGTTTGGTAGCATAAAAAAAGATGAGTCAGCAGAAAACTATATTTGGTAAACATAAAAAGTATGACTTATTTTTAGAGATTGTTTTCCTTTAAATTTTTTTGGAAAACAACTATATCTCATAATAAACTAATTAAGGGAAGTTAGGAGGCTGTTTTTCAACTTATTTAAAGTTGCTACCAAATATTGAAAAATGAGATAGTTTTATAGAAAATACTTATTAGAAAATGACTCATTTTCTAGAAAATATCATTACTGAAACAAACAGAGCGTTAAATACATTCCATTCCATTTCCTTCCCTTATGAACTCCCAAGCAGAGCCTTAGAATAAGTTATAAGTGGTAGGTTGTTACCGGGTACTATTGATAACAAAAAATTAATTTAAGTGATGAGTTCAAATTAGAACCAGTAACAAATTAACACCTAGGATTTGTTATGAAAATATTATAAATGTAGAACTTCAAAAAAAAAGAGTAATACCAAAAAAAAAATCACATTATTTTTCACTAGTTGAATTAACAAACTAAGTCCACCACTAATATTACTTTTTTACTTACCATTATCAATTTGCCACATCAACAGAGGTGAAAAGTTTTGTCAAATTTTTTGTCTATAGACTTTCAAAAAAAAATCTACATGGTTCTTGTTAATTAGAAAAAGTTTTAGAATTTAAGTAATATATATTTTTTTAAATCATATTTAAATATATAAAAGGCATTTGTGCGTACCAAAACGGGCTTTAACCAAGATGGGCCAGCATTTGGGCTCACAACTTATTTATATGGTGGGCTTAAGAGTTTCCTACTATAGGTGGATTTTTGCTGGGCGACTCAATAGTACCCCTAGTTGTGGTGAACTCTCCTCTCTCTTTTGGTTGCTCTCTTCTCCCCTGATACTATCGCTCTTTTTCCTTTCTATTTCCTCTCTCCACTTGCCAACCCCTATCTCTCCTTTTGTTCTCCTATTTATAGCCTCAGATAGGTGGAGGGGTCATGATTGCTTCCGGACCTCACTTGTGTGGGTGGGGTTTGGTATCATCGTTTTTGGTAAGAAGATGCTCTGCTGTGAACAGTGGTAGTGTCATTGGAATTGGTTCCACCGTTGCAGCCTCCAAAAGACTAATCAGTAGCGATATTTTTCAAGGCAATACCGGGCAGCAGAGGACATAGGATATTCTCGGCACGTGCGTTTCCTGATCAACACACAACTGATCAGCGTAAGCCTTTGTTGATGTTTAGGAAGAGAGGGACCCATTTTGGATATTTGGGCTCATGTTGGGCTTGAAAGAGTGTTCGGATTAAGATCACAGGTCCAACGGGGTCGGGGTTGTGGACCGTATTATAAGGCCAGGGCCCAAGGCCCATTGGGCCTAGTACCCTGGCCCGTATAGCCTTAATTTCAATTTTTATCTTGGGAACCCAAATTCATTAAGTGCCCCTAAGCTTCATAGATTCTAATCATTTCAAAGCACATGGTCTTACAATTCTGCATAGGGTTGAATTTTATCGTGTAGGATGCATAACAATGTCCTATAGTGATACACATACACTTGCCCCAAAAAATTGAGTACTAATTATTATATAGCAAATACTTTTTTTAATCGCTAGATATACTGAATAATTGTAATGTATTTTACAAGCAATAAAATATATGAGTGTCTTTATAAGCAAAGTGGGCCTACACGATAATAGCTCCCCTCAAACTCAAGGTGGGTGTGAGACCAATGAGTTTGTCAACCAAAACACAAAGTTGACCCTTAGGTAGTGACTTAATGAATATATCTGCAGGTTAATATTGAGAGCAGCTTGAGAGCACTATAAACAAAATGATGACGGATAAAATGACAATCAATCTCAATGTGTTTAGTTTATTCATAGAAAACATCATTGTGAGCAATTTGAATAACGCTCCAATTGTCACAATAAAGTAGAGTGGTTGTATATGTGGACACACTTAAATCCTTAAGAAGGCATCAAAGCTAGAGGAGTTCATATGTGGTATTAATAAGGGCACGATATTTCGCTTCAATGCTGGAGCAGGCTATAATGATTTGTTTCTTGCTTTGCCAAAAGATCAAAGAAGAACGAAGAAGAAAACAATACCTAGTGGTTGACTTTCGATAAATAGAATCTCTTGTCCAATCATTATCAGAGAATGCATGGAGAACAAAAGAAAGGAAGACCATTTCTTAATTTTTTTTAAAGAAAAATTTATTAAGAACAACCCATATACAACAAGTAGCTTAAGCTGAAAATCGCAGAAACAAAACCCTCTTGACAGCAAACAAAACTAGAACAGGCTACACCTATACAAAAAACACTTGACGAGAATCAAAGATAGACATATGAACTTTCATAAGCACATACAGAAGGAATGAAGGACACATCCAATACAGAGGTCTTAACTCCTAAATGCTGATAATGTCCACAAATCTAAGGGTCATTGGAAAGTTGAGGATTGATGAAAATGGGGAAGTCAATTCGACGTTGGAAACAACAAAAATTGTCATTTGACCCTTTTTTTTAAGGGAAAAAAAGTCATTTGACCTTAGAGTCATTGAATGTGATATGAGACTTCTTATTTTTTATTTTTTTTGGGTTTAAACGTTTTATCTTACCTTTTTAGACATATGACTTCTCTTATTTGAATTCCAACACCTCTACATGAGAGTTAGATAAAAAAAATCAAGAGTTGAAATAAAGAATTAGGACATAATCTTTATCTCACTTTTAAACATTATGATTCTAAGCTCAAGATAATTTTTTTCTTAAACAAGTATCGTTGCAAGTGCAAAGTGTGTGTGATAAGGCTAGTGAAACAACAAGGAGGTTTAATTATAACACTCGTATACTTTCGGGTTTAATTTATTATTTGTGAAACTATATGATTTAATTGAAACCACATTTATCTATCTATACTACTATTTAAGTACTTGACATTTTTTTATGTTCCAAAATACCCTTACAACCTACATTTAAGTAGGGGCAAAATTTGGTAATAATGCTCTTTAACTCCCACGTAAAATTATCTACAAAAAAGGACCACACTCCTAGCATCTATAAAACAGGACCACACTCTTAGTACACTCACGTTGGTTTTCAAAACTGAAGGATAACGTGACAAAAATACATTTTTAACTTCCACATTCAATATTGTCTACAAAATAGAACCACTTTTCTGCTGGTTTTCAAAATTTAAGGATAACTTGGTAAAAGTACATCTTAATTTTTTTTAATATTTATTTATTTTTTTCAAATTTTGGAGTAGACCCATTAACTCCTTAACTGAAGTTGTCATTCACCTTTTTGTTTTTGTTTTTTGTTTTTTGTTTTTTTTTTAATCTCACGTTTTAGGGTATTGGATATATACAAAAATTAAAACAAATATTATCCATATTTTCCTATGTTTATCACTACTTTTTGGATAACTGTCTTTCTTTCCTTCTTTTTTATTTATTTGTATTTTTTTTTTCCAGTTTTCAAAGTAAAATGTTTGAATAATTATCATTTGTTTTTCTAGTTTTCAAAGTAAAACTGGTCATCTTTATTACTCCATGGTATACACTTCCAAGTTTGCAGTTTGCCTCCTTTAATAAAATAGTCCATCTCCCTTCGTCTCTGAATGCTGCAATTGAAAAGATGGGATGGATCATGCGATTAGATGTAAGAATGTTTTATGCAGTTTTATGGTAGTACTTACATTTACTTCCATTCCTACAACTTTATAAAGTTTTATGCTTGAAAACTATCCAATATTGTCATATGATCTTATGTTTTGATTCAATGTGGTTCATGGGAATGTTTGCTTGATTTGGTAAGTTATAGCTTTGGTGTAATTGGGTCTTACATTATTATTTTTTGTCTTTTTTTTTTTTTTTTTATTTGGTCGATCAGTGTTTAATATATATATATTTGAGATAATTTCAATCTATGGAATCTGTTATTGATAATAGTTTTTTATTGTTAGAACAAGAAACCAATTAGCTTTTGGTGATAATATTTTCTCTAATTGTTTCACTTTGCAAGAGTTTTTTTTTTTTTTTGTTAATTACATAAAAACAACCCAAAGGGCCAAAACCCATATGGGCCATTGCCAAGCCCAGGAAGCCCTAGCTAGAAAAAGGTAATCACATTACACCTTTTCTCTCCTCTAAAACCCGAGCACCACGCCAACGCAGTTGACGGTTGAAGAAGCCGTTCTGAAAAACTGAGACCTCCCCCCCCCCCAAAAAAAAAAAAAAACCCAAAATAGAATAAGAAAAATGGGGGAATCTGAGAATCGAAGCCACCTGGAAAAGACCTTGGAGCCCTTTTACCAAAGAGCTTCTGAATCTGAGGTTGGTTTCTTCTATTTTCATATATAAATAAATAAATAAATATATATATATTATAATTTTTTTTTATGAATTCCAATGATTTTTTCTTTCTCTATGTCTAAAGATATTTTTGATAAGTCACTATTTCTGATTATATGTTTCATAATTCTGGGCTTTTTTTACTGTTTCATGGTATGGGTTTTTTTAAAAAAAATTTTACAACCTTTATGTCTTTGTGTATGCTTCTTCATTTATATACACACATCGATGTATGCATTTATGTGTGTGTTTATACATGTACATATGATTAAAGCATGTTTGAGTAGTTTGGAATTAAACTTGCAATTGGTTGGACTCAAATTTGGGCATTGTATATATTCTCTGTCTTCTTATGTTTTTGTTTTTGAAATTATTAAAAAAAAAAAAAAAAAGTTTGTTTTTATGACGTTGTTTGTCATAGATGTTGTATGTGGTGAGAGATGAAATGCTTGGGTTTTTGATGGCCACTTAAAGCCTCATTACAAGACTACAAAAAAGTTGTCTTCTTTTCATTTAGAATTGCTTGCAAGTTGAAAATCACATTGGTTGGGCATAAATTTTTTATGCCCACAAGAGCAATTTGATTTCCATAAGAGCAGGAGGGGGGGGGGGGGGGGAGTAATGTCATTGGTTAAAGAACTGGCGACCGTGTGTATAACTTTCCCATTCAAAGGGTTTGGCTTGGCTCCAGTTCTCACTGGAGGCGACACTAGCTAGCACGACATGTATCCTAAAATGGTCACATGTTTGCCCAATATCCCATCCAGTGGGGAAGATCACTGGATGGAAGTTTTTCCCTTAAAAAAAAACATGCTTGTCAGGAGCCTGCTGTGTCCCAAATGTGTTCCCATTCAACCCAATTTGAAAATTAATTGTATAAAAAAATGATTTCATGTGGCTTTTTTTTTGCTCTTTATATCTTTTAGATGCAATTCATTTAGTAAAAAAGTATTTATGTTTCTAATGTAAATAATATAGGTTTTTTTTTCCCCTTTCCAATTTACACTGGAATTTTGCTAACTAGTTGGTTTTTATATTAATAGGATCGCTTGTCCAAACTAGAAGCTGCCCTTACAAATAAGAAGGGTAGGTCCCAAGGCACTTTACTGAACCGATGAAATTTCCAAGCTACAAAATTTGGTCCTAACTATTTTTATCTATGTGTCTATACTTGTTCAGCTGCTAAAAATGAGGAACATTTGAAATTGATAAGTGAACTTCAGTCAAAGCTTGAGGAGGCTAATGCAGAGCTGGTTTCAGAACGAGCAAAGGTTCTACCAATTTCTATTGTGTTCTCTTCAAATCTGGATAGTATGGAAGAGAGCTAAAATATTTTTACGTGTGACTTGCAGGCGCAAAAGCTTGCTGAGGAAAATGCAAAACTCCAATATCGTATAACCCATCTTGTTAAGGCAGCAAAGGGGGCTGATCTCAAGTTGGAGCAAATGGAGCAAGTGAGTTTTAGTAATTTCTCAACCTCCTTTCACACTATTAATGGATAATTATTAAAAGATATACATTGTCTATAGGTGTATTAAAGTTATTGGAAACTTACAACGTGTTTTTGGCTGGTAGTTTCTGAAAAATGGATTGCTTGGGACTGTTTTTCTCTGTGCATTTTTGGATGTAATGTTCTTGTCTGTGTTCGTTATTTGGAGTAGACAGATAGGTTTCAAAACCTAATAACCTTTTTGGTTACAAAGGAGACATTTCTACTTTTTTTTTTCCCTCCTCTTTGAAGTAGCTTTCAGAGCATAGAGAAGAGTGGTTTAACAGAAGATGAGTGACATTACACACAAAAAATTGATGTTGTTGTGTTAATAAAACCAAAGTATAATAAAAATCAATTTCCAAAGAAAACTTACCTCGCTTGCAAGGTGTTTTATTTTTTTTTAATAATAAGAAACAAAGCTAGGTTTTTGTTTGTAAGATTTGAAGTTATAAACTCATAAAGGTGATATATAGGTGCCCATATTCCTTGAAGGTTGAAGGTCGAAGGGTAAAGGCTTTTGGAATTTATATTCAACTTTCAAGGGCAAGAAATTGTGTTGACTTTTTTGGGGGGTTTGTTTTCAACTTTATTACTGTATCATTAATCCTATTGGCAATTGCAATGAGGAATGGATTGTATCTCAAATTTTAGTCTATTTTAAACCCTTTATGCAGTTAGGTGGCTTGTTTTAATGAATGATATGTGAAATAATTGATTTGGTGCGTGTAATTTCTTTTGTTTAGGTATTGGCAGGGAAGCTGGATGCCTTGAAGTTGGAAGATTCTAAGATTTTGAGCTGAGAGAGACAAATTGATGGTACTTCTATGAGTAGATTGTGAGCTGAAAGGACAACTTGTGGTACATTATGTTTTAGAATGTTAATATGATGCCCCCTTCATCATTTAATGGTTTTCTTGATATAGAAGTGGTCTAATATGCATCTCTGCGGGTTACCGTCTATAAAATATGGTGATTGTGATCTTACACAACATACATAGATTTGCCAATGTACTTGCAACTGCCTTAGAGGAATGTTCTCTAATTTTGGATTATGGTGCCCCTTTCTCTGGGGTTCGGTAAAGCTGAACACAGGGTCAATTTCTTGTACTTGCTCATTGTCTCCCATCTCAAAGAACTTGCTCTTGTCCAGACTGAAAAGTGTTTGCAAAAATAGTGAACTTTTTTTTTTATGGCTCTATTCTATTACCTTATATGTATAAAATAAATGCAAGAAATTATTGTGTTTTACTAATATCTAAATAGAAAACTCCAAATCAATTAAGAGTTTCAGACCCTTTGTTAATAGTGTATCAGTGTATGACTGTATGGGGATTTGGGGCTGTGCTTAAGTGGGTTAAGATCATGGAATACTTACAAGTTACAGGACGACAACTCGTTTGAAAAATTTTGGTTCTCTAAAAGAATTTAATTTTCAAGTTCCCAAATCATCAGAAACCTTTAAAAAAAAATTGTTTTGCAAGTGATTACTTTATTTTTGAAAACCTTAACTGGAACTTCGTATTAACAAAATACAACCAAAAAAAAAAAACCCCGCAGGAACTCAATTGATTATGAAAAACAAAAACCTTATAAGAATATATATATATATTTGCATGGTTCTGTATGTGGGCGAGTGAGAGAGCGCATGGGAAGTACAATTCGAAACAGTAAGCCTAGCAACATCATAACCAAAGCATTATTAATGCGACGGCAACATGCTTAGCAATTTCAAAGACAACTTGGAAAATACTACAGACTAAACGATATTGAAATTTCAGACCTATGTTCTAAGCGCCTTTTTTTTAAGATAATAATAATAATAATTTGTTTGGCATAATTATATTTCAACTCAACTCCAAGCGTTGGTTGGCCAACATGAAACCATATTTATTTATGAATTTATTGTTTTCTTTACCCCTCTGGCCAGAGAAAGCACATCGTTAATGCTATAGAAACAACTTTTTTCTCAACAAATTTTACAATTACTGGACTAGGATTCACCACTTTTTCCCGGTCACTCAGTAGCCCCATTCAACAATTGTGAAAAAATTGTCACAAACTGCTGAAAAAGGCCTTCTTTTGCCCAACCAGCTAATGATATTTCTCAAACATGGCCAGGATTTTTTGTAAACAAAATGGCATAACCTTCAATGAAATATGATTACAAATAGAACATGTTTTCACTAGCTCATCATGTACCACAAGTTCATAAGCCATAAGATTGATGGCAAATTTGACATCCTGTTACAGTTGGGATATTATCGTTGTCATCAAAGGTATTATCTTTTTTGATAAACATCAAAGGAATATCTTTGTAAGACATGAAACATAATTTCATGAAATCTAAACTAAACTTTAAAAAGAAAATACTATACTATATTTTCTTTACTTCTTTTCCCCCTTCTTTGAGTTCCTACTGTGGATGATGAAGATATACCTCAAGAGTCTTAAATAGAAAAATGGAACCATTCAAACTCCATGGAACATCAGACGATCACAAAGAAGGCACCTATAGAAACATGGAAATGAAGCAGATGACCAATATGTACACCCACTCGTATAATCAGCAACAACCCAGTCTTTCTGCTAACAGTTCAACCAGTACTTGTTTTTTAAGCTTATGATACTTTGTCATATTCTGTTCCTTTGCAATGCGCTTCAGTTCGTTTAGTGACAAATCCATCAAGTTCACTAATTTTGGCGCCCAGGCCTCCATATGGGAGTCATTCGAGGAGCAGGACTTGATGTTCTGAAGACTTTCCTTACTTCCATCATCAGCTGCATTTCCAGGCAAGTTTGAGAGGTCCTTACGAACAATTGAATCTTCAATCTTCAGAGTCATTGGCAAATTTGAAGTTTTCTTTCTTTTCTTCTGTGACCCTGAAATTGAAATTTTGCTGTCATCAGGAGCAACACTAGAGTTTTTGGCTTCACACTGGCCAGGCTGAACTAATCCCTCAATGACCTCATTATGAGACTGATTTAAAATGACAATGTCGGTGCTGACTCCAGATTTTCTTTGGGTCTTGGATTTTGCAGTAGAAAAAATTGATTTAAGTTCAACGGATGAGAAAGCTGGTCCTTCGATCCATGGTTCATCTGACTCAATTTTCCTCTCTTTCTTCAGCTTCAGTGGCTTCAGAGGCAAATTTGAAATTGGTCTCTTTCCATTAGAAGCAACTTCAACCTTCCGATCGTCTTCTGCTTGTGATTTCCTCCCCTCTAACTGTTGCAGCTCGGTTGCTTCTTGCCTCCTTTGATCTGGCATCTCTGAAAGTGAAGTTAAGGAAAAGAGTCCAGTTTCTTTAACTTTCACTCTTAGTGGAGGGATTTTCCTCTTGCATTCTGCCTTTGCAGATGATTCCGAAGCATCAACTTTGTCAGTTGGAGCAATCTTTGATCCTTTGCCACACCCTTTACGTGCAAATTTCAGTGCCAAGTCACTTAGCTTTACTTCTAAATCAGGATTTCCACTTCCTGCTTGTCTGAAAGCGCCTATTTCAGAATCAGAATCATTTTCCCTTCTGTTGAACCCAGTTGCATGTCTAGATGCCTCTGCACTACTCCCTTTAACAATAGCATTTGCAGGCTGCTCAATGGTTTAAAAAGATATTAACAATAAAAATAAATAGCTGTATAAGCAAGTGAAAAGAGTAGAGTTGTGATCTCACAAGTTTCCTCTCTATCTCTCTCTCTTTTCCTTTTTCTTTCTATATCTTTTAATTTGTAAGATTTGATCCTTAAACTTGTCCCAACATTATTCAACCCGTTCTCTACTTGAAACAAGGCCCAAGAGTGTATAATATCTCAGTTTGTATTAACTATATACTAATCAATTGATTCAAATTAAGTGAAGAAAAGAGTTTCTAGTACCTCATCTGTTTTTGGAACATTTCCCTTGCCTTCAGGACTCGAAGATGAATTTAAGGTTTTATTTTGGTCAGCAGCAGTAGAATCATATTGTCTGACTTCTTCATTTTCACTAACATTCAAGTCACTTTTACCAAAGGAGAAACCAGCTGCATCTTGAACAGCATCAGAGCTAGAATCCTTCCCAATAGTTATCGCAGGCTATTCATGTAAGAGGGAAAGACAGGAAAAAAAAAATTAGGATCGACTAAGGACACTTAGTGGTGATAAGGCACTAGGACCACCTAATCTCAGTCTCAGTGTAGTAACCCAATGATTAAAGCTAAAGGTTCGACCAAGTCTTCAACTAGTAAATGGGTGGGGTGGTGTCAAGGAAAGTCTTAGGTCCAGACTTGCTATAAAAAGATGGGAGAGAGAGGGAAGGGGTGTCAGAGAGAGAGAGAGAGAGAGCGGAGGCCCAGGTAAACAAAGAGCACAAGAGAGATGGGGCAATACCTTGACCTTTTCACCATGATCTGTTCTCTTTTCTTCAGGCTTGGATGATGAGCCTAAAATAATATCATCTGCTGTTGGACTGGAATAGTAATCACCCAACATTTTCTTCTTGTTGGAGTGGCCAATTGCATATGGTGAAACATTTTTACTTGAATTTTTCATTACAATTTTTGCAGGCTGACCATTGACAGAAAAAAAGGAGAGAGGGAAGGGGTGTTAGAGAGAGAGAGAGAGATAGAGGAGACATGGGCACAGGTGAACTGAGTATAGAACAAGGGGGCAGTACCTTGACCCTTTCACAATGATGTGTTCTCTTTTTTTCAGGCTTGATTGATGAGCCTAAAATAATATCACCTGCCAAGGGAGTGAAATTGTGTTCTTCAACTTCCTCATTCGCGATTTTCAAATTGGAATTGCTCAACATTTTCTTCTTGTTGGAGTGACCAATTGCATGAGGTGAAACATTTTTCCTTGAATTTTTCACTGCAAGTTCTGCAGGCTGACCATTGACAACAAAGAGAGAGAGAGAGAGAGAGAGAGGGAAGGGGTGAGATAGAGAGAGGACATGGGCACAGGTAAACAAAGAGCACAAGAGAGATGGGGCAATACCTTGACCTTTTCACCATGATCTGTTCTCTTTTCGTCAGGCTTGGATGATGAATCTAAAATGATATCATATACCGTAGGAGTGGAATTGTGTTCTTCCTCACTCATGTTTTTCAAATTGGAATCGCTCAACATTTTCTTCTTGTTGCAGTGGCCAATTGTATGTGACAAAACATTGTTACCCTTGACCTTTTCACCATGATCTGTTCTCTTTTTGGTAGGCTTGGATGATGAGCCTAAAATTATATCATCTGCTGTTGGACCTGAATTGTAATCGCTCTTCTTGTTGGAGTGACCAATTGCATGTGGTGAAAGATTTTTACTTGAATTTTTCATTGCAATTTCCACAGGCTGACCATTGACAACGAAAAGAGAGAGAGGGAAGGGGTGTTAGAGAGAGAGAGTGTGAGGACATGGGCAGAGGTAAACTAGGAGGAGCAGAGCAACATGGGGGCAGTACTTTACCTTTTCACCATGATCTATTCTCTTTTCGTCAGGCTTGGATGATGAACCTAAAATAATATCATATGCCGTAGGAGTGGAATTGTGTTCTTCAACTCCCTCACTCTTGATTTTCAAATTGGAATCACTCAACGTTTCCTTCTTGTTAGACAGGCCGATTGCATGTGGCAAAACATTGTTAATTGATTTTTTTATTGTAATTTCTGCAGGCTGATCATTGACAAAAATGAGAGAGAAGGAAGGGGTGTCAAAGAGAGAGAGCACATTGGCACATGTACAGAGTAGAGAGAGGAGGCAGTACCTTCGTGACCTTTTCCCCATGATCTGTTCTCTGTTTTTCAGGCTTGGATGATGAGCCTAAAATAATATCCCCTACCATAGGAGTGAAATTGTGTTCTTCAACTTCCTCACTCTTGATTTTCAAATTGTAATTGCTCAGCATTTTCTTCTTGTTGGAGTGGTCAATTGCATGTGGCAAAACATCATTACTTGAATTTTTTATTGCTATTTCTGCAGGCTGACAATTGACAAAAAAGAGAGAGAGAGGAAAGGGTGTCAAAGAGGAGAGAGAGGACATAGGTACATGTACAGATAATAGAGAGAGGAGGCAGTACATTCTTAGCCTTTACACCATGATCTGTTCTCTTTTTGTCAGGCTTGGATGATGAACCTAAAATATTATCATCTGCCGTAGGACTGGAATTGTGCTCTTCAACCTCCTTACTTATGATTTTCAGAATGGAATTACCCAACATTTCCATGTCAGAGCGGCCAATTTCATGCAGCAAAACACTTGAATTTTCTATTTCAATCTCTACAGGCTGACCATTAACAACATAAAGAAAGAGAGGGAAGGAGTGTCAAAGAGAGAGAGAGAGAGAAAGAGAGAGAACATATAGGCACAGGTAAACGAAGAGCAGAAGAGAGAGGGGGAAGTGCCTTGACCTTTTCATCATTATCTGTTCTGTTTTTGTCAGCCATGGATGATGAGCCTAAAATTTTCTCATCTGGTGTAGTAGTGGAATTGTGTTCTTCAATCTTCTCACTGGGGATTTTCAAATTGGAGTCGCTCAACATTTCCCTCTTATTGGGTGCAATTGGCAAATCATTTTCACTTGAATTTTTTATTGCAATTTCTGCAGGCTGACCATTGACAACAAAAAGAACTCACAACAAGCACTGATGCCACAATCCAAATAGAAGACTGGTTTGAGAAAATAATCTACATAAAATTTTGGGGGATGGGAGAATCTGCAAATTAGTATCGTCAAATTTGGTTTCAGAGCAAGTTAAAAAGATAAACAAATGAGATGAAAACATTATGTTGCTGCTGACAACCAATAACAATACTTCTGTTTTAGTTTAAATTCTATATTACAGACAATTAGGATACTTAAGATCTGATCACTTCTCTAATATTTAAAGATATTTTGAATAATATTAACAAATATGAACTCCTTACTATACTTTCTTTGCTACCCATCCCTTAATATGATACACAGCCTAAGCAGCCATTCAACAACTCAAACCCAACTGGTATGAACATATACTCCACATTATCTCATTGCACTGCAGTCAACCAATGAGGGACAATATGGTCCCCAATTTTTATGAGCAGTATATTTTCATAAGCAAATTTTCTTGAAGCAAAATAACAGAGCAGGCAGAATATTAAGGAAAACATAATGAGAAATTTTCTACTCAAACCTGCTCATCTTTCTTTTGGAAACAATTTCTGAGTAAAGCCTTCACTATTTCATGTACTTCCTCAGCAGGTCCTGTATGCATTAGCAACTGAACCTCAACATCATTCTCATTGTTATTTTTCAAACTCCTTATTGAAATGTCAAGGTAATTAATCTTTTCTGTCAAAGTATTACAGCATAATTCAGACCATTCTTCATCTTCTCCCCAGGCTAATTCACTTTGAAGGGATACAAGATCTTTTTCAAGTTCATGAATTTCACCATCTGCCTTAGTGATCAAAATCCCCAACACTTGTACACAAGATTTCTCATTCAAAGCATCTTCTTCTATCACATCTACAACCACAGGAAATGATTAGCGTAGATGTAAGCGAAACATGGATTTAACAAGAAAAAACACCAATAAGAATGCAGAGATGAGAAGGAATATACCATATCCATAACCAAAGTAGAAGTCGCGCTGCCATCCAGATTGCATACTATAACTGCTTTCTTGATCAACTGAAAAGTAATCACCAAATTCAACATATATTACAACAAAAATTTACATATTCAATATGATGTTTTACTTCAAGAGTTCAATCTGAAACAATAGTTATACAAAATCAAAAAGTAAACTTGACTGTGGAGGTTTTGTAAACCTGGTTGATATGACGAGCCCCATAGGTCAAAAACCATGATTTTCAAGAACCTTATCCTGAAATGCAAATAATGATAACATTGTGATTCACCCATTAATACAAGAGAGCATATGGATATTTCAAATATTTGAGTGAAATATGGAGGTTTCATATAGGACCTCCATGATTATTTACCAAAATTGGTCTAAGGAACACTAGCTTCTTAATAGTATGGCAAACAATATTTCATACGAAAATTGACCGAAGCTGTTCAACCCAGGATTACAAAAATTTCCACAATCAGGTCAAGAAACTCAGTAGCTTTATAAACAAAATTTATTTCAACCACGTATGTTAGCACACTATTTTAACACCTGAAGACGAATACTTGAACTGTGTATTAAGCAAATATTGATAAAAGACAAACAGCAAATACTCTACCAAAAAATCAGATAAATTAGAGTCCAGGGTAATACAATTAATGGGATTCAGGCAAAAGCTATTTACTTGATGAGAAGAGTAAAGCCCTGAAAAAAAATTTCATAAGAAGAACTTGGCAAAATGGTATTAAAAATTTTGAGCAAAAATTTAAATTAATCTAGCATCCTATACAATTAGAAAATTAACAAGCAAGCAAACTATCTCTTCCTCAACAAAGGAGTAAGAAAAAAATTAGGCAATGTCTAAAGCAAAAATTGATCAAGATCAAATACTTAAGCAATAACCCAAATAAATTAGCTTCAGGGTAATTCAACAAGTGGGAATCACATAAAAAAGTTTGTACTGAAAAAAAATAAGCAATAATAACAACATATTAAGCCATAATACAAATTCAAAATTAACAGAAATCTCCAACAATAACAGCAAATAATTACTTAATTAGTCAATTCTATCATTTTTCTATATAGCTAAAGTGACTTACAAGTATTATTATCAACGAAAAAGCACTCCAAGACCATAAAATTTTCAATCAATTTGAAGCATTTAAAGAAATGAAAGTTCACAAATTAACAAAAATTTTTTTTTTTTTGGGTGTTCAACGTTCAAAATGAATCCTTTGATAGAAAAGTAGATTCTTCTTTTTTTCTCGGGAACCAAACAAAGTCCACAGACTGCAAAATGTACCTTCCTTTTCTTTTCTTTTCCTTTTTTTTGTCGAAAACCAGACACTCACACACACACACACGCACACAGAGAATTATATGATTATATATATACCTCAGGTTTGAGTTTTCTGTGACAGAAACTCCAATTGAGTTTCTAGGGTTTTGGAATCTCGATTTTAGAGAGAGAAAGTGTTATGAGTTTTTTTGTTTTTTTAGAGAGAGAAAAGCTGTAACTGAGAGTGACTGAGTGAGAGACTGAGAGTGACAGAGTGAAAGTGAGAGCTGGGTGGGTATATATAGGAAATTAAATGGCTTGTTGAGGGCAATATGGTCAAATGATTTTTTTTTTGGTAGTGGCGGGTTAACTGGTCTGGAATTTGTTATGTCTGTTTTATGTTTTAAGAATAGTGGAGAAGTTTTGGTGGGCCCTTACCATTAATAGATTAATAAATTCTTTGGATAATTTATATTTTAAATCTCATGATTGATGAGTATATAATAAATTGAACCCCTATGTTTTAATTCATATTCAATTTTAAACCTCATGGAAAGGGTTTTTTTTAAAAAAAAATAAAAAATAAAAAAGGGTTTACTTTGCAATTTGTAATTTGTTATATCTTTTGAATGGTAAGATTTAAAAAGTAATTTGCAATGGATTCTGTTAGATCTTTAATGTACATGACGCAACAACTCTCGACGGTTTCATTTAGTAAAGTTTAATCTAGTTGAACTTTCTACGCTTTTTTAGAATTAAGATTAGGGAGGAAAAAGAAGGTACTAAAGTAAGAAAACTGTCGCATGTAGTTTTAGTTGTGGCGTGTAAGTTTAAGGTTTATCAAGAAAAAGAGAGAGGAAAGAGAAGATGAGTTAAAGCACTTTTATTACATTAGCTTTAAGAATAATGCCGTTGACATTACATGGACTAAATTCAAATACATAATTCCATCAATTTTAATTTTTCTTAGAAAAGAAAAAATTGTTTATACTTCATTAGAAAATATAACTATGTGTTTGAGTTTAATTAAAGAATTGAACGTACATACCTTGGTTTTACTCTACAATTAAGAAATTTATTTAATATATACTTGATGTGACACAAATTGTAACCATTGTCATATGAGTTTGTAAGTATTTCTCAATAAATCTCATAATCACTTCAACATTTTCAAGTAAAAAAAGTAATTAAAGTTTTGTAATAATATTATACTATTTTCTATATATGTATATTTTGATTACAGGATTCATCAAGTGGGGAGGAAAGTTCAATGAAATTACTATGAGCTTTGTTATATTTAGTTTATTTACTTTTAAGTGTACTCCCGAAAATGTTAACATTTTCAGCAAAAAAATAAAACAACATGTTAACAATGGTTAGCCAGTGCATTAAGGCCATTTTAGTTGACAGCTTGTGTATTATTACCAATTTAAGATTGTGTCATATGCAAATTCTTTCTTTTATATTGTTACGTAAGATACATAAATGAAAATGACTGTTCATATTATTCAACTAAAATTAAATGCTTTCATAGGTGCAAATAGCTACCTACAATTGTCACTAGCTAGTTTAAGATTAGATCAATAACTTCTTTCTTCATTTTTGTTTTTTCCCTTTCCTGTTTTATTAGCTAAGATAGTAAGATAGTAACATGGTCCTAACCACTTCAATTTTACAAATATAAATTGTTACTTGGAAGGGAAACCATAGCCCACACGCTAAACTAAACCCATTACAATACATAAATGCAAGCAAAA
Source organism: Castanea sativa (assembly GCF_040712315.1). NCBI lineage: Eukaryota > Viridiplantae > Streptophyta > Magnoliopsida > Fagales > Fagaceae > Castanea > Castanea sativa. The sequence goes on from NC_134021.1 coordinate 42,606,090, forward strand.
ATCTACATGAAAGGGGCTTAATACTAACAAAATTCAAATCTGTGAAATCATTTCTACACTGTGGTTACCTTAATAATGCACCCTATGAGAACATTTTTCAAAATTAAAACACCATTAATTTTCTTGTCCATATAGATTAGGAAATGAAAAGTCAAAATCCATGATGAACAAGGTACTCTGTATAATGAATTTTCACATTTAAAAATAATGCTTGGTAATCACAGGTAATGCTATATCAAAAGAATTGTACAAAGGAATCTCTTTCTTTTTTCTTTTTTTCTTTTTTTCTTTTCTCTAAATAAAAAAGATATGGAGGCAACCAATTTGTTGATAATCTTTGTAGAACATGATCATAGTAGCAATTAGGTACGTAATTACTTTGGTATTGCCCAACTTGTTTCATCACATATTGACACTCTTGTTTCATCACACACGCGCATGAATGCATGCGCATATATATATATATATATATATATATATATATATATATATATATATATATATATATATATATATATATATAGACACACACACACATTTCCCTCTATTGTCTTTATCCCATATTATATTTAAGTTTTTTTTCTTCATTATCTCCATAATTTACATGGTTAAAATGAAAAAAAAAATTATACTTTCCCAAACATATTTGTAAACATAAATAATGACATGAATATGGTACTCCTGGCTTAAGACTTGTGCGCTTTGATGTACAGAGAAATGGTCACTTTGGTAAGTTTGGTAAAACTTCTTGAAATTGGTTTTTTAGAGGAAAAAAAGTGGTTGTTTTAAAAATTGTTGAATAAAAATGGGCATTTTGAAAATTTTGAGAGCATTTGGTAACATTAAGTAGAAAGTGTGGTTTCAATAGTTTGAGTTCGGTCAACACCTACCAAAACCACTCTTTGAGAAGCAAATTACCAAAAAGGATAAAGTATCTTGTAACGGGTTCTAACTTGTTATCTTTTTCCTTAAGAAAAGTAATAATAATTGTTATTTATTATGGGTCATGCTAACGAATGCTCTTAGGGTATTGGTTAACAATCCAATTCAAGAAAATTTTGACATCATTTTTATGGGAAATGAAAAAAACTGTCAAAACATTAATTGTTTTATTTTCTTTTTCCATAAAAACTTTCTTTAAATGGATTATTAACCAATACTCTAAGAGTAATTCTTAGGTACTCCCGGAGCACGGAGAATGGTGCTCCCTCCTCTCACATTCATAGTGGGGTCCACTCATTAAATTCATGGTGGGGTCCATCATAAATGTGAGAGGAGGGAGTACAATTTCACTATATTCCGGACTACCTAAGAATTTTCCATACTCTAAGAGCATTCATTAGTATTTCCCATTTATTATTAGTATTATTATTGATTTATTTTCAATAATAATAGCTCATTTAATTTTCTCCCGCAATAATGATCTAATTAATAACTACATTTAATGACTTTTAACTCTTTCTGCATTAATGAACACACAATAACTCTCTTTTTTTCTTCTTCTTTCTTATCCACTAACTTCTTCCCATTTTAATTTTATTTTGTTTTCATTTTTATTTTTTTCTTCCCCACACTCCAAACCCTCTCTCTCTCTCTCTCTCTCTCTCTCAACCAACCAAGCCCTCCTTCTCCTCATTATCATTACCCTGGCTCTCATCTCGATCTCATTTGTGGATGGAAGACTCATATTAGGTATCAGAGCTCTTGGCCCTCCAATCTCAAATCAAGTGTGATCCACTTAGATGACAACTTTATCTCTTGCATCGAATCAGAAGTGGAATTAGATGGGCACATCCACATGCGAACCTAGTGATCTATCTCATTTGCCCTAAACTCCTCCATACCAATCAGTACCACACGATAATATTAAACTCAATTTAGGGGCGTATCTATGTAGGTGTTATTGTAAAATGGAGTCTCTCACTACAATTCTCTAAAAGAGAGAGTCGAGGGGTTTGGGAGCAAGAATAGAGAACAAGAATTCAATTTGTGTGCATTTCTTGTTAGTGAAAAGGGTAAAAAGGAGGGTTCAACAAAATGTGAGGGTAATTTAAAAATAACAGCTGAAAAAAACCCAGCTAACAATATTAAAAGTTGCAATGGGACATAAGTATGATTTTGAAATGCAACTTGCAGTGTCCATTAATCAAATGTGCTTATTTCCCCAATAATTGCACTTTCTTTTAGTGATTTATAGGATTTTGAGGAAATACAACCTATGATATTTATCCACAAATGTTAAAATAATTTTTGACTTTTACTATATAACACAAAACAAAAGCTCTCCCGCTCAACCTTTTGAGTTGAAACCGTCCAATTTTCAACTGACCTCCTAATTGAGGTTGGTAGGTTAGTGGCGATTTAGTTGAAACTTTAGTTCTCAAACAAGGTAACCTAAACCCTGCACAATCCTAGTAGCAACTTTGATTAATCCTAGTAGATAGTGAAGAATTAATACTTCAGCCGGTCTACATTGGAGAAGCATAAATACTAAATAGTCCCTCAAGTAAGTTTAGTCATTGATAGCCTCAACCCCATTGAAGCCCTGGTAGTGTCAATTGATAGCCATCATGACAATTGTATACATCTGAGGATTCGAATTCAAGATGTTGACCTCAATCCCAAGGAAGCATTCGAATTCAACCTTAACGGTTATAGGTATCTCACCCTAATCTCATGATAATCCAATCACCTTTATTAACAAGAGTCATGTTCTAATCACCTTTATTATTAAAAGTCATGTGGATTATGCCACTGAACGTATTTAATAATCAATTCTTTAATTCAATACTTTTATCCCTCTAATCATATGATAAATCACAAACCCGCAACACCCTAACTAACAAAAAAAAAAAAAAACAGTGATTTGTATTATTACTATTGTTATTATTATAGAAAAGGAGGACCATACTCCAAGTTCATCCACCTATGAAGCTTTTTATGCCATTCGATCCAAAAATCACTAGTAATTGTATCATGAAGATACTGGAATAATCTTGTAATTTGTTAATGTCATTCTTCTTGTACTTTTGAGCTTAATAAAGAAATAAAATATATTTAACACATTTAAATTAAGACAAATGACAGTATACCATCGAGAGAGGTGGCCTAGCGGTCTTGGTGTGAATGTGGGAGCACTGGGTCCCATATTCGAGTCCCAATGGGTGAGACTGTGGGATTTTTCCTAAAGACAAATGACAGTATTAGGATTTCAACATACTAATCAATGCACGAGAATAAAAATGCTTTACAAATTAACAATACTAGTTGGTGGTGAAGAGTCTCAGTGTGCAATTCATCCAAACATTAGCTTCGGAAGACTTGTAAGAAGATAACACTCAATCAAAGTGGTATCGGTATAGTGCCAGCATAAACTTCTCTGAAACTTATGGCAAAACTCACAAATACCAAAAAAATATAGAAAACATGAGTTCCCATGGGTTTTCTCTCATACCTTTGGAGTGGTGTTGTATGGTCTTTATACAAAGTTAGTTTCTAATCACTTCCATCTTGATTTTCTGCATTTTATAAGAAAACAGAGAGTTAGGAAAGTAAAACAGATAAGAGAAAATGAGAACAAGCTAGAGAGAAAAGCAAGATTGAAGGAAAAATTCCATTCAATTGCATTAATTAGAAACTAAATGTACATGAGGTATATATAAATTATAAGTCTTACTAGCTTCCACTGTCGTATAGCAAGCTCCACTGCTAATCTTCCAATGCTCTGTTTTGATGCTCTGCCTCTCTGCTTGAGCCTACTCTTCAACTTTGTTAACTTGAACTGCTTGCATCTTTCTTCTTCTTTTGTTTTTGATCTTTACAATCAACTATATTTTGACACATTTATAATTATTGAAGTCATGGTATAATGGATGTGATGACAATGATGGAAGCCGGAAGGCATGGATCTCGAGATTCATGCTCATATTTGAAGATGATGGGTTTGTGTAGTGTTGATCATGCCGTTTGGTTTAAAAGATCACTCCTTTCCATTTGGAGGTATCGTTCTTCCATAGTCCATAGTCGTCCTCCCCAAGGTTGGAAGGTTATTGCTGGAGTTTGCCATATGAAAAAGAACGAATGAACGAACTTAGACGAAGAGAATTTCGTAGCTGAACAAAGGTACTTAGATGAACGATTCACATCACTACTAACTAACAATTCAAAACCATAATTAGCCCAACTAAAAAGTGTCTTGTCATCAAATAAGGAACTTGAATTCGAATCTCACTTATACTATAAAAAAAAATTGGTGTCCAGATCTAATCATAAATTACAATCATTATACAGCGAATGCTAGGAGTTTCAAATCCTATATATATATAAAAAAAAAAAAGGCCAAAATGTTGTTCCATTTCATTAAGTTTGCGTGAATATTGGGTTTTTTATTTTGGTCTCTTGACCTTTAAATTTTTTTTTTTTTTTTTTTTTTTGAGTTTCAACCTATGACATTCACTCCTGATGAACGCTCTTTGTCATCAGACCAAGACACTAATTAGTTTTTGGTGTAAGCAAAAATTCAACCTCAGATTTCTTATTCAATCATCAGAGACTTTAGTTGAGTTAACTGAAACCCACCTTGACTTTTAAAAAGTTAATTGTTATCTTAAATTATTCAAACATTATACTTGTTGCCATTTTGTCAATTTTTTCCATTTAGTCTAGTTCGATCTATTCAGCATAATTTGGTCCATTCGGTCCATTTAAGTCAACTTGGTCCAATTTGGTCTATTTGGTCAAATCGGTCAATTTGGTTCATTTCAGATTACTTCGGTCCAATCTATATCTATATATATCTAAAAGCTAAAGCATAGCATTTATTGTTGCTACGCTCCTGTTGAGCCACATTAGGAGCCACATCATCCACAATTTCTAACATTCTCTCTTCTTTTTTTATTAACTCTTTTTTTTTTCTCTTATTAATTTTCCAACTTAATGTTATACTTTCACCAACTTTTTCCCTCCCTTTTATCTTTTCATCTCCCCATTACTATCTATCTTAATATCACTTTTCCCTATCGTTTTATCTTCCTTTATTTTTGGCTTTTTTAACTATAAATTTATAATTCTCAATTTCATTCTATATATAGTTTTTCCACACACATAAGGTTATTTCTCTCTTATTTTTTTTTTCATTTTTTGGAGGATTTATTTTATTATTTTTCTTGTATCTCTACTTTAATTTGTTAAGTTTTTGTATTATTTGAAACTCTACTTTGAGTTGATGTGATTTAGCTATGTTTTTAAGTTGTTATCTTTTTTCTTCTTTTTGATTTCATAGATGTTATCATACTACATTATATATAAAGATAGTATATAAGAATATAATGTTATTTTATTATATAACATAACATGACTTGGATAATTTGGTGTTTATTACAATATTTTTTTTATACTTTTTTTCTTGCTATATTATTTTCTATAAATTTCTTATTATTCTCTCACATTCTCTCTTGAAACGTGGTTACTCTCTCTCTCTCCATTTTTTTTTATTATTCTTTCTTACTATTCTTCTTTATATTGATGAATCATTGTGATTTTTAAAACTCTATTTTCAATTCATATGTTTTGGTGTTGTATTTTTTAGTTTCCCATTACAAGTAGCATATTTTTCTTTCTTATAGTTTTGGTTTGATTTTTGTTTGAGTTAATACTTGATTATTTTGGAAGTAAGAATTTGAATTTATTTCAAAACACAATCTTGGTTATGCTAATAACAGATCTACATTCAGTCCACTTCATCAATTCGGTCCGATTCGGTCTACTTCAGTCCACTTTGGTCAATTTTGATCCAATTCAGTCTACTTCTATTCAATTATATCCATTCGGTCTACTTTAGTCAATTCAGTTCATTCGGTATATTTGGGCCAGTTCGGTCCATTAGGTCTTCTTTTTCAATTCAGTCCAGTGTAGTCAATATGGTCCATTCAGTCCATAAGGAACTTCGATGAACGATTCACATCACTACTAACTAACAATTCAAAACCATAATTGGCTTAACTAAAAAGTGTCTTGTTATCAAATAAGTAACTTGAATTCGAATCTCTCTTATACTTAAAAAAAAAATTTGATGTCCTGATTTAATCATAAATAACAATCATTATACAGCAAATGCTAGGAGTTTCAAATCCTATAAAAAAAAAAAAAAAAAAAAGGCCAAAATGTTGTTCCATTTCATTAAGTTTGCATGAATATTGGGTTTTTTTTTTTTTGGTCTCTTGACCTTTAAAAAGTTTTTTTTTTTTTTTTTTTTTTTTTTTTTTTCAAGTTTCAACCTATGACGTTTACTCTTGTTGAGCGCTCTTTGTCATCAGACCAAGACACCAATCAGTATTTGGTGTAGGCAAAAATTCAACCTTAGATCTCTTATTCAATCATCAGAGACTTTAGTTAACTGGAACCCACCTTGACTTTTAAAAAGTTAATTGTTGTCTTAAATTATTCAAACATTATACTTTTTGCCATTTTATCAATTCTCGTTAACTTTTATTTTGGGTCTAGCAAGGTGACACTATTTTTCCAATATTAAAGAATCTGATAGGTTTGACATGAGCCATTACACTTAAAAAGAGAAAAAAAAAAATGATACACATGAGGTGAACTATTAACAAAATTCAAATTCACAACATAAAATATATTTTTAAAAATTAGGAATGATAAAAAACATTTTTCAATAGTTTCTCAAAAAAATAATCTTAAAATTTTAAGGACAAAGTGACAACCGACAAACATGATCATATTTTCCAAGGCTTCAAGCAAAAAAAAAAAAAAAAAAAAAAAAAATTAATTTAATAAAAAAATTTAAAAAAAAAACAAAGAATACAAATAAATATTATGGACAAAAATAATATTAAAAAAAAAAAAGAAAGAAGGAAAGGTCTTTTGCGTTTTAAGTCCAGACTTCAGTCTCGCCTTCTCTCCACACTTCTTAACCTTGGTTCTCTTTCTCTTTAAAATCGGGGGCAATGTCAGACAGCAAGAAGTCAATTGGATGGGGATATTTACCTGATGAGATTCTTACCCATATTTTCACTTTCCTACCTATCAAATCCATAATCATCTGTACCTTAGTCTCAAAAACCTGGAAATCCCTAATCAAAAACCCAACTTTCATTTCCACCCATCTCCACCACTCCCACAACAATAACAAAAACCTCTTCCTCGTAAGCCTCTCACGGAATGACAAACAAGTCTACACTTTGCATAAAGAAGACGATGATCCTGATTTCATTGAATACACCAGCTTTGATTCCCCTTTCCTTGCTCCACACCTTCAGCACCCCCATCAGTATGTCATCGGTACTTGTAACGGCTTGATATGCCTCTCCTATAGTTTACCCGATCCCGCTGAGGAAACCCTTCTCGCTGCGGAAATCTTTCTCTTTAACCCTTGTGTGAGAAAGTTTCTCCAACTTCCTTATCCTAATGTCACCTTCTCCACGTCTCTTGGGTTTGGATTTGATCCAAAAACTAACGATTATAAAGTGGTCTCCATATCGGATAGTCCTTTGTACCCTGTAAAGTCTCGATCCGTGGTCGAGGTTTACTCACTCTCCACCGGTGAATGGAGAATGCTTAGTGCTTTTGCTTCTCTGCCTGCTATATGCGCTATAAGTAGTGGTTGGCGGCCGGCATTTGCCAATGGGGCATTGCATTGGATTGCTGTCACTGATGACAAACAGTTTGTTTTGGTGTTCGATTTGGGGGACGAGGTCTTCTGCCAAATTCTGCTGCCGGAACTCCAGGGAAGACGACTTGGACTCGTCTTTCTGTATATGGGAATTCCATTGCTGGGTTTGTAATAACAGGAGGGATTGTAATGAATCAGATCAATATATGGGTGATGGAAGAGTATGGTGTTGCATCGTCATGGACACCATTTTTTACTGCTAATTTTGAATACAAAAAGGTGCCAATAGGTTTTAGGAGGAATGGGGACGCTGTATTCGTATTTGATGAAAGAAAACTTGTCTCTTGGAATCCTGAGAGCAAAGAGTTTAAGGATCTTAGGATGAATAGAGATCACAATCCTTATATTGATTCTTACATTGAGAGTCTAGTTTTGCTTGACAAGGCCGCTAACGTTGCAGTTACATACTAAGGAGAATAGGTAAGATGCATTTGCATGTTTATTTTTTTAATGGTTTTTCATTTTGTTCTTTATATATACTTGGCATTGATAATATCATACATTAGATATGAATATGCCACTGTCTTGTAAATCCTTATTATAGTTGATTCATTACCTTAATCAAGTGACTTTGTCTTTACAATAAATAGCTTATCAAGGTTGTGGTCATTGTCGGTTATATTGAGGTGATAGTTGAGTCCATAGAATACATACTTAAAATTATTTGTTCTCAATTCAAATTTTGTTTAATATAATATTTAGTTACTTAAAAAAGAAAGTGGTCAGCGTTGCTTACCAACTTTGAGCAAGCTTATTTATCAAGCCAAGTTCATGTTTCCTGCCACTTATTATCTACAAAGTACAGATAGATGTGTTCAATTGTTTCTTTGCTTACAATTTTATGGCGACCTCTTTTAACTCCTTGTTTTCACACTTATACTAAATGTTCTTCATGTTCTCCTTGTATTATTTATTCAAAAAGTTTCTCATTTTGTCAAATGTAATCTGTATAATCTAAAGATTTTGCTTGTACATTTTAATTCTTCTATTGCCTTAAATGCCTATCTTCTTACTGAAAATCAATGAGGAAGCAAGTCTCTAGCTAGCATTGCTTGCTTTGGGTGATTAAGAAATAAGAATTGAAAATGACCTGTTCATATCTCCCAAATCTGTAGTGTTATCTTTCCATCCTTAGCATGATTTGCATCATTGTTTTTACTCCCAATGAAGTAGTTATGCTTAGGCGTATTGTTTTGTTGACTCCATTTCATACCATTGTTTTATTTTTCTCCCTCTTACTCTTTTGTTGATGAGTTAGTATTTTCTATTAAACAATTTTTTGATTGTGTAATTTTTTTTTGACCCTTTCTATTCATCATCGTGAACATAAAGTGTTTTACTTCAATAAAGAAATTCTACTTATTAGGAAAAGAAAAATTACACAATTGTATGAAGTAGAAGCCAAAGGCTGACACTAGTGAAAACAATAAAGAGAAAAATTATGTAAATAGAAGACATCAACTTAAAACTTTTTTTTGATAAGTAAAAGTTTATTGATCTCAAAAAAGGGGAAACACCTTAATACACAAGGAGTGTACAAAGGGTAAAACAATCAAGAACAAAAATTACCGGAATCTAAGAAATCAAGAAAGGATGAAAAGGATTGGTTCTGCAAGGCATCAACTTAAAACTACTATGGTTTACCCAACAACTAGTTCTGGTGGGTGGGGTCAATTGCCCATAGGCTTTACCGGCTATAAGGAAGCCCTTAGGACTCTTCTTTAGAAATGTTCCCTAGGTTATCAAAAAGAAAAAAAGCATCGGTGGAGTTGTGCCTCTTGCTAAATCATTTGAGTAGCTAGTAGGAAATGTATGAATATGTCATCAACAATATAAAGGGACTTTTTGTCCTTCATTTCATTGTCAGAGTTTTCTTTCTTTTTTCTGATGATAAAAATAATTACCAAAGTCTAATGCCATAGGCTCATAGGTTGAAACTTGTAACTAACTCTTTAAAAAAAAATTCCAATGTCACCTTCGATACACACGGTTTGTTCCACACGTCTATTGGTTTTGGATTTGATCCAAAAACTAATGATTATAAAGTGGTCAGGATTCTCTCTACACTGCATAGTTGTTGTGACGGCTTTGGAAAGTCTCGAGCCATGGTGGTTGAGGTTTACTCATTCTCCACTGGTGAATGGAGAATGCTTAGTGCTTCTGCTTCTCTGCCTCTTATGTGCGGTATACTTAGTCGTGGACCACATGCATTTGCCAATGGGGCACCACATTTGATTGTCATCACTAATGATAAAAAACCGTTTGTTTTGGTGTTCAATTTGGGGGATGAGGTCTTCTACCAAATCCTGCTGCCGGAACTTCCATGGAAGATGGTGTCGATTCGTGTTTTTGTATATGGAAATTCTATTGGTGGGTTTCAAAAAAGCGTAGGGGGTGGTAAGCTCAATATATGGGTGATGAAAGAGTATGGTGTTGCCTCGTTGTGGACACAATTTACACATCAATATCTGAAATTGGGATTGGCCAAACAATGTCCAGTTGGTTTTAGGAGGAATGGTGAGGTTGTATTGTGAAACGATAGAGGAGGGCTTGTCTCGTGGAATCCAGATACTCAAAAGATTAAGGATATTGAAATTCACGTATTTTGTTGTACTCTTGTGGGTTCTTATGTTGAGAGTCTGGTTTTACTTGACAAAGCCTCCAACAGTGTATTTATATATTGATTGAAAATGGAAAATCGGTAAGACTCATTTCATGCTTATCAAGGTTGTGGTCACTCTCAATTATATTGAGATGATAGTTTAGTTCATATTATGTATACTTAAAAATGTTTGTCCCCATTTCAATATTTCTTTAATATAACCATTTATTACTTAAAAAAGAATGGACTTATAGTTCTTAAATTCTTGTAGGACCTCATGCAATCATGGTTGGTGATGAGCTCCAAATGAGTAACAGACATTAACTCAGCAAAAGAAAAGATTCAACAAAGCTCTTTGATAGTGTTAGTACTGAATTAGCTTATTCTGTCAAAATGGCTTGTAGTTGTTTTATGCTAAACTCCTTTTGTGACTTCACCATTGTTATATTTTCAAAGATTTGCAGTTTGGTTTTAGTGTATTTACAGAAATGATTAAGCATTTGATTTTGTCTGCCATGCTTGCATTGTGATGAAGATGCTTGCCAATGTAGTGTGTGTAAACAAGGATATACTGCCTAGTTGAGTTAAATTTCCTTTTGATCCTTGCCAATAATATAGTGCTTAAATTTTCTGATTTTTTGATCCTTGCTAACGAGGGCACTTCCAGCACTGGCCGTGTAAGTTTATGGAATCTCCTTTTGTAGTGCTCTAATCAAAGGTTTTGGTGTAAATTATTGCTTAATCATAAATTAGTTTGGTTTTGTTATCACTTACCACAAACTTAGCTATTGGAGACTAGTGTTTGGCCTTAGGTGAACTGGATTCTTGTTACTAGTACTAGTGGCTCAGGTGCCGTTTTGATGAAGTTTCATCATCAAATGGAATTTGGGTGAAATCTGAGGGTAATTGGCGATATCAAGCTCTCAGATATTCTTTGTTTGTGCATTGACTAAAGAAAGAAATTGGGATTTTGCTATCCTCATATGAGACTTGGTCATAAAGCTCGGGCGATGCTGTTATGGTTACCAGTTCAGGAAATTGAACTGAATTTTATGATCGATCTTATAACCTGGAAGTTCCTCATGAACGTGATAAGTTGTGTCAATTTCCATTTGCACTTTGCGTAGATTTTTCTTTGTGGTAGACTTACAAGTTTTGTAGTTAGTGGCAAATAACTTAATTTCACTTGATGCTAATTAGTTGCTAGGGGACCAAGGAGGACACATAACCAGTGTTGGTAAAAGCGAGGGGTGCACTTAAGCGCAAAGGGCTCTTGGAGCCTAGGTGCAAAGCGCAAGCGCGCGCCTGATTGAAGTGAAGCGCACATTTTAAAAGAATAATTTAAAAAATTTAAAAATTATTATTAATGGGAAATACAACAATCAAATGATCAAATTATCATATAAATTGAAATAAAACTTTTTATATAATCCCTATAACATTTAGATATGCGCTACTTTTGCAATTTTAACACAAAAATTGCAAGTCAAGTCATTTCGATTTTTTGGATAAGTTAGATATCAGTACTTCCATGTAATATCCTTTCTTAAATCTCCTATATCTATAATGCCCTATGACTAATTAGTAATATTAGTTAATAATTTAATCACTTAATGACTATAACTTTGGAAGAATTAGTTTGCTATGTTTAAAATCAACCACTAAAGTAACTAAACAATTACCACAAATATTATATCATACGTTTTTTTTATTCCATGAATGAACTAAGAATACGAGGACATTGCAACATGGTACTTGGTACCAAGGAGCTAGGTGGGTTACTGTTTCAAGGAGAAAAAATAAAAATAGAGAAGATCAAGGAGGTTGCGGGTTGGGTTTTAGGATAAGTTATACTCAAAATATATATATTTTTTTTTGATAAGTAATTTACACTAAAAATATACAAAATCAATGGTTTATATCAATAATGTCAAGATCCTATAACTTTAATTCAATTTTGGTTTTTTTTTTTTGAAAAATATAAAAAAGCTCCAAAAAGTGTGCTTTGAGCTTTTTGAAAAAGCGCGCCTAAAGCATGCTTCTTTGAATGAGCTTAGCTTTTGAGGCAAAAAGCGCTGGAGCCTTGGGGCTTCAAGCTTTGAGCTTAAGCATGCTTAAAGCACGCTTTTGACAACACTGCACATAACACTTCTACCTATTTGCCTACTTGCTGATTACTTCACTTGTTTGAACACTTAATTGGTTCCCATTTGGAAGATTATGCTTTTAAAGCATCTATATACTCGTGCTCCTGGGCATGAGTATAAATTGCTTAACGCATTAGGGGTGATAGCCCCTTGATTACTCAACAATTGGTTCTGGTGGGTGGGGTCAATTGCTCGTAGGTTTTATTGGGTAGAGGCAAGTCCAAAGGGCTCTTATTTAAAAAGTTTCGTATGTTGTGGAAAAAAGGAATTAGTAGAATTTTGCCTCTTGCTAAATCATTTGAGTAGTCTAGTTGAAAATGATGATTATTTCATCAACAATATAAAGGGACTTTATGTCTTTTATTTTGATGTCAAAGTTTTCTTTCTTTTCCTTTCCCTTTAAATCTTTAGTTTACATTAGTATCAAATTTTGAAGACAAAGTAGGATTCGTGAATGTTTGAGTCTTTGTGCATGTTTGTTTGTGGTATCACTTCCAATCTACATCTTAGTGCTTTATATCAAATAGAATGCTTGATATATATATATATATATATATATATATATATATATATATATATATATATATAAATAAAAGTCTGATTTTTTGTTTTTTCACTCACTATCTCTGTGGAGGTTGCCAAACTTTGCTGTGAGGATTAAGATTTTCTGTTCAGTGTCATTACTCTTATTCACACTTTATTCTTTCAATGATTTCTATTGACTGTATAAGATGGTATACAAAAGACCATTTCATGAATTCCCATACACATTCTTCTATCTTCCAGTTAAAAAGTTAGCATTCAGTCAAGACCTTCAAGTTCATACCTGTATAACCTGTGGGGACTGCTACCTAGATTTTGGTGTCAGCCATGGTTTTGTTAAAGGGAGATTGGTATGTGATAATTTGTTGTAAGCACGACTTGATTCAAAAATTAGATAGACTAAGAAGGTGAAAACTGAAAACTTGGTTTGTAGCTCTTAAAAGTTGATATGAATAGAGCTTATGATTGACTTAGCTAGGACTTCATTTTGGCTGTGATGGAAAAATTGAATTGTAGTTGTCATTAAATCAACTTGATTTAGCAGTGCTTCTGTACAGTTTCTTATCAGATGCCATTGAATGGTTCACTGGTTAAAATTCTTTTCCCTCAATTTGGCTTAAGGTAAGGGGTCCGCTTTTACCTTTATCTTTTGTCTCTGGCCTTATTGGAGTGACAATTTTGAGGTATTATTAAAGGAGTATGGGTTGCAAGAAATCTGGACCCAATTTCTCATTTCATGTTTGCAGATGATTGCATTGTTTTTGTGAGGCACTAATGATATGCAAGATAATGTTTTGAAAAGTTAGTGGGATTGTGACCTTTCTGGAAAGATTGCAATTTTAACAAATTTGAGGTGTTTTTCAGTCCTAACATTCCTGAGCAGGGTATAACCCTATGTTAGCTCTTTTTATGGTGAAAAAAGTTGATGGACTAGGTAAGTATTTGGGTCTAACTTAGATATGGGTCAGAAAAAGACATCATTTCCTGCTTCTTCTTCTTCTTCTTCTTTTTTTTTCTTTATATAGACTTGGTATTGATCCTACATTAGATCTGAACCTACACTTTTTTTTTCCCATTTTGTTCTTTATATAGACTTGTTATTGATCATACTTTAGATCTGAACCTATAATGTTTGATATGGCACTATTCTATAAATTCTTATTATTGTTGATTGATTACTTTAGTTAAGTAGCTTTATCTCTAGGATAAGTAGCTTATCTAGGTTGTGGTCGCTGCTGTCAGTTATATTGAGGTGATAGTGGACTACGTAGCATGTATACATGAAATTGTTTATCTTCATTTCAAATTTTCTTTAATATAGTCATTTATTAATGATATTAAAAAGTGGTTAGTGTTGGCTGTCAACTTTGAGCAATCTTATTTATCAGGCCAAGTCCATGTTTCTTGCCACTTATATATAGATATATGTGCACAACTATTTCTTTGCTAGCAATTTTAGGGTGACCTCTTTTACCTTCATGTTTTTACACACATACTAAATGTTTCTCATTGTATTATTTATTTAAATTTTTTCTCATTTTGTCAACTGTAATCTATTTTGTTTATGCTAAAGATTTTGGCCAAGAGCCTTATAGTTTAACTGTTATTTCTTAACATTTCCTAAGGAAACATTCATAGTTTAAATCCCCCTTCCATTGTAATTATTAAATTATCAAAAATGGCTTTTCTTGTACATTTTAAATATTCTATTGCCTTATATGCTTATCTTACTACCAAAAAAACATTCCCATAAATGTTTGATGAGAAAGCAGCTCTCTAGCCAGTATTGCTTGATTTGGGGGTTAAGAAATAAGAATTGAAAATGACATTGACCTGTTTATACTCCTCTTTTGGAACTATTTTGCTATATTTCCTTAGCATGATTTGCATTATTTTTTTTAGACCCAATTAGTTATGCTTAGAATAGATGTATTGTTTTGTTGGCTTCATTTCATTCCATTGTTTCTCTTTTTCTCTCTTAATACTAGTGATTGGGTTAGTATTATCTATTACACAATGCACAAAGTAGAAGCAAAGGAGTCTTTGATTAATGGCTTGGACTTCTAATGATTTCTGGACACACATGTTGATTCTGAAACATTACGACCCTCATCATGAAGAGATTTTTAATGGTAAAAAATTGTAATGCTTTTGGCATCGAATCACCCACCTGCACTGCATAAATATATTTACTCTAAAGTGATGATTTGAGTCATTTTACGATGACTGGAATGAGTGGATAAAAGAATATTATTATGGATTATGGATACTGTTTACTCTTCGATGTGCAGGGGGTTTGCCCTGATGATAAGTTTGTTGGAAGCCAGCAAGAAGTAGAGATTTTGAGGCTCGAGGTTTTTATCTTTTTATCTAGTCTCCTACTTGCTCTTTCCCTTGGAGGTTGGTGTGGCAATCGAAGGTTCCTCCAAGGGTGGCTTTCATTTCATGGTTAGCTTCTTTAGAAAGTTCTTACAATTGATAACCTTTGCAAAAAGGGTATTATTGTTCTTGATTGGTGTTATGTGTAAGAGGTGTGAGGAGTCGGTGGATCATCTTTTACTTCATTGGGCTATAGCTTTTGAGATGTGGTCTTTGGTGTTGTGTTTGTTTGGACTTTAGTGGGTTATGTCTCTTAAGGTAATTGAGTTGTTTGAGTCTTGGTAAGGTAAATTGCGGGCGACAGTGCATTATAGATTTTTGGAGACTTGTGCTGCATTGTTTAATGTGGTGTATTTAGAGTGAAAGGAATGCTAGATGCTTTGAGGGATGCAAACGGTCATTGCTAGAGATTAATTCCTTTTTCTTACATACTCTCCTTAATTGGAGTCTGGTTTTGTCGCATTTTTCTTGGTTCTTCCTTCCTGTTTTGTATGATAGTAGTAATCTTGGTTCTTGATTTTTGCTCTCACAATACATCCCGAATGTGCTCGGGTTGGCTACTTTTTATTAATGAAATTTTTCTTTAACTATAAAAAAAAATTATTAAGGATTAATTTCATTGGTGTTTGCCAGTCAACTGAATCTAAACAGTCTTTGCTATGATGATTAACAGAACTGGATAATAGCAACTTCAGAGCTTGGAGGGAGAATAAAAAATAGGAGTTTTTTTTTTTAATTTTTAATTTTTAATTTTTACCCCCTCCTTTCTTTGCGTTGCTACTGCAACTTTGGGAAGCAAAATTGCCTCACTGCTTTAAGCTTCTTCTTAAAATTTCAAATTGAAAGTACACGAGCTGTCTTTCATTTAAGCTCAAAGTTCAGGAACCGCAATCATGCTTGATGCGCCCCCACCCCCCCCCCCCCCCCAAAAAACATTCTTATAAACATGATATTTGTTAAATAGCAATATATTTTCTTATTATATAATTCTTAGCATGGGAATATGCTTTTAGATCATTTACCTTTGCCCCCAACCCCCCTTGGTGCATGTTTGTGTGGCCTGGGATACTTAATACATAAATCCCACAAAACCACAAAATATTGGTGTAGGTTTATTTATTTATTGTGGGTGTGGGGGGGAGGGGGGGGGGTCACTACACTAATTAGTGTTATTTTATCAACTAGTAAGTTGCCTGTATGATACATAGATAGATAATATTGTAATGTTTTATAAAAGATGATTTTGGAGAATGTTGTACATATATTATGTCATAATTGTTATAGAATTTTGTTAGTAATATATCAATTATAAGAAGTAACAATTATAAATTACACACACACACACATATATATATCCATTATAATCATACAATTCAAGTAATGAGAAATAAAATAATAACTTTGGAGGAATATTATAAAATAAAAGTTATTGTAGAATGTGTTGTTCTTTTCCTCCTTAATTCTAAAACAAAATACACTTTTGACTTTTCATACAAAATACATTCTAAACATACACAGTCAATCACAGCTTTTATGAAACTCATAAGTTAGTATTGTTTTTTCAATAATGTTCATATTTATGTTTTAAAAAAATAGTTTATTACATTCATTGAAGATTGATAAACAATTAAATTCAATTAATAGTTTTAGGGATCTAATTCAAAATTATAAGGTGTGGAATATGTGGAATTAGAATTTTAATTCAAAATGAAACTTATTTAAAAAATATTGATAAATTTTCTACCTTCTGTCTATTTGTGTATATCACAACCCTAGCTATGCCAGTTAATTTTTTTGATATAAACCCTGGAGAGTTTTAATTGCTGCAATGTGGCATTATTGTTTTTTTTTTTTAATTTTTTTTTATACAAGATAGAATTCTACTCTAGCCTAATCTAAGTGTATATGTGTGTGAAGCTCTCTCATAGAGACTTGAACCCCGGCTCTTACCCCCCACACTCCACAAGCACTTATACTTGTGGAATGACCATCGCATCAAGGATGTGCAGTGGTTTATTGTTACTACAACATTAGTTGTATATTTGTTATTAGTAAATTTATGTTTTCTTAGAATTTGCTTTGTGGATATTATTAGACCCTTTTTGCTGTTCTAAACACAAAAGAATTTGGCGTATTTTATTTGGTATTTTTCATTAATATTTAATGTGATATGTTGGTAATGTTTTCCTGTAATGTGTAAACATATATTTATGTTTTTTCTTAAAACATTTTATTACATTCATTGAAGATTAATAAATAATTAAATTGAAGCTAATATTTTTAGGGATCTAATTCAAAATTTTAAATATTAGACCTTGTAATATGTCACTTTTTTTTGGAAGTGGTTGTTTTCTAACCCCCAAAAAAAAAAAAAACACAAAAACAATAATATATGAGGTTTAAATCCCCATCCTATTCCTCTAATTATAGAATTATAAAAATAAGTAGAAATAAAATACTCATTTTTTACTGCCACCTTATATACCATTTGTGTAGTATGTTTGTGCAAACTCAAATAGAAAATGATATAAAGAGATTCTAGGACATATTTCCAAGATGTTGATCTAAAATCCTATAACAACAGAAAACAAATCTCATAATGGATAGTGTCTACCCTTACTCCAACAATGTTAGATAAATTTATTGTGATACTAACATAAAAGGCTTTTTTAAAAGAAAAACGTCTTAAATGCTATTGAAAGATTATTAAATATATTTTGATGCAAAGGCATCTCGAAACTAGAGTCATTTTTTCCAATTAAACTTCGCATTTCTTCAAAATCGGTCATTTCTTCAAAATTGGTCAATGCTTTATTTGCAGGTAGGTATTTATTAAAACACATCGAATGCTTGCTCTGGGTTGTCCTGTTGACATTAGAAAAATCTAAATGTCATACCCTAGCCATAAACCCTTGAGAGTGTGAGATTGTCATACCCACAATTCTCTACACCGTCCATTATGGTTTTCCTCTACTCCTACCTCTCCATTTCCAAATCCTTGAGAGGTTGATAGCTCAAACACTTATCACACCCATATTGAGTGTCTAGTGAGTTCTTGGTACTGCTGGGAAGTATTGGAAGAAGCCAAGTTTTGACAGATGCAATCGAGTGCATTGCGGGATCCGGAAAACTAGACAAGACACGGTTTCGAGAAGCCTTGTTAGAGTAAGAGCTTGGAGGGCTTAGGTGCACTAGGTAGACTATGTTTGGAGGGTCTCTTGTTATTCGTGTATTCTAACTTACTGTTTAGTGGATCGATTTACCGCTTAGAGGGCGGCGAAGAGGTTTTTCGCCGAGTTATTCGGTTTCCTCTTCGATAACACATCGGCGTGTTATCTTGTGTTTGCATCTCTTTTCCCTACTCTTTTAGCTTTCATTTTACTGCTGTGATTTGTTGAATATGGTTTAGAGTAGTTGTATTGTTTGTTCGCTCGTATTTACTCTATTCCGCACTTAGTTTAAGTTAGAGTAAAATCAATCGAGCCGTATTTTATTAATTTGGGGTCTAAACAACTCTTGTGTTTTTAACACAAATCCGAGCTTTCAATGGTTTTCGCAGATAAAATGTCCAATTTTATCACCAGCTACGAACTAAGATTCCGAGTTTACAAAGAACTTGTGTATATATCTTTCGTAACTAAATCATATACTATGCATTTCAAGGACTATATCTTAATGTCCAAATATTTATATTACCATTATTTTAAATAATAAAACAATTTTATTACTTATAACTTAATGTCATACATAGCATTATACTGTAGAATTTTAGGGCACTAATCCTAACAAATATAAGTGTAGGTAATGCCAATTTATAAATTTGGTGAGATGCTCTAGAATCTCAAGACTTTCAATTAAGTAAAACCAAAATAGAGTACATGGATTGTAAGTTCTAATAAAATTAGAAGCAAAGATGAAAGGATGGTAAAACTTTATGGTCAAGAAAACTAAAGAGCTAGAGCTTTCCATATCAGCACAAATTTATGTTTATAGCATAATACAAAAACATTCATATATGTACAAGTTTATGTTTTAAAAAATAGTTTATTGCATTCACTAAAGATCAACAAATAATTGAATGCAAGTTGATGGTTTTATAGTTTATGTTACTTGTAAAGATTTTTAAATTATTTGGAGTACAAGTATGAACATTTTTTGTTGTAATAATTGTATTAATATCTAAAAAGTATTCAATGATTTAACTTTTAATTGAGTTCTTTTTTTTTAATAAATGAACATGTTTAGTAAGTGTTAGGGATTAGGAATTCGCAAACTCTTGGCGTGATGGTCACTCCACAAGAATAGGTCTTGTGGGGTGTAGGAGGTAAGGATGGAGGTTCAAGTCTCTAAGAGAAAACTTCACATATATACACAGATTAAGTCAGAGTACAACTCTATCTCAGTTCAAAAAAAAAAAAAAATGGATTAGGAATTTTAATACATGTATAGTGCATTGTGTAAAAAAAAAAAAGAAAAAGAAAAAGAAAAGAATAGATTCAAACATTGGATAAGTATCATATGAGAGAAAGGAGTATGCATTTATGGACAAACTATTCAATTTGCATATTAACCCATCATAACCAAATCACTAAATGAATAGAGCAAGTATATAATCAGAAACTAGAAAATCTTACCTCATATCTAACTTTGGGTTCCTCCATTTGGATTTGAACATTGGATTTTTGGTTTGGAAATCTTGGTCTTCCAATAACTTTGCAAGAAAGATAGAGGACCTTTTCCACATCTTGTAGATTTAAGTTGATCCACATAATATGCAATGATAAGAATTGCAAACCACTCAACGAGTATAATAATCAATATCTCTCTCATCCCATTTGTGCTATCATTTGAATCCTATAACCTTATACCATCTATGTAGTGTATTTGTGCAAACTCAAATAGATGATATAAAGAGATTATAGGATATAATTCCATCTTGATGATCTAAAATCCTCCGACAACAGAAAACAAATTTCATAACAGATAGTGTTTATGCAAAGTACAAAGGAAAAACATAAAAATTGAATTGGAATACATAAGGGTTGGGTCTATGTGCAATCTTGCCAAATTATAATCATTTATGAATTATGCCATATGTCTTCTATAAAAATTGAGTCAGAATACGAATTTTCAAATTAAATTCTCATCCCTAATAACCTTGAAAGAATGGTTACTAAACGTACTAGTGGTATGATAAGGAAAAAGAAAAAAAGAAAAAAACCCTCAAGAGAGGTTATTATAATTTATCTAAAACAATAAAAACAATTCGTACATAAGCTCTTGACAGCTCACCACCATCAAAACCAAGAGATCCATTTTAACTAGGTCACCTTCTGAAGCATGTTTATAGGAGTGTGTAGGTCGGGTTGGATTACGTTTAAGGTATTTTCTAACCTAATTCAACCTAGAACAAATTGTAGGAATTAAGGTTAGGTTGGGTTGGGTTGTCAAGTTATAGGATTCCATTTTGTTAGGAATGGTAAAAGAATTTGGGTTACATTAAATTATTTAAAATCATTATTCAATATAAATGAAACAATTTATAATATTAGACATAATATTCCAGTTTTACCAAAATTAAATCTCAAAAAACTAAAGTAAAATCAAACTAATAAATTTAAATTAAGTATCGAAATTAAAAACAAATAAAACTAAGTAGAGAGTCCAGACCCAAATTCTCTACTTCACTCGCAGAGTCTAGAGTCCACAATCCAAAGACCACTGATAGTCCACAACCCTTCCCTTCCTTTCCTTTTGCCTTCTCTACACACACACTCCGTTAATGCCATTACCACTAGCCCCTCTCTCTCTCTCTCTCATCTCTCTTTGAAAGCAACAATGTCAGCCAACAACAAGACGTTAAATCCATGGGGATCGCTTTTACCTGATGACATTGTAACCAATATTTTCCTTCGCCTACCAATCAAATCCATAATTATCTGCACCTCTGTTTCAAAAAAATGGAAATCTCTAATCCTAGATCCCAAATTCAATTTCATCTCCACCCATCTCCACCACTCCTACAACAACAACAACCACAACCTCCACCTCTTCAGTTTGGACTCACAAAAAACTGAAGACAACAAAGAACTCTACGTGTTGTATAACGAGGATGATACTGACTTCACTCGACGTGCCAACTTTGATATCCCTTTGCATGGTCTAGAACTTGATCCTCTCAACAAAATAGTACATGTGGTCGGTACTTGTAACGGCCTTCTCTGCCTTTCGGATTATTCACTAAAAACTGATAGAATCTTTCTATGGAACCCTTGTGTTGGAAAGTATCTCAGACTTCCTTCACCTAATGTCACCTACGCTACACATGGTGTGTTCAAAGGGTCCCTCGGTTTTGGATTTGATCCCAAAGCTAATGACTATAAAGTGGTCAGGGTTGTGAGGTTTCCCATTACACCTAACCTTCCAACGTTGCAACACAAGGTCGAGGTTTATTCATTTTCCACTGGTCAATGGAGAATGCTTAGTGATAGTTTGGTTCCCACATGTGTTGTCTATGGTATTTTAACACAGTCATCTGTCAATGGGGCTATGCATTGGCTTGCTTCCAGGACGGCTAATGATAACCAATTTGATCATTTTGGTTTGGTTTTTGATTTGTACAACGAGGTCTTCCATGAAATGATGCTACCAGAACTTCCAGCTTATACACGTCAAAGAAGTACGCTGTGCGCTTCCGTTTCCACATATCAAAATTCCATCGCCTTGTTTCATGACGATTATAATAGTCTCTGTCTCGATATATGGGTGATGAAGGACTACGGTGTCGTTTCCTCGTGGATGAAAGCTCTAAGTTTACCTTTAAGAAAGAACATAATGAGGGCAGTAGGATTTTGCAGGAATGGTCACATTGTGTTGGAATTCGATGGTGGACAACTCATATCATGGGATTTAGAGACCCAAGAGATTAAGGATTTTGGGATTATTGGATATAATTTTGTTGATGCATATGTTGAGAGTCTAGTTTTGCTTGACAAAACTGCCAACAATGCAATTACATATTGACAGAAACAGGTAAGATGCGTTTCATGGTTTTTTTTTATTAAAATAGTTTTTAATTTTGTTTTTTATATAAGCTAGGCATATTGATCATATCATACCTTAGATATCAATATATACTGTTTGATATGACATTGTTCTATAAATTCTTATTATTGTTCATTGATTACCTTAATTAAGTGGCTTTATCTTTATGACAAATAGCTTATCAAGGTTGTGTTCGCTATCAGTTTTATTGAGGGGATAGTTGAGTATGTAGCATGTAGAAATAAAAAATTTTATATCCATTTCAAATTTTCTTTAATATAGTCATCTATTACTTAAATAAAAAAGGTGGTTAGTGTTAGCTGTCAACTTTGAGCAATCTTATTTATCATGTAAAGTACATGTTTCCCTGCCACTTATAATAGATAGATGTGCTCAATTTTTTTTGTTGTTGGAAATTTTACGATGACCTCTTTTAATTTAATGTTTTCACACTCATACTAAATGTTCATATTGTAGCAATTAGTTTTGTTATAATTTATGATTGTTGCTAGACAAGAAATTATTGCTCAGTTACTTATAACAAAAGAAAAACCAGAAATTGTGGTTCAGTTTGTGCTTTCTGCATATATTTTTCTAGTTAAAAGGGATTTTTTGAATCTAGTTTCTTTTACTTTTCCCACATTGAGTACTACCTTCACTCTAACACGGTGATGGTTGTATTCAATCCAAAATCCTAACTTACCTCCTAAAAATAAAACTACCAAGAAGCTAAGTTAACAACTTTTACTTTGTGGTTTATGTTGCTGTAATAATTTCATCTTATAATGTAATAATGCTTTTAGTTTGTTCTTTAGGTCAAGGTTATGCAATTTATGAAAGTGGGCATTGTTGTTATGAATGAAAATAGTACTCGAGTGACCAATTATTGTGGATGAAGGATGACACCCTACGAATAAGACACATTGAATACTCAGAGGTGTATTTTTATTTTTGAAATACCCGAGTAACAGCTCGGAATGTATTACTGAGAGCATGTTGACGGATGATGCAAACCTTAACTCATAATATTGTTTTGTGGTTGCCTAGTTGGCATTAGCTTTACTTTCAAATATTTTATTTTGGTTGTAAAGAAGAACCGTTGATGTCATATCGTATTTGTGTTCTTTGTTTTACTATGAATTGTACAATATATTTACTTTATTGTTTTCTTTGGAACACTTTGTCTTCTCTTCACAATTGCCCTCTGTTACTAGCAGGATATCTTCTTATTATGCATGTAATTGTTGGCATTAGAATATGCTTAGATCATTTACCTTGGTCTCCTATTCCTCTTGGTGCACATGTTCTGGTGTTCATATGGTAAAGGCTTTGGAGTAATTCTTAATACGTACATTCTGTAAAACGACAAATATGGTTACTACACTGGTTAGTGTTATTTTATCTACTTCTGGAGTTAAATCATAAACAAGAATGCACTTACAGTTCTTAATTTCTTGCAGGACCTTTTGCAATCATGGTTGGTGATGGGTGTAGTAACAGACTTTAACTCAACAAAAGAAAAGATTCAACAAGGCTTTTAGATGGTGTTTTGTTTCCTAGTATGGAATTACTTTATATACCAAAATTAAACGTAGTTGCTTATGTTAAGACTCCTTTGTGGTTCATTACACCATTCTTATATTAGTATTTCTAAATGATTTGTAGTTTGGTTTTAGTTTGTTTGCAGAAATGATTAAGCACTTAATTTTGATTGTCATGCTTGCATTGTGATGAAGATGCTCACCAAAATAGGGTGGGTGTGTGTTTTGGGGACAATCATATGTTGCCTAATTGTGGTAGATTTCTCCTTGCGCAATTTTAGTTGTTTATGTTTAATTTTTGTTTTTTGGCTACATCATTATTATGTTAGTATTTGTAGATGATTTGCAATTTGATTTCAATGTGTTTGCATAAATAATTAAGCATTTTATTTTGTCTGCCATGCTTGCATTGTGATGATAAGTTTGAACTTTGAAGCGCTCACAATTTAAGGATGATAAATACATTAATTGTTTATGCATCGCACTCAAAAGTCATCTTTTGATATTAGAAGGGAAGTTTGAAATTTGTTACACCTCTTTGCATGCTTTACTCTCTTCCATGACCCCCGACCCCCCCCCCCCCCCAAAAAAAAAAAGAACTAAAAAAGAAAAGAATCATCACTTTAGACCTTGACCAATTCTGAAACATGAAAGATGATGATCAGATGAGCTCAAGTCTTCTAAGAAGTTATAGATTCCTCAAGCACCAGATGAAATTCAAATTTAGGTCAAGTTGTTCGCAGTTGGCCCTGTACTTAAAGCAGTTTTATTATTGCATTTGTTTATGGTTGTTATAGACTTGAATCAGTTGAACCATCTTTACTGCTATTTGGAAACTACTCTCACCTGTCACCGCATTTGTACATTAGTTGATTGTGTGTGTGTGTATAAAAGATAAATTGTTCTTTTGAAACATCAAAACAATTTCATCAGACAATCCATGTTGAGAAGTTTGTACGAATGGTCGATTAATATAGGCAAAAATTTTCATGTACTTTTTTAGAAGTCTTCAATAATTTAATTTCGAGATTGTAAGATCTTACTTCTTAGGTTGTTGGCAATACTCTTTTTGTAATATTTCTTTCTTCTCATTCAATAAAGCTAAGCAGCATTTTGATTTGCACATACTCTGCTTCTGTCCACATTGATAGTGATAAGTATGTCAACTGTATAAACAGCTTCTCATATATATCTATTTTCCTCTAGAATTTTTTTTTTTTTTTTGATTAAATGAAGACTGAGTAGTGCTCGTTTTAAGGTGCTTCCTTTTTTTTTCCCCTTTCACTCAAGAAATCCAACTCTAAACACTGGTATGCTCTTTGGACGTGCTTTTCTAGCTCTTAGCACGTTTAGCTGAAAGATCAGGGCAAGAAAAATCTAGTTTACCATTCATTGTAGGACAAGTAGGTCTTAATATGTCTGTGACTTGAGACATGTTTGAATCTTGAACTATGTTTTGTATAGTCTGTAGTTATGGATTTACTTCTCCCTTTTTTGTATATAGTCTGTGGATGCAGACAAAGAATGTGTTTCCTACAGGTTTTTAAGCTGATATTATGTATTGACTGCCAATGCTGTTTTCCTCAGAGAATTTATTTTCATACTGTATACAAAGAATGTATTTCCTACAGGTTTTTAAGCTGATATTATGTATTGACTGCCAATGCTATTTTCCTCAGAGAATTTATTTTCATACTGTTATTATACAACGAATCCAGTAAGACGAGGATATTGTTGAACTTTTGTTCTTATTTTTTTCATTAATTTATTATGTCCAATTTGAAACTGTGGACAAAAATCATTTCTAAACATTGGGGACCGTTATAATGAACCCTGTCAGAACATTTGTCAAAATTAAGACACCAATAATTTTTTTGTCCAGTTACATTAGAAAGTGAAAAGTCATAAGCCATGATGAACTCGACACTCTGTAATGCATGTATAATGCCTTTGGACTCGAAAGAATAATGCCTGATGACCACAAGTAAGGTAATATTAAAAGAACTAGTCGTGGAACCGCGTAATGAAATTTTTGTGGTGGCCTCTTTCTTTTATTTTTGGCAATTTGGACTAATGTTAAAAATAAAGAATAAAAGTATATGTAAAGTTTTTAATATTTATTAACTTAACCACCGCGTATTCTTGGTGTGGGGTATGGGGGGGCAAGAGTCGGGGTTCAAGTCTCTAGGAGAGTGCTTTATAAACATATATACTTAGATTAAGCTAAAGTAAAAATTCTATCTTGAATAAAAAAAAAATTATTAACTTAAAGACAATGGAAAACCAATTGACTACTCCATAAATCACATACTACACTACTTTCTTAATTGAAATTTTCACCATTGTTGGAAGAGCTTAAATTCGAAAAAAATAAAATTTTCTTCATAAAGTGTCCTCATGAAACATTACAATGCATAAAATGAAAACCAATAATTTTTACTTCATCTTAATTATTCTTTTAATAAAATTTATTATTAAAAAATAATATAATTTTCTTAGAGATTCAAAAGATAAGTTAGTGTAAATATTCATTTTTTTAATAAAAGTTATTTATAACATTTTTTGTATCATTAAAAAGTATATAGAATTTGAAAATTATTCTTTTAATTTAAACAAAATTTCTCAACCCCAATTTTTTCTAACCTAATAACCAAATGGTGGCTCATGATAATTGTAACACTTTTCATTTTTTATACAAAATTCAATTTTGTATTGATTCTATTCACTAGTTCATATTGTTCCTATAATATTTTCTAATGTAAAATATTTCAAATTAAGAAGATTATATGATTGACTAAGTTGTTAACAAATTTTAACTTTTGTTATTATTATTTACATAGTATTTTAATAATTGTTAACATTACTGAATTTTTGTATAATCATATAATCTTCTTATTCTCGATCATATTTTTATCCTTATGATAATTAGATTGTATTTCCAATTAATTTTTATTTTCTCTCCTTTTTTATCACTTAATTGTAGCATTTATTGTTTCTAGATTCTAGTTTATGTTTGATAGGCCAAGAATGTATTGACCCCTTGGATAAATTAACCAATTAATTAGCCAAGTGAATTAATTAAGTCAATTAACATGCAATAAGCGTGGGAGCACAAACAAATCACCAATTAAACTAAACAAACGGAAATTAAATTTGACACGGGTGATTTGTTTAAGAATGGAGAAAACCACCGAGGCAAAACCCCACCAGGTAAATTTAAGGTCATAACTCCCGGGGATCCACTATTTTCAAAACAAGCGGTTACAAGTAAAGAAATCCCAGTATCTTATACTAACCTACAGTTGAACTCTTACCTCAATACATAATTGAACTTGTAATGTAGTGACAATCTCTCATTTTAATGTACGGCTCCAAATACGTGACTAACCAATTGATGCACGGATCCTACTAACACACCAACTTGTGAAAGATGTTGGCTGCAAAGTTCTTCAGTTCATCTACAAGATGAAGATCAAGAAACTCCTTGGTCACAAAACCCTACGGTGTACAAACGCAACAGCTTCTTCAAGAAAAAGATGAACTAGGATAGATTGTCTCCGGTCACAATATGCATATAACAATAAGTGCAACCACCTTATAACAGCCTTTAAAATAATCCTTATATATGTCTAGGGTTGTGAGAAAAGAAAACCTAAACACATAACTTGGATATTCGTGAAAAACAGATCTGGAAATCTAAATTTCATAATTATCGATAGATACAACTGTCGAACTTCAAATATTAAACCTCGATGGATACATCTATCGAGCTATCTATAGAACTTTAATGAACAACACTTCTTCACTTGATTATTAGACAGATTTGCATGGCTTCAATATTTGGACTTGAACTCTTATTCCTTAAAATATTAAACACATCTTAGATCTACCCAATTACAAGTAAAGAGTGTTTTGTCAAATGATTAACCAATTCTATATGACATATGTTCATAACATGTTCCACATATGTCCTAACAATGTTTAACTACATTAGCAACCATGTCATTATCATTTTCCTTATAATTTCCTATAATTTTTTTCAAACTTTTACTCATTCAAGGTAAATTAAAAACTCCATTATTTAACAATAAAAAATCATATATCTTTTATTTTTAACTTTTCTTATTATTAATTTCTCAATTTATTGTCACACTTTTTCCAACATTTCATCTCTCCACCTTAATTCATATGTGGTATAATATATAATATATTATTTAAAATTTATTGAAGATAATTTGTTCACCTTAAAAACTGAACTTTCTAAAAGTATTTTCCATATCTTTATTTCTACAAATATATCATTCTATTATTTTGGATGCACTTAAAAAATATAAAATAAAAAACTTGGGTGTGTTTGATTGATATTACTGTATTGTTTTTTGAAGCGGTCAATATTTTTCAAACTTTTTTTTAGAAAATTTCAACCTATGGCGTTCGCTCCTGATAATAGCTTTTTATCATCAAAACAAGATACCAATGAGTTTTTGGTGTAGGCAGGGATTGAACCTCAGATCTTTTATACAACCATCAGAGACTTTACCAGTTGAGCTAACTAGAACTTACAATATTTTTCAAACTTTTGTTAAAGTGTGTTTTTTTTTTTTTTTTTTTTTTTGTACAACTAAACTTTTTTAAGTTTCAAATTAATCATTCAAATTTCTTGTTATCTTAAAGAGATTATCATGATAATAAAACATCACAAATTTACAATTGATGAATACAATCTACATGGATATTACTCAAATAATTGATAGACAAATTCAAACATGTAAATTGTATTTTAATATAAACTCAAATTTTCACTACCAAAATATCTAAGAATTAACTCAAACCAAAACTATAAGAAGGAGAGAGAGTACATGTGATGGGGAATTTTTTTTTTTTTTTTAAAAATCAAAATTTTATCAATCAAAAGTGTTGATACAAAAAAATATCAAAATTCATCAATCTAAAATAGAGTTGCAAGAAAGAATAAATAAATTATATATACATATATATATATATATATATATATATAGAGAGAGAGAGAGAGAGAGAGAGAGAGAGAGAGAGAGAGAAATCACCTTCTTGGTAGAGAATATGAGAAAAATAGTAAATTTATATAAAAGAAGAGTAAAAGAATACTCAAAAGAAAAAATGAATTATCCAAGCCATGTTATGTAATAGAATAACATTAAATCATTATATACTATGTCATAGGATAACATTTATCAATCAAAGAAAAGATAACAAATTAAAATAAAACCAAATCACATCAACCAAAAGAGAATAATCACCTTTTTGGGAGAGAATATGAGAAAAATAGTAAATTTATATAAAAGAAGAGTAAAAGAATACTCAAAAGAAAAAATGAATTATCCAAGCTATGTTACGTAATAGAATAACATTAAATCATTACATATTATGTCATAGGATAACATTTATCAATCAAAGAAAAGATAAAGAAAAAAGATAACAAATTAAAATAAAACCAAATTACATCAACCAAAAGTAGTGTTGAATCCAAAAATTCATCAACCTAAAACAGAGATGCAATAAAGAATTAAAAATACACCAAAAGAATTATATATATATATATATATATATATATATATAGAGAGAGAGAGAGAGAGAGAGAGAGAGAGAGTATTCACCTTTTTTGTGGGCAAAATATGAATTGAATAGAAGAGAGAGGAGAAAATTTTTATAGTAAATAAAATGGGAAAAGAATAGTCAATGTAAGATGAAGGGATAGATGAATCATAATGTTATGATATAGAGTAGTGGGGCGATAAAAATGTAAAAATGAGGGGGAAATTTTGGAGGAAGTGTAATTGTAAGGTGAGAAATTAAAAAATAGAGTAATAGTTTAAAAGGAGAGAGAAAATGTTGGAAATATGTGGATGATGTGGTTGTTAATGTGGCTCAACTAGAACGTACAAATACATTATGTAGGCATTTTTTTTCTTTCTTTATTTTTTCTAAAAACAGAGAGAGAGAGAGAGAGAGAGAGAGGCAACCAAATCATGTGCATCAACACATTCAAAATGCTCAACCTACTTTTATCCCACATTGACTCACAATCATGGATATGATATCGATTACCCTTGTGAGTTGAAATGGTGTAACTATTAAGGTAACTAGTAGAAGACCCATGCGATGCATGAAAATATATAATTATTTTGAGACATGGTATAATGTATAATTTATTCTTTATTTTATGATAGATAATTTGTTCTCCCTAAAAATTAAACAATTTCTAAAAGTAATTTTCATCTCTCTAAAAGTAATATTATTGATATTATTCTTTTTTGAAGTAATCCATATTCTTCTAACTATTATTATTATGCATTACACTTTCCAAATTTCTTTTAGTACAACTAAAAGTTTTAAGTTTCAAATTTGCTCTCTAGTAATTAGACTAGTGAGCTTTCAAACATAAAATTGGTAATGCCACACTTTTTTTTCCAAAAAGCCAAATAGTCAAATATAGGTGTTTTTTTTTTTCTTTCTAAAGAATTAAAATTAAGAAAGCAATTAAAACAATGTACTATCTTAGGATAGGCGTTGTGGGATGCCTAACACCTTGCCCACACATGATAAAACTCTCGAGTCCATGCCTTGGGTTCAAGAACCCTTAAGAAAATCCTTAGTTAATTAGGTGATAAATGGATTAGATATAGATGACCAATTACAACTTAAAAACCAATAGTTGGTGGTGATTCTAAATAAAATGGACTCATTAATTACACACAAGTACACTCAAGTATCCACTCATCACCGACATTCAAAACGTGTCTCTGCCAGGAAACCTTATGGAGGCATCAACTGTAGACGACAACAACCAGCTCAAATTTTGTTCAAGACTTCCAAATGCACCTACCAAAACAGAGTAGCTACAATTTATCACAAATTCATCAGAAAGAAACAAAAAAGATCAAAAACTCACCTTTAGGTTGCTTTTGGCATCATGTTTGGTAGGTACAATGAAGAATTTAGTAAGCTAATTGTAGGATTAAAATCTAATTAATTGTTATTGGAGGTACAAAACACCGATACTAATAAGCTTCATCTCAAAAGGGGAAAAATAAAGTTCCCCCTAAAATACACTAATAACATATTAACAATAAATATGAAAAAATTTATTTAAAAGGGATTACACTTCTGAAATTGCACTGGGTGCATTGATAAAGTAACTCTTCACAAGCTCTATGGCATGTCACTTGCAATTTGGGTTTTCTCCCAGAATACATCGAGGATGAGCAGGATAACTGCAATCTGCACAAAAGTAGAACCAATGTTTTGGGTCTCGCTCTTCTTCACAGATATCACAGTAATATTCACCAGAGTCATCTTCAGCAGTATAGCAGAGAGTAAAGGGATGCTCATGTTGTTTATACCTTGAGGTATGTGGTAGTGTGACACATTTAAAGTCTAGTGCAATTTCACATGTGGTACAACTGAAGACTTGATTTCCTCTATAACCACAACTATTGCAACTCTGTTTATAGTTTGTTTTGGAGAGGACAAGGCAGTGCTCATGACTTGGGTGGGTAAGGAATTCTTTGACCAAACTACATTGCACATCAAGTTCAAACCAGCAAACATCACATGTATAGATGAAGCCATTGCAACGTTGCCAACATGCATCACACCAAAACCACTTTCTAATATTAGGTGCCTGTGGGAGGAGGGTGAGTGGATGTTGATGAAGTGGGTGTCGTATTTTTAGGGGTAATTCAGCACAAGATGTATGAAGAAAGAAGCTACAGTTTGCACAACTATAAAAGGGAGGGAGAATAGTTCGTACACATCCATTGCATTTTTCGTTATTCATAACCTCATCAGTAAGCTTTAAATTATGCTTATGACTACGATGTTCAATTTCTGTGACTATTTCAACTTTGTCTTCCCCCATTTTGATCATTTTTACTTCGTAAGCTTTTCCTGAGCCAACATCTTCATCCTCCTCCTCTTTAAGTTCTAGCAAATTTATGTCCTCTACGCCTATCTCATCCATAACACAATTGAGGTGGGCAAAAAAATTGCATTTGGAGCAACTGTAAAGCCCATAGTTTGTGTCCACATTTCTAGCACAAAGATGACAAAATGGGGAGTTAGATTGATGGAGTTGAAGAGAATGGATGAGGTTGAGAAGGTGCTTATGACGTACAACTTTGACTTTTTGTGGTAAAGAAACACAACTTCTATGACACCAAAAACCACATAGGTTACAGAAATAGGGCAAGCCCTCGCCTTTTTTGCCACAAAAGTCGCAAGTGAACGGGATCCACATCCAAAGGAGGATCAATTGGTGGTCATGGATTTCAGCTATCATAGTGAAAGGTAGAGAAGCACATTTGTTGTGAAGGCTAAAGTTGCAACAAGAACATCGATAAGTGTATTCATTACGAAATTGTTTGCATACTTGGCATTTGTTAAATTCTTCATTGTTTTCATAGTTCCATTCAGGAAAGAGAACAAGAGGATGTATTGGGTGCAAGGGATGGTAGATCCCAAGGGGTAGTTCTGCACAGGATTTATGATGGTAGAAATCTCCACATTCTATACAACTATAGCTAGGACCAAATATCGGTTCCTGGCACCCAAAACAAATATATCCTCGTTTTTCATCTTCATTGAAGATCAAGGGATGCTCTGAATGGGAGAAATGTTGAAGCTCCTTCCTCGCAGTGGAGGTTGATGGGTGGTCATGGACTTTAGCTTCCATTGTGGGCACTATAGAACCACATTTGATGTGAAAGTTATAGTCACAACGAGAACACCGATAAGCGTATTCGTAACGAGATTCTTTGCATAATTTACATTTGCTAAATTCCAAATCATTATATCTCCATGGGATAAAAAGAATAAGAGGATGTATTGGGTGCAAGGGATGGTACATACCAAGAGGTAGTTCTGCACATGATTTATGATGGTAAAAATCATTGCATTTTGTACAACTGTAAAAAGAACCCAATATTGGTTCCCGGCACCCATCACAATATTTGTCAGAAATTGTCTCTTCATTGAAGATCAATGGATGCTGTGGATGGCAAAAATGTTGAAGCTGCTCCATCTTCTTTTCATGCACAATCACAGACAACGTCCAACTTATTTAGAAAAAGAAAGGGAATTAATAGAATGGGCAGGAAAACAAACAGAGAAAGAGTGTGTGGTTTTAGTAGGTGGTGCACATGAGGTGTTTTGTTGTGGGAATCAGTGAGTGGGTGGTGCACATGTGAATATGTGATGTACCTTTTGCGTTCGAACAGATTTGGGTATATGGTTTATTAACGGTGTTTATGTGAGCATCAGTGAGTAGTGCACATAATGTGTTTAATGTAAGGTATGAGGTTACTGCCGTTTTATTTATTACAAAATGGTATTGGGTTGTCAAATGGTGCTGGCCTAGAACTATAAGTGAGCGGTGCACAAAATAAATATAATATCTCCCTCTCTAACACATACTTCAGATATTTTTTTTCTTGAGCAGCGTTTGTTATACACACACTTGGAATCCTGACTTTCAGTACATTTTCTGCATGTGTGCACAGACGTGTAAGATAGCGTGTAACAACATTTAGCCTATTTTTTTTACCTTTGTCCCAAAATTATAATGTATATTTATTTTATTTATCATCAAAAGATACTGTTGCCTTTTTAAAAAATAAAAAATAAAAATAAAAGGAAAGAAACTATTGCCTTTTGTTTTGGCAATTAAAAGTGAAAGTAGTTGTTAGAAACTTTAAAATATTCAAATAGATGGGTTTTAATTATTTATAAATAAATAAAAGAATCTGCATTTTCAAGTAAGACTATTTATATAAGACATTATGAATATTTGATTGAAATTATATTCAACTTTTTTTTTTAGAAGAAAATTATTATATTCAACTTACACATAGGAAACATTTACAAAGTTATACAACTCAATAACTTTTCCCATAATAATATATTGCTAAACCCATCCTTTGATTGAATGTCTTTCTTGTAATTAATAATTATCATTCTTACGAAATATCAAAGGTAGTTGGACAATAAAAATTCAATTATCTATGAAGAGATCAAAATTATAGCTTTTTGTGTTTGTGAAGTTGAGTATACTCCACAAATAAGCAAATAGATTTAATAGTAAATTTTGTGAAATTTTGTGTGCATGGTTAACCTATGGACAATATTTAATCAAACAATGGCTTCCACAAGAGAGTAATTTGGTAAAAAGAAAATCAAGTGATGTAGCTTCTTTTTTTCTTTTTTTTACCATATAGCTTCATTTAAATTTACATTAAATGTAACTTGGATCCATTTCCTTTCACAATAATATACTTCACAAAAGTATATTATTCTTCTAAAAAACAAACAAAAGTGTATTATTAATTCAATTGCAAACTAACAACTAAATGGGCACGAAATTTATTGCATTTAACATTTACATGACAAATCACATACATAAAAATAAACTTACGAAAATAGCCTACAATACTTACTTGAACAAGAATCAATTTTGACTTCAAAACACCATTAGGAAAGCTTCTAAGTAAGCCATGTCATTGTCATCCCTTCATGAAAGTTAAGTTCACCTTGTTTTTTTTTTTTTTTTTTTTTGCTGAGCAAGTTAAGTTCACCTTGTAGTTGATCTATAATTTATACTACATATAAGACTATAGGGTGTTACTCTTTGAGGATAAAACAAGTTCTATATCTTTATTACATTATGACTATGTCATACCTTCTCAAACACAAAAGAAACGAAACTGGGAAAGAAAAAAAGAGAAAGACAAAAGAAACGAAATTGAGAAAGAAAAAAAGAGAAAGACGTGGGCAACACACTTTTATGCTCATCTACATAGATTTATATACTTCATTTCTCTTAAATGAAATCTTTTATTTTATTTTGTAATAAAAATGTCTTTTATTTTATGTTATATTTTTGTCCAAAATCTAACATTTCTTTTTCTTGTAATTTTTTCAAACTGACATTTTATTTTCCAACTCACTAATCAGATTTCTTTACCTATCTCTCTTAAAGAATAAATATTCATCAGATTCTATCTCTTAGGGATGTCATATATCTTACTTCTTATGGATATTTTATTAATACGTTGCTTTAAAGCTATTTTTTGTTAATTGGATGGGCTTAGACACGCAAGTCTCCACCCCCCACACACATGTTGCTTCCCAAATGATATTATCACTAATATTACCAATTCCAATGAGCAATCCACATCAGCCTATCAAGTTTGGAAGTGTTTCGCGAGAAGGGCCACCCCGCAAAGTACTCGCGAAACATTCTGTTTGGCAAAAAATTAAGTTATTTTACCAAATTCTTTACACTATAAATACCCTCATTACCCATGAATTGTAAGAAATGTTTTTCAGAGAGAAAACCCTAGCAAATACACTTAAGAGTTAAAGATTGTTATATTCACAATCATCTACACATTTCCTTGTGGTTTTCCTCAACGCCTACATCTCCATCTCTAGATCCTTGAGAGGTTGTTAGCCCAAACACTTACCACACTCATTATGAGTGTTAAGTGAGATTTTGATGCTGATGGAAAGTATTAGAATAAATCATTTAGTGGCAGATGCAATCGGACTAAATTGCGGAATCCAGAAAGTTAGAGAAAACAAGACTTTGAGAAGTCCATTGGTAGCAAGAGCTTGAAGGGCTCAAGTTCATGGGGGTAGACTAGGCTTGGAGGCTCTTTTGTTATTCGTGTACTCTAACTTTATTCTCTAGTGGATCGATTTCGACTTGGAGGGTCGCGAAGAGGTTTTTTGCTGAGTTCTTCTGTTTTCTCCTGGATAACTCGTCTTGATGTTATCTTGTGTTTGCATCTCTCTTCCCTACTCTTTAAGCTTTCATTTAATTGTTTATTGTGGATGGATATGGCTTAGAGTAATGTTATCGGTTTATTGCACACATTTACTCTTATTCCGCACTTTGTTTAAGTTAGAGTAAAAGCAATCTAATCGTAATTTTTAATTGGGGGTTTGAACAAGTTCTTGTGTTCTAGCACAAATCCGAGCTTTCAAGTTAGCACTAGAGTTCAAATCCTAATAACAACATATTTTAATATTTTCTATTTTTTTCTTCAAAAAACTTTTTTTTTAAATTTCAACTAACCAAACATGTTTTTTAATTTCAAAAATACAAGAAATTTTTTTTTTCTTTATATTCCCCAAAACAAGTTTTTGGGGATAAAAAACAAAAACCGTTACCAAACATAACCTAAGTTTCTCAAACAAAAAACAAAAAACAAAAAATTAGTAATATTTCAAATAGTTCTATTTTATACCAAGGAGAGGGACAAAAGAGTAATTAATGGAAAGATATATATATATATATATATATATATATATATATATATATATATATATATATATAGCTTTGGTTCGGTTAGGTGGATTTGTGAATCTCCTAACCTAATCCCAGCCCAACCCGTAGCAAAAAAAAAGAAAAGAAAAAAAAGATGGCAATGTAAACAAACCCTTTAACCTCTAAAAATCAATCCAACCCATCAGATTGAGTTGGATTGAAACAGTTTTAGTAGCTAGATTGGTGAATTCACTTCACACTCAGACTCTAGCTAGTCTCGTTACCTTCTCTCTTCTTCTTCTTTTTCTCTTGTTTTTGGATTATCATGTACCTTTTTTTTTAGAGAAAGTTTCAATCTATGACGTCCGCTCTTGACGATAGTTCTTTATCATCAGACCAAGATACCAATCAGTTTTTGGTGTAGGCGAGAATTTAACTCTAAATTTCTTATTTAACTATCAGAAACGTTATTAACTAGCTGGAACCCACGGATTGTCATGTACCTCATGCTATTGTACGGGACATCATTGGCTATTAAAAGTCGCACCTTTAATGGCCTGATTATTACCGTGATTCTAACGTAAGTTTTTTTCTCATGGGAAAAAGAAAGTCGCACCTTTAACACCCGTCAAATCCAAGAATAATATGGTTTTTCTTTAGGCTTTGTGGAAACCTAATAGTTTTATCGGAATCTATCTTATTATTATTATTATTATTAAATTGCAATTTACACTGGAATAGCCTTCAATTGATGTAATTTCTGTAGGATTTTACACGTTTGCTTCTAGCCTACGTAAAAGGCCCACGGTTTGACAGAATTCCTTATAGAAGACTTAGAAGTATTACTTATTAGAATTTTCCAGCATCCCGTGCCTCTTTTGATCAAGGAGTTTGTATTCAATAATAAATTGTCATGTCAGTTTTTTACTTAAAACTCAATACATTTTGCCACACCTAATAACATTTTAATAAACTCTCAATTGGATTAGATTTTCAAATGAGTATTAGATTTGATTGGGTCTAATTGTGTATATTTTTTAATTTGTGATATGATGATGTGGCATATCGGCATTGAAGGGTGGAAAACCCAAGTTTTACACCTCATCTTTATAGAATTTAATCTCTTATAGTTCATTTGGATTGAGAGGGAAGGAGGGGGAGTAAAGTATAGTTGGCTCAAAATTAGCATATTTTCAATCAATTCTACTCTACTCCCTCAACTCCCTCTCCCTCTCCCCTCAATCCAAACAGGCCCTTAATGAAAGTATGGGAGAGAGTTGATTTTATAAAAGCTTTCTCATCAAATTCTATCACATCTATCAAAAACAAATTAATTAAATTAAGTCAACTTGTAATTAACAAAAACCTATATAAAATTACATAAATATATAATAGAGTTGGGTTTAAATTACACCTAGTATAACTTGAAATTTGAATAATGACATAACTATTGATCTCAGATCATCTTGAAATTTTGCGTGTATGTAGAGTATAAAAAGAAAATCTAATCTAATAGTGGATTTAGATTAATTCACATCCAATAAAAAAAATATTATGTTACAATTTGCATCCAATAATATTAAGTAGTGTAAACATAGCTTAGAGTTATATTTTTTTGGGGTACTTGAATATAAGACATAGTTAACAATAATTTATGATCACTCAATTATTATATTATCACAAATTTTCAATTCATAGACCTAAGCTTCCTGCCACAACCTCAATTTCTTTATGTAACAATAGATAATTGAAAATATAGTAGAACTAATTTGAGGTGGAGGATATTACTAATATGTGTAGTGGAATTTGCCAGGCTTAAATTGGAATGAAAGAAGGTAGAAAAGACTGAGTACATGACTCTAGAAGTAAAAGTAGATATCCAAAAATTGGAGTATTCTTCTTCTTTTTTTTTTTTTAAACACACACACATATATAGGGGAAGGGGGACGAACTAAATCTTCCGACTTAGGCACATTTACGTAGGAGGAAAAAATTTGTGATAGACATCTATAATGAAAATTTTACATATATTAATTGTAAATGTTGGATACCTATTGAAGATATTAGAATTTATTAACCAAAATCGAAAATATCAATACTAACCATTTCAGGTTTTTAATATTGAACAAGATGAAGGATGCGTTGATTGGATCGGGGCACACAAAAGATTACTATCAAGTTTGGAATAATTCATTTTTATAAATAATTCAATAGATTTTTTAGGAAAGATGAATACAATGCAAACAAAAAACAGGTATAGTTCTTTCTTTCTTATTGTCATTCGATAAATTTTTTTTGTTTATCAAGAAAGAATTGCAAGATGCTAACAGATCTGATTAAAGCAATAAGAATAAATAAAAGGAAAAAAAGCAACAAAACAAAGGAGAGGGGAAGAATAAAGTTTAATTACGTTACTTTTTCTTTTCTCTTGTTGAGTTGTTCCTTGATATTGGCAATGAAGCAATGATATGGTGAGGGAAGTTATTGGCCATCGAAAATTTACACCTTTAAATCTTTAAACAGCCTTCAAATGCAAGTAAAGTACAAGGCTATGTGGAACCTAATACCAACGGAATCATCTTTATCTTTATCTTTATCTTTATCTTTTTTTTATTAAAAAAAAAAAGAAAAGAAAAGAGGAAGCCCACCAAATTCTTGCTTTGTTTCAACTTTTTTTTTTTAATCAAAAAAAGAAAAAGAGAAATTTTGTTAATAAAAAAAAAAGGTTTTAAAACGATATATTAGAAGAAATTTTATAACAGAAGACTAAGATATGGATGGTGTCACGACCCAAGGGAAGCTCTACATAAGTTTGTGTTTATACCCCCAAAAACACTACTCAAGTTATAATTGGGCCGCACAATATACTCTTAAAAATTCAATCCACATAATATGGGGTCACATGGTTGTCCCAAAAAAAAAGAAAATCTAATCGACATAATATGGGTTACAATCTTCTCATTTAAATACCTCAAAAGGACTACTCATGTTGTAATTGGACTACACAATACCCACTTAACAATCCAATCAACTCCAATAATAAATACCACCGTGCACTCTTGGTACGGTGATCACTCCACAAGCATAAATGCTTATGGGGTGTGGGGGGCAAAGACTGAGGTTCAAGTCTCCAGGAAGAAGTTTCACACACATATACACTTAGATTAAACTAGAGTAGAAATTCTATCTTGTATAAAAAAAAAATTTTAAATAAATAAAATCCAATCCACATAATATGGGGTCAAAATCTCTTTCCTTAAATTCCTAACGCCTTCATCAGGTCCCACATTGTGCTATAATGCTCTTGACTCATGTGATGTTACCAAATTGGCTTTGATACCTTTTGTAATGATGCAAGAGAAGCGCTAGCCACATATATGTTTATACCCCAACATGACTAGTTAGGTTATATTGGCTCCTCAGTGTCCTCATAATCACTCATATATTTGCTTGATCTAGTAAACAGTCGATGTAGAACTCCACACATTCTCGCACAACAAACTTATCCAATCCAATCCAAAGATGTTAGTGTTTAAAATTAAATTATAAATATAAGAAAAAAGATTAAATAAACACTTTTAGGGTCCTACAAAATAACAATACAGATCCTAAGGGAAAAAAAAAATTCAAATTCTAAACTTGCCCTCTCTACTATCCACAACATAAAAGATAAAACGTCTATTAAAAAAAATACATAAATTATAGAAAATAGAAAAATATAAAATAAAATAAAACAAACACTTAAAAAGAGTCCGCATCTTAAAGAAGTTAGGTTTCCAAATCATTGAATCGAGGTATAAATAGACCATGGTTCCATTTGTCATGGAAAGACTTGATTTAGGAAACTTAACTACAAACAAGGCGTAGCCAGGAATTTTTACATAGGGGGCCGATTCAAAGTATTGATATAAAAAACATAAATCATAAGTCTATTGAATATGAAATTTTAATTTTGATATATCTTAAACATTTTATG
The DNA here is from genome assembly GCF_040712315.1 of Castanea sativa. Lineage (NCBI taxonomy): Eukaryota > Viridiplantae > Streptophyta > Magnoliopsida > Fagales > Fagaceae > Castanea > Castanea sativa. Next base: position 42,646,316 of record NC_134021.1, read on the forward strand.
AACATACAAAAACAGTCTACTTCACTATAGACATATACAAAAATATCTACAAAAAAAAAAAAACATTTTACATCAAAATCATGCCTAGCGACGATTTTTCATGGAATAGAATTCATCCATAATCATTTCCATGGTGGAATTCCCAGCAATTTCTTTTTTTATATAAACTATCATATTATCTGTCAAAAGTTCATCCTTCATTCTATTGCAAAGTTTTGTTTTTATTAGTTTCATAGCTGAAAAAGTTCGTTCTGTAGTTGCTATAGAAACTGGAAGAGTCAACACAAGATGAATCAGTCTATCAATTAAATGATAGAATTTAGACTTTCCTAAAATTTCTAATCCCCTACATAGCTCAGATATTGTACCCATATTTTAAAAATCTGGATGCTTTGTCACATCAAGCTCATAATGTTGCAATTGATGCTTCAAAAGACAAATTTCCTACTCAGTGAAATCTTGAGAATAATAATTTTCAGCCAAATTGCAAATATCACCAATTTTGAATGATCTAAAAGTATCCTTAGGATTTAATGCTAAACTAAGAGTGAGAAGATCTACTGTTAGCTCACAAAATCTACTATTCTTAAATGATGTTCTATTGTTGTCAAAGTTTCATCTTGATGACGATATCTACCTCGAGCTTTAGTGTAACGACCATTTAAATCAGGAATATCAATTTTATATTGTCCATAAAATGATGTATCACTAGCAAGTAAAGGCTCCCATCCATCATCTCTCAACTTTTGAATAAGTGATTTTATAGTTGAAACTAAATGCATGGCATTTAAAAGATCTTGAGAATGTTGTTGCAAAGCTTGGCAAAGAATATTAGTAATTCCCATAATCTCTTTCATCATATGCAAAATTAAAACAAATTCAAATGATGTTAATACCTAATAAGCTTCCTCGACATCACCATGTTGTTTATAATTAGCCCCTTCCTTAGAGATAGTATTGATAACTTTGTAAGTTGTATCAAACATTATTATCAAACTACAAATAGATTGAAAATGAGATCTCCAACGTGTATCTCCAGCTTGTTGCAAAGTACCAATTTGGTTTGCTCATCTTCCAGTCTCAATTTCATTAGAAGCAATCATATTCTCTATTTGTTTCTCTTAAGCATATTGCAATTCATCATTATGCTTACTAGAACCAACGACAATATTGATAATATTAGTCAAATGATCAAAGAATTGATGAACAACTTTTACTTCTCTTGATGCTGTAACTAAAGTCAATTGCAACTTATAAGTCATGCAATGTACATAATAAGCATATGGACATTCTTTAAGAAATAGAGCTTGTAATCCATTTCATTCACCACACATATTACTAGCTCCATCATACCCTTGACCTCGAATATTCTCAATGTGAAGGTTGTAACGAGAAAGGACTGCACATATCTCCTTCTTTAGGGTCAACCCAGTAGTATCTCTAACATGCACAACATGAAACATGTTGAAATAAATACATCTGATCCGAGACGACTTATTCTTTCCAAAAAAGTAGCAAGGTAGACAATGAAACTTGAAATCGATAACGATGAGTATCATCATTGTATGGATAGTCTATATTTTTAGGTTAACATGGACCTTCTTTGAGATAAGCTCGTCAGGTTTCATCTTGTTTGTTGATAGGGAATTCACATATTTGTTTATGTGATCCTAGATCACGCTATATCTCTTCAGATTGAATTCTTGAACATTTGGAGGGGTGTTCATCAAGCATTGAAATATCAACATTTGTTTCTACAGACACAGGTGTTCTAATTTCTGACTTGCTAACATCTTTTTTCTTAAAGAGTGCATTAATTGTTTTTTGTTTGCTCATAATTTTTTTAGCTTTAAGAATATGACTCAAAAATTAACCTGAAAATAACTTTAAAAAATAAAATTTTAATTAGAAATTTTTGCTTAGTTATATGGATGTTGTAAGGACACAATTCAAATTCCCAAACCACGACTGGGAGGAAAATGGGCTTGAAAGGCCTTTCTTCACAATGAATTTGTAGAGGATGGGTTTGTAATTTAGATTTCAATGATGGTTTAGACAATTACAAAAAGAACGGGCTTTGGGCCCAATGGAACAAAACAAAGAATCGTTTGCAAAGAGTAAGACTGAGAAATCGTCCTCGGATTGTTTCCGAGGATGGTTTATAATAATATTTCTCAAGTTTGGATACAAGTGTTGATTCTCATTTACTATTGACTCTATCTCTTCTACTCCAAAAGTCCTCTCCCTTCTTCGTATGCCTTCCCTCCTATTTATACTCCTCCTCTTCTCTTCATCATCTTCCACTTTATGGTTGCAACCCTGATTTTTGGATACTTGTCCCATCCATTCTTCCCTAAAGCCCGCTGGGATTTTGGGACCAAGTTCCAAGCTCTATGCTTAGGTCCCATCCTTCCATCTATTCTGTCAGCGTATCAATTACAGAGTCTTTAATACATGGGCGGTGGTAGCAGCTTTACTTTAGACATTCCACCGCTCTTTCTACTGTCCTCCACGTACACTGTGTATCCTCGGCCTAACATTCCGAGGACAAATCTATTCCTCGGACGGTATGGGACACTTAAATACTCCACGATCATTTTGATGTTTTCGGATTTGGGTTTCTAGCCCAAAAGACCTCGTTGGGACGTCCTTCATAAATTACTGGGCCCAATACCCCAACAATAGCCCCTCGAGATTCTTTATTTTTCTTTCACCTCGGGAGGAAAATAGGATCTCGAATTAAAAGACCTTTTTACCCGGCAGAATCCTGGAATATTACTAACGGAAATAACTTCTGAATTACCCATCGCGTGTTCCCGATGCTTCGGTATGCGAAACGCCCCCGAATTTATTATTGGCGCTTCTATGTCCCCCACGTTTCATTGATATGACACATATCCAACGGTCGAGAGCGATTCCTGTGTTGAGGCGGGAATTCGCCCGCTTCAAAACACCTTTTGACATATAAATACTAATTTTCTTCAAACTTCTTCACACTACAGAAACCTGATAACGTACCTGCCACACTTTCCATCTCCCCGTACTCTCTCTTTCTATCAAGTACTCTGTCCGAGGTGACGTGCTTTCTTCTTTTTTAAAAGTAAGTTCTTCAATACTCTTTCCCCTCCTTATCAGCTTTTTGTTTCTTTTGTTTCTTTTCCTTCCCGTCTTCTCTTTTTCACTGTGTCTTTCATCCTCGGCATAGTTAGTTTTCTTCACACCCCCCCCTTTTTTCAAAAAAAAAAAAGAATGGGTAGGTTTGCGTCCCTGGTAGATTCAAACGAAAAAATAGAGCAGTTTAAGGTTAAGTACAAAATTCCCTCGGATGTATCCATTAGGTACTGTAACGAGGAAGAGTATTATACAAAAAGAAAAACGGGGGAAGTCGTAATCCCGATGATTGCGTTCATCGAAGGGGGAATGAAAATCCCCATAGGAACCGTGACTAGGGATTATCTTAGGGCTTTTAGATTAGCTCCCACCCAGTGCGCCCCAAATGTCTTTAGGATCCTAGGTTCCATAGATGCCTTAAATGAGAAGATGAACTTACGGCTCACTCACCACGACGTGAACTGGGTTTACAACCTCCACTACCTAAGCAAAAAAGACGAGTATTACCTAAAATCTAGATACCCAGAAGTTAGGCTAATTCAATGTCTGCCTGAATCAAATAAGGGCCTAAAAAACGACTTCCTGATCATATCAGGAAATTGGCATGACGGCCTCCCCTGTCCGACAAGGGAAGGGACTCCAGGTGAAATTTCTTTTACATACTATTATCCTTTGTCTTTTTACTTATTCTTACCCTCTTTTACTTGGATAACTCTACAGATCCACACACCGCGGATCGTCATCCCAATCTCGTTGACTTCGGACGGTTGGATAGGATCCTGCAAGCTGAGGTTTTTGTGCATACTGACGGCCAACTCCGAGCAGCTCATCTGATCCTCGGCTACACTCCAATATCCAAAGCTTTTCAGGCGCCGAAGTGCGTGATCAAAGCCCACGATCCTCATCTTCCTCGGATCAGTGTTGCTGTTGAAGGTTTCTTGCTACCGGAGGGGACTGCCATTCCTCAAGGCACCTTGGTCACCCAACCAATCCAACCACCACAATTCGTTCCGGTTGGGATTCCCACAGTTCCTTTCTCCACAAAATTAACATTTGGTGAAGCCGCGCCTTCCCACTCCACTGTAAAGGAAGAAGAAGAAGAAATAGTTGAGGTATCAGATTCCGAGGACGAGTTTGAGGTTTTTAATCAACCCTACTCTCCTGAAGATTCAACTTCCATCCTCGGCACCTCTACCCATATCTTACAGGCTACTACTGAAGAATTGGACAATATGGGCATTCAACGAAAGACTAAGCCCAGTCTAAAGGATGTCTTTGAGGGCACTGATAAGGCCCCTCGAGTCCAAGAACCACCAAAAGAGGTGCGCCCTCGGACTCAAGAAAAGGGTGCTGACAAAGGCCCTGAAGCTAGGCTTCCTCCTCCTCCCCCATCCTCCCAAACCCAATGCGCCAACATAGCTGATCTCAAAAGAAAAAGGGATCAGCCAAAAGGAAAGGAAGTGGTGGAGGTAGGAAAGGGCTCTGTTTCCAAGGAGCCCGAGGTGGAAAAGGGTGGAAAGCAGGCCCGCACCATGCAAACTAGGTCGGAAAGAAGAACTGACCAACAGGTGGCCGTGCGCGCCCCTGCATGGCTCCCTGACATGTCTATGGACGACGAGGTCATTACCGTGGATGCGTCCATTAGAAATTCCGATGAAGGGACAGCTGCATGCGTCGCGGATGCATTGGAGCAGGCGCTGTTACTCCCCGAGGATATGGTTGAGCTGAGAAAGAAAAGGGACCATACCGTCTTCATGACTTTGAAGAAGGAGCTTGCAATGGTAAGTTTCTCTAAAATCTTGGCTTTTGTTTTTATTTCCTATATACATATGTCTAATTTTTATATGTTTTGTTCGTAGGCCGTTCAATCTGCCCATAGGGCAGAGGAGATTGCCATCAACTCCTACAAATCTCTGAGGGCCGAGGAGTCCAGGCGTGAAACCGCCCAAAAGATCTCGGACCTTCACAAGAAGAAACTGCAGGAGGTCACAGCAAAGTTGGCCAAGGCAGAGAGTGATAAGGCAGGCTTGGAGGCTGATTTGAAGACAACGACTAATCAAGCCGAGGATCAGCGCCTAAAGCTCCGTGAAGCCGACAACAACCTCTTAGCAGCACGAAGGCTCGTAGAGGATCTCAAGAAAGATCTGAACGAGTCTGAGAAGGCCAAAGAGGAAGCCATCAAGGGCAAAGAGGAAGCCATTGAGGAGAAGAAAAAGGCCGAGAAAGCAAAAGAAGAGGCCGAGATCTCAAAGGACCAAGCCGAACAAGACGGTTATGATATAGGCGTGAAGGAGGTCACCGAAACCTTCAAGGCTCAGGTTCCCGAGGTATGTAGGCATTACTGCCTCCAAGTGTGGAATGAGGCACTTTCCCAAGCTGGGGTTGATGCCTCTTCCACTCTTTGGAAAGCAGAGAGTGTCTACTATCCTCCCGCAATTCGCGCTTCTTCCATTCCTGAAGTTGCCCAAGAAGCTGCCCAGGGATCATCTGAGGATAAGGGGGGTGATTTGGTTGAGGATTCAACTCTTCCCGAAGATGCTCCTAAGCAAGCTGATCCAGTACAAGAAAAGGCGCTTGAAGACGTACAGCCCTCAAGTGACCTTCAGGAACCTTCGAAGGATGAGTTGGGTGATCAAGCTAATCCAATATCCTTGATAGATGATCCCAAAGGCAAAGGAATTGCCGTTGAGTCCTCGGTCCAGCTTCCATCTCCTAAAGACCCCAAAGGCCCTCTGAAGATCAAGCTGAAACAATGAATGCCTGCTGCCTTCCTCTTTTTTTTTTTTTTATTATTTATCTTTAAGTGTAATTTCTAAATGTGATTGAAAAAGTACTTTATTTTGAATTTAATATAAGCGCGAATGTTGTTTTACTTGTTTAGATGACTCTTACTTTTTGCTCTTTTTTGATCATATCATTCCATAAACATCATCTCTTTGTCTTTTACCAAAGTTATTAGCAACAACTTGAATTGAAATTGATACTCCAGGAAGGTTTTATTATGCCGGGAACTGCATTAAGTGATGCATTTTAAGTATTTGATTCTTCATTTTGGATCTCTAGTTTGAACTATGTAAAAATAAGGCGTATGGTCTTTTGATTTAGACATGCAAATATCTGATGTTTTTTGACAAAAAAGAAAAGAAGTGTTAAATTTTCCCAAGTAAATGACCCGAGGATCCAGGCACACCAAGCTTCAGCTTGGTACTTAGATAAATAAATTCGAAATGTTAATTTTCCCAAAGTAGATGATCCGAGGACCAGACGTAACTTAGGTTCTGTTTAACACTTAGTAAAGAGTATCAATTTAGACGAGTAAATTTAAAATGTTAATTTTCCCAAAGTAGATGATCCGAGGACCAGACGTAACTTAGGTTCTGTTTAACACTTAGTAAAGAATATCAATTTAGACGAGGTATGTGGTCCGAGGATCCAGGCATACCAAGTTTCAGCTTGATACTTAGACGAATAAATCTAAAATGTTAATTTTCCCAAAGTAGATGATCCGAGGACCAGAAGTAACTTAGGTTCTGTTTAACACTTAGTAAAGAGTATCAATTTAGACGAGGTATGTGGTCCGAGGATCCAGGCATACCAAGTTTCAGCTTGATACTTAGACGAATAAATTTAAAAATGTTAATTTTCCCAAAGTAGATGATCCGAGGACCAGACGTAACTTAGGTTCTGTTTAACACTTAGTAAAGAATATCAATTTAGACGAGGTATGTGGTCCGAGAATCCAGGCATACCAAGTTTCAGCTTGATATTTAGACGAATAAATCTAAAATGTTAATTTTCCCAAAGTAGATGATTCGAGGACCAGACGTAACTTAGGTTCTGTTTAACACTTAGTAAAGAGTATCAATTTAGACGAGGTATGTGGTCCGAGGATCCAGGCATACCAAGTTTCAGCTTGATACTTAGACGAACGAAGATAACGAATATAATGTAGTTTACAACAAAGAACGGCCGAAGTGCCTTTTATTTAATAATAATACCTTCGTAGATTATTTACATTCCAGGGACGTTGTACAACACGTTCGTCCAAATCTTCCAGATTGTAGGCCCCTATTCCTGCGACCGAAGTAATACGATAGGGTCCTTCCCAGTTGGGCCCCAATTTTCCCCACGCAGGATTCTTCGTCGTACCCAAAACTTTCCTTAACACTAAGTCACCAGGTCCAAGAGGTCGAAGTTTCACATGAGAATCATATCCCTGCTTGAGCTTATGTTGATAATAAGCTAGTTGAACCATGGCGTTTTCTCGTCGCTCCTCAACTAAGTCCAAGTTTCTCATTAATAGATCATCATTGCTATCTGAAGTGAAAGAGCTTTTCTTCAGGGTTGGGAACCCAGTTTCTAATGGTATTACTACCTCGGCTCCATAAGTCATGGCGAAAGGTGTTTCACCTGTGGATCTTCGTGGTGTAGTTCGATACGTCTACAAGACATGTGGCAGTTCTTCCACCCACTTCCCCTTGGCGTCACCCAACCTCTTTTTGAGTCCGCTCACTATTACTTTGTTGACAGCCTCGGCCTGCCCATTTCCTTGGGGATAAGCCGGAGTGGAATATCTGTTTGTAATGCCCAAATCACAGCAGTATTTCCGAAAGGCTTTGCTATCAAATTGTAAACCGTTATCTGAAATGAGAGTATGAGGGATGCCGAACCTGGTAACGATATTCTTCCATACAAACTTTTTTGCTTCCATGTCCCTGATATTTGATAATGGCTCAGCTTCAACCCATTTGGTGAAATAATCTGTTCCCACGAGAAGTCACCGCCTGTTTCCTGTTGCTTTGGGGAAGGGTCCAACAATGTCCAAGCCCCATTGAGCAAAAGGCCATGGGTTAGATAGAGGATTCAGGACTCCCCCTGGTTGATGTATATTTGGAGCGAACCTTTGACATTGGTCGCACTTCTTTGCATAATCTTGCGCTTCTCTCTGCATATTTGACCACCAATAGCCCTGAGTGAGGGCTCTGTGAGCCAAAGACCTTCCCCCTGTGTGACTTCCACAAATCCCTTCGTGTAACTCTTCCAAAAGTAGCTCCGTTGCCTCGGGGTGTATACATAACAAATATGGTCCGAAAAGGAACGTTTGTACAATTTCGGTCCTCGGACAACCAAAAACGAGTGGCTTTCCCGCGAACTTTATCTCGCTTCGCCTTTTCTCCAGAGCGGGATGTCATTTCGAGAAATGTTACTATTTGATCCATCCAACTAGGCCCAGTCCTAATTTGGAGAATTTGAGTGGAGTTACCGTCCGTCCCAGTAGGTTTCAGCAGATCTTCAACAAGGATAATTCGTGGTAGACTTTGGGCCGAGGACGTTGCGAGCGTGGCTAATGAGTCGGCATGGGTATTGCCACATCTGGATACATGCAATAGTAAAAAAGACTCAAATTTAGATTGCATATACCTGACCTGGGTTAGGTACTCTCGCATTCTGGAATCCCTTGCTTCTAGCTTCCCTTCTACTTGGCCTACCACCAACAGTGAATCCGAGAACATTTGCACCGTCTTTCCTCCCATTTTATGAACCATGCTCATCCCTGCGAGGACGGCCTCATACTCTGCTTCGTTGTTGGTGGCCGAGAATCCTAATCTCAAAGATTTCTCAAAAGTAATTCCCTCTGGGGATATCAAAACTAGTCCTATACCCGACCCCCTCTGATTTGCTGCTCCATCAACATGGACTTTCCATAATGGAGGCCCTTCACACGAAATCATGCCTACTGACTTTTTACCCATGCCTTCTTGATAGTCTTCTAACGAAGGCTCAGCAAATTCCGCCACAAGGTCCGCGATGACCTGTCCCTTTATAGAGGTGCGAGGCATATACTTGATATCGAAAGCTCCTAGGACAGTTCCCCATTTGGCAATTCTTCCCATATAATCTGCACTTCGCAGAATTGATTTAAGAGGGAGTTGTGTAAGAACAACAACTGTATGAGACTGGAAGTAATGGGGAAGTCTTCGTGTAGCATGTACCACCGCCAAGATAGCTTTCTCCAGTGGTAAATAACTCAGCTCGGCCTCGTGCAGAGATTTACTTACATAATAAACCGGTCTCTGGATGTTATTGTCATCTCGGATAAGAACCAAACTAACTGCGTGGTTGGCCACCGCAATATATGCAAACAGAATTTCATCCACTTCTGATCGAGACATAACTGGTGGTCGCGAGAGATATTCTTTTAGCTGTTGGAAAGCCACTGCGCACTCCTTGGTCCATTCAAAACCTTTCCATTTATTTAATAATTGAAAGAAAGGTCTGCATCTGTCCGCGGACCGGGATATAAATCGGTTGAGAGCAGCAGTCATACCTGTTAGTCTTTGCACTTCTTTAGGATTCCGAGGTGGGTGTAAGCTGTTTATTGCCTTAACCTGAGCAGGATTCACTTCAATTCCCCGGTGAGTCACCATATATCCTAGAAACTTGCCCGATCCTACACCGAAAGAGCATTTAGAGGCATTGAGCCGCAATTTATATTCTCTCAGCTTCTGAAAAGTGTTGCTCAGATCTTCCAGATGTGCAGAAACTTCTTTACTCTTTACCACCATGTCATCCACGTAAACCTCAATAGTTTTCCCTAGCTGTGCCTCAAACATTCTCGTCATCATCCTTTGGTAGGTAGCCCCTGCGTTTTTCAAATCAAATGGCATTACCTTATAGTGATAATTCCCTGTCGGAGTGACGAATGCAGTCTTCTCCTGGTCCTCAACGGCTAAAGGTATCTGGTGGTAACCTTGGAAAGCATCAAGAAAACTCATCCGAGGATGTCCAACAGTAGCGTCCACTAATTGATCAATCCGAGGCATCGGGAAGGAGTCCTTTGGGCAAGCTTTGTTTAAATCTGTGAAATCTACACAAACTCTCCACTTCCCATTCTTCTTTTTCACCACCACAGTATGGGCTAACCATTCAGGATAAAACACTTCTTTGATAACCCCTGCCTCTTTGAGTTTGATCACTTCCTCTTTTACGGCCTCGGAATGTTCTTTGGAGGACCTCCGAGGTGGTTGCCTCCTCGGCACTACAGTTGGATTGACCTTTAAATGATGACATATGAAGTTTGGATCAACTCCAGGGGCCTCATACGCGTTCCAAGCAAATACATCCATATTTTTCTTTAAAAGTAAAATCAGCTCTGTCTTCTCTTCCTGCGGCATTTGAACTCCAACCTGGAAGAATTTCTCAGGATCATTGTCTATGAGAATTTTTTCCAATTCTTCACATACCGCTTCATCTACCTCGGCTGTGTGAAGAGACTTTGATTGCTATGTCTCTCCGTTAGCCGAGGCCGAGGAGTCCGGTTCTGGTCGACGCAGAATTGCAGCCGTGACACACTGTCGAGCCACAGACTGACTCCCAAGTAACTCCACCACCTGGTCTCCAGAATGAAATTTGACTTTGACATGCAAGGTTGAGGAAACAGCCCCTAACGCATGCAGCCAAGGTCTTGCCACAATAGCTGTATAGGGAGAATAAGCATCGACCACGATGAAATCTACGTCTACCACCTCCGGACCTGATTGCACCGGCAGTCTAATCTGTCCCTTTGGAACGACAGCTCTCCCTTCGAAGCTTATCAAGGGTGAGTCATATGGCATAAGATCTTCAACTCTTAACTTCAAGCCCCTAAATAGGTCAGGGTACATGATATCTGCACCACTACCTTGATCAACCATTACCCTCCTTACATCATAGTTCCCTATTCTGAGGGTTACCACTAAGGCGTCATCATGAGGCTAGATGGTCCCCATCTTGTCCTCTTCAGAGAAACTTAGGACTGGCAGGATACTTGCCTTAATCCTCTTCGGCTGATCCCGTGACTCCTCGGCCAATGTTCGAGCAACTGACATTACCCTGAAAGGAGCTGAGCCAGTCCTACCAGGTGCTGCAAAAATGACATTGATAGTACCTAGAGGAGGTCTGGATGAAGGATCGTCGTGGTTTGCCACTCCTGATTGGTTTCCTCGCCCGTTGGGTTGGTACAGAAACTGCTTCAACTTTCCCTCTTTAACCAATTGTTCCAGATGATTCCACAAAGTGCGACAGTCCTCGGTGGTATGACCTCTCTCCTGGTGATAATGGCAGTGGAGATTTTGGTTGCGTCTCAAAGGGTCCCCTGCCATTTTATTTGGCCATTTGAAAAAAGGCTCATGCCTTATTTTCTCCAACGACTGCCGCACCGGCTCCCCGAAGACGGTGTTGACCACTTGTGGGGGTATGTGACCACTGCCCGGAAAAATCCCGCGCAGCCCGTTGTTGTTGTATCGGTCCGACCTGAAATCCCTCCTTTCTTGTGGGATAACCTTCGCCTTGCCCTTTCCCTGCTGCTGATCTTCCTCAACCCTTTTATACTCGTCGATGCGATCCATTAGTCGACGTACGCTTCTGACAGGTTTCTTCGTTAAGGATTTCCTCAAGTCATGCTCCGTTGGTAGGCCGACCTTGAAGGTCCTTATTGCTACATCGTCAAAGTCTCCGTCAATTTCGTTGAACATTTCCCAATACCGGTCCGAATATGTTTTCAGGGTTTCCCCTTCCTTCATGGCCATGGATAATAAAGAATCCAATGGACGAGGAACTCTACTGCACGTGATGAAGCGAGAACCAAATGCCCTAGTAAGCTCTTTGAAAGAATCAATGGAGCCTGCCCTTAAGCCGTCAAACCATCTCATGGCTACGGGCCCTAGGCTAGAAGGAAAAATCTTGCATAACAAAGTTTCATTCCTGGAATGCACTGCCATTATCTGGCTGAAATGGCTTACGTGCTCCACAGGATTCGTCCGACCATTGTAAAGAGTGAAGGCCGGTTGTGTGAAGCGCCGAGGTAACCTCCCTTCTTCCAATCTGCGCGCGAAGGGTGACCTGGAGATTTGGTGTAACGCTCTTCCCATTGCGTCATTTCCTAAGCCCCTAGGGGGTAGTCTCTGCCACGCCTCCCATGCAGATTGTCTTCCTCGGAAGAGACATATTCACCTGGGGGAGTTCTGGATCTCCGCCCGTAATTGTCATCCTCGGATCCCTCCGAAGAGGGGTCAGAGACCGGAGGAGTTCTCCTTCTCCTTTCGTGACGCAATCTCCTCCTTAGGCCGTCAATCTCCTTCTGCATGGCCCTGGCATTTCTTTCGTAAGGAACTCTGCTTCCTCCTTGCGAATGACTTGCACTTCTGATGGTGTGTGTAGTATGTACACTTCCTTCTCGGTTCTCTCCATGATCAGGATGTAAGGAATGATCCTCACGCTGGGAGCCCACGGACTCCGCACTGCGTTGTGGTTCTGATCCTACCATGATGTCCTAAACTTCCCTAAAGACTAAATTCCCACAGACGGCGCCAATTGTAAGGGCACAATTCAAATTCCCAAACCACGACTGGGAGGAAAATGGGCTTGAAAGGCCTTTCTTCACAATGAATTTGTAGAGGATGGGTTTGTAATTTAGATTTCAAGGATGGTTTAGACAATTACAAAAAGAACGGGCTTTGGGCCCAATGGAACAAAACAAAGAATCGTTTGCAAAGAGTAAGACTGAGAAATCGTCCTCGGATTGTTTCCGAGGATGGTTTATAATAATATTTCTCAAGTTTGGATACAAGTGTTGATTCTCATTTACTATTGACTCTATCTCTTCTACTCCAAAAGTCCTCCCTCTTCTTCGTATGCCTTCCCTCCTATTTATACTCCTCCTCTTCTCTTCATCATCTTCCACTTTATGGTTGCAACCCTGATTTTTGGATACTTGTCCCATCCATTCTTCCCTAAAGCCCGCTGGGATTTTGGGACCAAGTTCCAAGCTCTATGCTTAGGTCCCATCCTTCCATCTATTCTGTCAGCGTATCAATTACAGAGTCTTTAATACATGGGCGGTGGTAGCAGCTTTACTTTAGACATTCCACCGCTCTTTCTACTGTCCTCCACGTACACTGTGTATCCTCGGCCTAACATTCCGAGGACAAATCTATTCCTCGGACGGTATGGGACACTTAAATACTCCACGATCATTTTGATGTTTTCGGATTTGGGTTTCTAGCCCAAAAGACCTCGTTGGGCCGTCCTTCATAAATTACTGGGCCCAACACCCCTACAGATGTTATTCATACTCAAGAATAACAAAGTTTCCACTATAATTTAAACAGTCAATCCATCAATCATCATCATTCCTATTATTAAAATTTTCCAGTATTTTAATTTTTTTAAAATACAACTTTAATTAATAATAACCCCTTAAATAAAAACAAAAATTAAACACACAAGTATTGATACACAACATAAACCAAACAATTTAACAACACTCACAGCCACATGATATCTAACTAATCAAAAATAGGTAATAAATCAAAACAATTTTACCTTAGAAACTTTGTCTCTACAAAGTGCAAAGATGAGTGTGGGCTGTGTCAGTGTGGCAATGCCTACAACTGTAGATCTTCCCTTCAAGACTCATTACAAACAATCTCCACATGCCTTCAATCATATATTTCTCTAAAATTTATGAAAATATAAAGAGCATGTGAATATTTAGGTGTAGATAGTTGAGGGAAAAAAAAAAAAAAAAAAACAAAGATGAAGGTCTATTGCTTAAGAAAGAGAAGAAAACTCACTAGGTAGTCGCCAAGTTCCAAATCCTAAAATTTGACAATGAAATATGCTGAGTGATTTGTTTTAGAAAGCAAGAAGAAAGAAAAAATTGGTCTTTTATTTTTTTTTTTTTTTTCGGGACTGTGAGGACTGATGGATGATGTTGAGTTTTGGGCCTGGTAGCGGTACCAGTGGGAAGTGAAAGTGTACCACAGAAGAGTATAAGAAGTAAAGGGATCCATGGGGTGGGTTTTGAGATTGATAAAGTGTAATTTTGTTGTGAAGTATTTAGATTTTGAGTATTTAAATGTAAGGTGGGCTAGGTTTTGTTTTACTTGGGTATAAAAGAGGCCTAAAACTAAAGCTGGGAGAATAGTGGACTATGGAGGTGTGTGTGTGTGTGTGTGTGTGTGTGTGTGTGTGTGTGTGGGGGGGGGGGGGGTGGGGGTGGGGGAATCAATTTTCCTATATCCTCTAATGGACTTTTTTTTTTCGCAGGGGCCACGGCCCCCCCAAGGGACTACGTGGCTCTGCCTCTGACTATAAACACAATCGTATTATTCCAACGAGAAGCACACATCCGAATAAATTTCTTATATAAAGTGTATGTTTGACAAATATTATTTTTGTCAATTTATTTTACTATTTAGCTTATTTTTGCTATTATTCATGGGTCTCATTGCATTTTTTGTACTATTTATAGGTCCTACTGTATTATTTCACCTAACTTTTACTTTTATCTAAGCAAAAAATTTTCAGTCCAGCAAAATAAGTAGATGCCAAATAGAGCCAAAGCAAGAGAATTTAGGGAGAAAATAAAGCAAACTATTATACCATGGATGATTATAATTTATATAATTAGTTATTTCCATTTTTATCAATACTAACTTTCAAAATACATCAGAGTAACAAATTTTAATTATATATATTTTGCCAAACTGAATTGGGAAAAATAAAATAAAGTTAGAACCCAAGCCATGAAAACGGACACCAATTAGGAACATTGTATTGGGTTTGGTTTGTTCAATGGGTTGAATGCACATCACTATGGACCGGGTTTTAAGTCCAGGCCCAAATTCTCTCCTCTACTCCACAGTCCACGAGCTTTGATTGTCTCTCTCGCCTTGCCTCCATCTCTCTTTGAAAGCTAAGCTAAGCAGCAATGTCAGACTACGAGGAGAGATGGGAATGTTTCTAACCCATATTTTCATTTTCCTGCCTATCAAATCCATCATTGTCTATACCTCAGTCTCTAATCCAAAACCCATATTTCATTTCCACCCATCTACCACCACTCCCACAAAAACCTCCTCCTCTTCAGCCTCTGCTCACAGAATCACAAAGAAATCCTACGCTCCCATATGCTCTTTAAGTCGTCATGAGCCACAAGCATTTGTCAATGGGGCTCTGCCTTGAGCTGCTTTTAGGAAGAACTTCCAAATTGTGAGCTGCGCGGTACTCTTTTCCTAGCTATATGGGTCTGTTTCCGTATGTGGGAATTCCATCGCCTATAGTTATGAAAAGGAGTATATTTTTCAAGTTGGACATTATAGTCGTCGATTCATTTTCTGGGTGATGAAAGAGTGTGATGTTGCATCGTCGTGGACACCATTTTTTACTGCTGATGAAGATTTTGGAAAGTCCAAACCAAGGCCAAGAGTTTTTAGGAGGAAGGGGACGTTGTGTTCGTATTGAGTGAAGGATAACTTGTCTCTTGGAATCGTGAGAGCAAAGAGTTTAAGGACAACGGTGCAGTTACATACTAAGGAGTAAGGAGCATTTCATGTTTAATTTTTTTAATGGTTTTTCATTTTGTTCTTTATATATACTTGACATTTATAATATCATACATTAGATATGAATATATACTGTTCAATATGACACTTTTCCATATATCTTATTATTGTTGATTCATAACCTTAATCAAGTGGATTTATCTTTAGGATAAATAGCTTATCAAGGTTGTGGTCACTCTCTGATAGTTGAGTACATAGCATATATACTTAAAATTGTTTGTCCTCAATTCAACTTTTGTTTAATGTAATAATTTATTACTTAAAAAAGAAAGTGGTCAGCATTACTTATCATATTTGACCTCTTTTAACTCCTTGTTTTCACACTTATACTAAAAGTTCTTCATGTTCTCCTTGTATTATTTATTCAAAAAGTTTCTCATTCTGTCAAATGTAATCTGTATAAGCTAAAGATTTTGCTTGTACATTTTAATTCTTTTTTTGCCTTCAATGCCTATCTTCTTACTGAAAAACAAGGAGAATCAGCTCTTTAACTGGTATTGCTTGCTTTGGGCAATTATGAAATAAGAACTGAAAATGACTTGTTGATATCTCCTGGATCTATTTTGGTATCTTTCCTTCCTTAGCATGATTTGCATCATTGTTTCTAGTCCCAATAAAGTAGTTTGCACTTTAACCTTGTTTTAATAAAGAGCAGCTATGTTTTGATTTTGTTAAAAAAATATCATTTTTTTATTAAATTGGTTCATTATATCAAACTGTTTATATCTTAGTTTGCTTGGAGTTGGACCATTATGGTATGCTTTGTTATGAACTGATTCTTTTCTTAACCCATTTTGTTTATTGTTGCCTATGCTTGTAAGATGAGGATCTTAGGAACTTCTTGATGCGTTATTGTCTTACAATTTTGGAAGAACATGAACTTCCAACAAATTTGAGAAAGATAAACAACTAGCAGCAGTTATCAAGCATATGGTTTTGACTCTGTAAATTCCTCCCTTGCCCTTGAAAGTTGTGACTTTTTTTTTTCTAACATGATAGGTAATCAATGATTTATGATAATCTGTTATTAGCACATGACCTGGTTGAGAAAATTAGAAAGACTAGGAGGTGGATAACTTGGTTGGTAGCCTATAAAGTTGATATGAATAAAGTTTATTATAAGTCGTATTTGGGACTTCATTTTGACTATGCTGGAAGAAATGAATTTTTGATTAAGCGGTGCATCTGCACAATTTCTTATCAGATTCTACTGAACGGTTCCCTGGGTAAAATTATATTCCCTCAATATGGCTCAAGGCAAGGGGATCCACTTTCACCTTATAAGCGTGCAAATAGCTTGTCTTTTGCCCTTTGTTCAAGGCAATAATGATATGCAACATAGTTTTTTGAAATTTTTTATTTGGTATTGTTTGTAATTCTTTCTAGAGACATTGTAGGGAGCAGGAAAATTCTTTTGCTAGACTGGAATTTTATCTGCAGACCTAGGAAAAGATCGTTGGTTAGGATGTAGAAAATGGGTCTTTTAAATAAGGTTTGGTGGCAAAGCAGTTCTGTTATAAAGGAGTTATTTGTAATCCAAATTGTTTGCTGCATAAGGATTTAATGGCTAAGTATTGTGAAGGAAAGCATTTTTAGTTTCAGATCTAAGCATTCTGACTATTGGGTTGGAAAGGTGTCCGATCTTGTAGATATTCTGCTTTGATTGAAACTACATGGTCTATTGGAGATGGTACTTAAGTTTCACTGAATCTGAGTTCTTATGCAAACTGCTGCAGATCTAATTGATTGTGACAGATTGTGTTGTAAATTATATCTCACTAGGAACCTTTACCAACCTACAGGGGCAGGTGAAATGTGTAAGATTTCATTGTCTAGAGGAACATTTAAGGAAAACTTAATCTGGCTACACTCTGAATCTGGACTTTATATTGTTGAAAAGGGTATTTCTTAAGCAAAAACCAGACTTTGGAAGATAATGATGGTACTGTTGTTTCTGCTTGGCAGGATTCTTTTTGGGCCAGATATGAGAGCTTGATATTACCTTTTAAATGTCTTATTTTTCTGTTGAAATAATTAATAATTATTTGTTTGTGAAGTCTAGCCTAATTAGAAGACAAGTTGTAGTTTCTGCTTCATGTGTGAATGTGTGATCCATGGTGAATATGAGGAAATTGTGAGTCATTTGTTTTTCCCTTGTCCAATTCCAAGTACAATTTGGTTTACTTCAGTGTGTGGTTTTAAAATGGATTTTTTGTTTTTTTGTTCCTTGGGATAAGTTAAAATGGACTTTTTGCAACCCCAATCAGTGAGGGTTAGGTTAGAGCACTGGCTATTTGTTCTCTTCGAAAATAATGTTATTTTCAAATTCAGGATGTGAAAAAAAACCAATCCATAGGGATTCTTACCTCTCCAATCACGTGATAAATTGCAATTCTAGAGCACCCCAACCAACCAAAGAAAATATGATTTGTAATTATTATAATTGAACTCCCTAACCAATTAATGGGGCTCTGCATTGGGTTGCTCTCAGGGTTAATGATAATAAATCTTATCTTTTTGGTCTGGTGTTCTATTTGGACAACGAGGTGAAATACTGCTTCCAGAACTTCCAGGTTATACATATAACAATGCAGGTTTGTTGTCTGCTTCTATTTCTGTTTATTGGAATTCCATTGCCTTGTTTCAAAAAGGTTATTTTAGTTTTTAAAAGGGTTGTCATATGGGTGAATTGTATTTATGGGTGATAAAGGAGTATGGTTGCATCATTGTGGACCAAAGTTTTAAAAATTGATGAGTGCATACCAAGGCCAGTAGGTTTTGAAGAGGTTGTATTGTTATCGTATGAAGGACAACTCGAATCCCGGGTTCCTGGGAGCAAAGAGATTAAGGATCTTTAGGATTATTGGATATGAGGATGCTTTTGTTGATTCTTATTCTAGTTTTGCTGGGCAAATTCGCCAACAGAGCAATTACATATTAAGGAAAATAGGTAAGATGCCCTCAAGCTTATCTTTTTATGGCTTTTCATTTTGTACCTTATACGTAGTTGACATTGATCATATCATACATTAGATATGAATATATAATGTTTGATGTGGCACTGTTTTATAAATTTTTTTTATTACTGATTACCTTCAAGTGGCTTTATCTTTAGGATAAATAACTTATCAAGGTTGTGGCTGCTGTCGATTATAATGAGGTGATAGTTGAGCACATAGCATGTATATTTAAAGTTTTTTGTTCATTTCAAATTTTCTTTAATATAATCATTTATTACTTATTAAAAAAAGTTGTCAATGTTGGTTATCAAGCTAAGTTCATGTTTCTTGCTTGCCACTTATAATTTACTATGTGTAGACAGATGTGCTCAACATTTTCTTTGTTGGCAATTTTATGGACATCTCTTTTAACATCATGTTTTCACACTCATACTAATGTTCTTCATGTTCTCCTTGTATTATTTATTTATAAAGTTTCTCATCATGTCAATTGTGATCTGTTATGCTAAAGATTTTTCCTGTACATTTTAAATCTTCCTTTTCCTTATATGAGTATATTCTTTGTTCTCTTCTTTTGGAATTATTTTGTTATCTTTCCTTGGCATAATTTGAGTTATTTTTCTCTAGTCCAAATAATGTAGTATGCTTGAATGTATTGAAGAAAACTTGTTTGTACTCCTCTTCTAGAACTATTCTCTTAATCTCTTGTGATTTGTGAATGAGTTAGTATTTTCTATTACACAATTGTCCGAAGTAAAAGCAAAAGGACAATGCTATTGGAATCAATAAAGAAGAAAACTAGGTAAATAGGGTCCAGCTCTTGCAAAGAAATTTAACTTAATCCCACAAAAGTTGATGTAAACCCCAATTCTTGCATAAGAATCTATTTGCTACAGTGCTACACAAGGTCTAATGCCACAATCATGTTTTTTGCATTAGAGTTCTTTCTTTCTTTCATTTTTCTGGGGGTGGGGGGGGGGGGGGGGGGGGGGGAAGGGGTGTCAAGCCACAGTCATGTTTTATGCCACCATTCTTGTAACCATTTTTCTGAAGTCGTTTATTCCATTCGTTCAAACATGTATATTACAACTGCTTAAGCTGTTCTAGTTACCTTTTTAATAATTTTTTTTTCCTTTCTTAAACCAATTTAGTACCATATGCATATTTTCTGCAAGTGACATTTGAACTCAAACAAGCTATATAACAATACTTATTATAATGCCTTGGAGATAGTACAATCAAAAGATCAGTGATACCCTTATTATATTCATCTGTCTTTAGTGAGGAGCTTGTTCCTTATATCCAACAAGCTATATAACAATACTTTGTCACAGACTAAGCATACCATATAATATTTCATGCCAATCCACCACGGGCAATCTATGTCTAACTGCATTCTATGTTTATGTATTTGTAAAACTGGACTTTCCCACTTTTCAAATCACTAAGTTCATGATTAGCATTTCATTGAACATTGCATGTTTGGAATTTTTTTTATATAAAAAAATTACTTAAATTGGTCAAAAGAGCATTTATTTGAGCTAGAGTCACAACTAAGCTCCAAATCCTAGTGTAACCTGATCTTGTGGTTAGCCAATACCAATTTTCGCCTTGAATGATGAGGAAACCTTCACATGTAGCGGTGTTTTAGGTTCACATACTCCTCTAGGACCATAAGCTTTGCATTATTGGTACCTTAAGGTGCCATATATCATGCCTTTTAGAAACTATGCGCTTCATTGTTTTTTCATTTTTCTTTCTTTGTTACATGAAATATTTTAGTTGTTGATGAGATATTGCTTGTAGATAAGATTTAATATTATAAAAAGGGTTTTTTTTTTTAAAAAAAAAAAATCTATGCATGATAACCCCCCCCCCCCCCCCCCCCAAAAAAAAGAAAAAGAAATTAATGGATGTAAAGTGTGTCTTTCTTCGACTTATAGCATTTGGTTACTAATGTTTTTGTAGAGATGTATAACCACTCATTGGGTTTGATAATTCTTCCTCATGCAAGCAAATAAGAGGTTTTGCTTCCATTGTTTCGAGTCCCAATAAAGTAGTTTGCACTTTAACCTTACATTAATAAAGAGCAGCTATGTTTTGATTTTGTTAAAAAGTATCATTTTTAAATAAAATGGTCCATTGTATTAAGCTGTTTATATCTTAGTTTGATTAGAGTTGGACCATTATGGTCTGCCTTGTTATGCACTGATTCTTTTCTTATCCCATTTTGCTTATTGTTGCCTATGCCTGTGCAGGTGAGGATCTTAGGGGCTTCTTGACGATAGGAGAAGAGAATATCTTTTAAAGAGGAGCTTCTTGTCATACAATTTTGGAAGAATATTAAGTTCCAACAAATTTGATAAAGATAAACAACTAGCAGCAGTTATCAAGCATATGGTTTTGAATTTGTAAATTCCTTCCTTCAATTTGAAAGTTGACTTTTTTTTTTCTTTTTTTTTTTCTAAAATAATAGTTGATCAATGATTTATGATAATCTGTTGTTAGCACTTGACCGGTTGAGGAAATTAGAAAGACTAGGAGGTGGAAAATTTGGTTGGTAGCCTATAATGTTGATATGAATAAAGCTTATGATAAGACTTATCTGTACAATGACTTGTAGATTAGGCAATGCATCTGCACAGTTTGTTATAAGTGTGCAAACATCTTGTCTCTGGCCTGTTGTTCAAGCTACTAATGATATGCAACATAGCGTTTTGAAATTTTTGAGGTGGTATTGTTTGTAATTCTTTCTGGATACATTTAAGGGAGCAGGTAAATTCATTTACCAAACTGGAATTTTATCTGCTCATCTAAGAAAAGATCGTTGGTTAGGATGTAGAAAATGGGTCCTTTAAATAAGGTTTGGTAGCGAAGCAGTTCTGTTAGAAAGGAGTTATTTGTGATCCAAATTGTTTGCTGCATAAGGATTTAATGGCTAAGTACTGTGAAGTAAAGCATTTTTAGTTTCAGATCTAAGCATTCTGACTATTGGGTTGGAAAGGTGTCCTGTCTTGTAGATATTGAGCTTTGACTGAAACTACATGGTGTATTGGTGATGGTACTTCAGTTTCACTCCTGTGCAAATTGTTGAAGATCTAATTGATCATGAAAAATTGTGTTGGAAATTTATGTCACTAGGAACCTTTACCAACCTACAGCGGCAGGTGAAATGTGTAAGATTTCATTGTCTAGAAGAAAATTTAAGGAGAACTTAATCTGGCTAAACTCTGAATCTGGACTTTATAGTGTTAAAAAGGGTATTTCTTAAGCAAAAACCAGACTTTGAAAGAAAATGATGGTACTGTTGTTTCTGTTTAGCAGGGTTCTTTTTGGGCCAGATATGAGAGCTTGATATTCCCTTGTCCAATTCCTAGTACAATTTGATTTACTTTAGTATGTGGTATAAGAGTTAAAATGGATAAGTTAAAATGGATTCTTGGCAACCCAAATCAGTGAGGGTTAGGTTAGAGCACTGGCTATTTGTTTTCTTCGAAAATATTTTTATTTTCAAATTCAGGATGTTAAATTTACCAAACCAATAAAGTAGTTCGCACTTTAACCTTATTTTAATAAAGAGCAGCTATGTTTTGATTTTGCTAAAAAAATATCATTTTTAATTAAACGGGTTCATTGTATTAAGCTGTTTATATTTTATTTTGATTGGAGTTGGACCATTATTGTGTGCTTTGTTATGCACTGATTCTTTTCTTATCCCATTTTGCTTATTGTTGCTTATGCTTGTGCAGGTGAGGATCTTAGGGACTTCTTGATGCTTTCTTGTGATACAATTTTGGAAGAACATTAACTTCCAACAAATTTGAGAGACATAAACAACTAGCAGCAGTTATCAAGCATATGGTTTTGACTCTGTAAATTCCTTTCTTGCCCTTGAAAGTTGTGACTTTTTTTTCTAACATAATAGGTGATCAATGATTTATGATAATCTGTTGTTAGCACATGACCTGGTTGAGAAAATTAGAGACTAGGAGGTGGATAATTTGGTTGGTAGCCTATAAAGTTGATATGAATAAAGTTTATGATAAGACGTATCTAAGGACTTCATTTTTACTATGCTGGAAGAAATGAATTTTTGATTAAGCGGTGCATCTGCACAATTTCTATCAGATTCTATTGAATGGTTCCCTGGGTAAAATTATTTTCCCTCAATATGGCTCAAGGCAAGGAGATCCACTTTTACCTTATAAGTGTGCAAATAGCTTGTGTTTGGCCCTTTGTTCAAGGAATAATGATATGCCACATAGTTTTTTGAAATTTTTGATGTGGTATTGTTTGTAATTCTTTCTAGAGACATTGTAGAGAGCAGGTAAATTCATTTACTAAACTGGAATTTTATCTACAGATCTAAGAAAAGATCGTTGGTTAGGATGTAGAAAATGCTTCCTTTAAATTAGGTTTGGTAGCGAAGCAGTTCTGTTATAAAGGAGTTATTTGTAATCAAATTGTTTGCTGCATAAGAAATTAATCTGTTAATGGCTACGTACTGTGAAGGAAAGCATTTCTAGTTTCAGGGCTAAGCATTCTGACTATTGGGTTGGAAAGGTTTCCTGTCTTGCAAATATTCAGCTTTGGCTGAGTCTACATGGTGTATTGGAGATGGTACTTCAGTTTCACCGAATCAGAATTCTTATGCAAACTGTTGCAGATCTAAGTGATAGTGACAGATTGTGTTGGAAATTTTATATCACTAGGAAATTTACCAGCCTACAGTGGCAGGTCAAATGTGTAAGATTTCATTGTCTAGTGGAAAATTTAAGGAGAAGTTAATCTGGCCACACTCTAAATCTGGACTTCGTAATGTTAAAAAGGTATTTCTTAAGCCAAAAGATAATGATGGTTCTTTTGTTTCTGCTTGGCAGAATTCTTTTTGGGCCAGCTTTGAGAGCTTGATATTACCTTTTAAATGTGTTATTTTTCTGTGGAAATAATTATTAATGATTTGTTTGTAAAGTCAGACCTAATTGGAAGACTAGTTGTAGTTTTTGATTCATGTGTGATGTGTGGTGAACATGAGGATATTGTGAATCATTTGTTTTTCTCTTGTCCAATTGCAAGTGCACTTTGGTTTGCTTCATTGTGTTGTATTTGAGTGGATTTTATTAAGTTAGAATGGATTCTTTGCAATTTAATTAAATCATATGGAAATTATGGAAGCATTTATTATTGAGTGACTCAACCTCGGTGGTTGTAGTTATCTCACTCTAATCTCATGATAATCCAATTACCATATTGGGAAGAGTTTTATGGTTTATGACACTAAACATCTTTAATAATCAGCTCTTCAATTTCTTATTCTTACCTCTCCAATGACATGATAAATTGTGAATCTAGAACACCCTAACCAACCTAAGAATATATGAAATGATGACCATGCTACAAACTCAAATTCATCAGCCTAGGAAGCTGGATGTGCCATTCAATCCAACAACTGGTGATTTATGTTAGTATGCCCCCTTTAATTAAAAGTTGCTTGACTCCTTAAAACAAATTTGTCGATGTATAATAAAAAATTCAACATTGATATAGCTCTGACAAAAGTTCTTAGCAATTCCTGGATTGAGATCACTTGGTTATAGATTTAAGCCTATAACCAAACACTTTGTGAGGGGGTCGTCTACGGATTGAGATCAAGTGGGATATTGCACCATATTCAATTGCTTTCGATGGCTCAACCTGAACAATTAAATAAAAAAATATTTTAAAAAAATTAAAAATTTATGGTCTGTTTGGATAGAGGAGAAAGGAGGGGGAGTGGAGGTGAGTAGAGTAGAATTGACTAAAAATAAGCTAATTTTGTGCTAAATCTATTTTATTCTACTCCTCTCCTTTCCTCTCAATCCAAACAGAATATTAATTGGTAAAATATTTTTGTGAGAGGGAAAATGGTGAATTGGACTTTGCAATATCTAGGGTATTACATCGGATCCTAATCCCTCATCTACCAATGTGTGCACTAATGGCGATCACATCGTCTTCACCTTATCAGTGACACTCACATCATCTCCCATTTGATAGGCTAATCAATGAGGTGGCTGGAGGTTGACGAATGTGGGCCCAATTAGAACGCCGACTAGGATGAAGAGGAGCCTCAATTTTGTTAAAGATTCTCAGCTCTGCAACCTGGTTTGCCAATGGTTAGTTTTGAAATTTTAAGAAATGAATTTGAAATGAAACGTAGATGGGAGATTTTTTTTTTACTTCTCAAGCGTTATGTATAAGCTGATATATTGATTAAAAGTGCCAATGGTTGAGTGGACTCTATAGAGCGAGTCAGATGAGGTATGAAAGTTCTTGAATGTAAATAAAGCAACTTTTCCATTTACAATTACCAGGATAATTGTACAATCTTGATAAAATTAAAATTTGACTATTTGGAATAAAAAAGAGAAATGCTACGTCTACAATATTTTCACAACAACTTATAAGTGGTTAATTATTATTGGTTCAAATTTGAATTTACTACTAAAATTTATTCTTACATAAAAGACAGATTTATTTCATATCAGTGGTCATTTATAAATCCTATTTAAAAAGAGAGAGAAAAAAATTGGTTATTGATGACCACTTTTTTGACTAAATAGTAATTAGAGATGAATTGGTACTGTACAATGACCATTTTTTTGAAAATGAATTATCACTATAATAAATTTTTACAATATAATGACATTTTTTTATGCATAAATATACTTCAAGATATATAATAAGATGCATAATATAATTCCTATATATATAATTTAAATACTATTGATAGTCATTTTTATATTTTGTTAACTTTTTAAAAAAAATTTATTAGGATATTATTAGGTATAAAATGTAAAAAAAAAATTTATAATTATTGTGAAGCACATTTTTTTTTTACTATTCATTTATTCTAGGCTCTTTAGTTTTTGTACTTAATAACTCACTTTGATGAATATTTATGATGTGGTCCCACATTTGATTTTAAAATTAAGAAATAAAACTCTTTAAGAATAAATAATTTATGACACATGGCACAAAATTAGAACTCTAATTTGAAATTCTAATTTGAGTTTCTCTCAACTTCACCTATTATTATTATTATTATTATTATTATTATTATTATTATTATTATTATTATTATTATATATATATATATATATATAGATTACTTATCAAAAAAATGAAGAAGACATTAGCAATTAAATGTAGTGGTATGAATCTAAAATTTTTGGCGATGCAATCATAACTAGATATCCTAACATTCTTCTCTTATTTTACCCTTTTTCTTCTATCTTCAGCATTATCGGTTTAAATACATGAAATTTGTGCTTTTGGTCTTATTATATAAATGTATTTATTGTTGAAGCATAACATTTGTTGTTGCTACACTTCTTTTGAGTCATGATAGTGTAGCATTTTGGTCTAGTTCAGTCTATTTCGGTACACTTCTGTCAAATTCGGTCCATTTGAACTAATTGGACTTTAAATTGATTTTTTTTTTTTTTGCAAGTTGGCTTTTTAGTTTTGGACTCAAAAATTCTTTTTTTTTTCCATTAATTTTTTATTTGAAAAATATGAAATTTTGGTCTATTTGGCCAAACTCTTTAGTTTTGGGCTAAAAATACAAATAAAATGGAATTAGAAATTAATGACATGGGCCTTGTAAGGGCAAGACAAACTCGAGGCCCACTTAGAACAGTGGCTAGATCAATTCATCTATGACCCAAAACAAAGAATTTTTAGAGAGGGAACAACACAACAAAGAAATGGCTCAGTCCAAGGGTCCGGACAAGAAAGAAAAAAGGCAAAATGCATTTATTAGGTGAACAAATCTATCCCTTCAAGCCTTCCCGAGGAGGTTAAAACTACAGTGTAAATAGTACTGTTCACTCTTCTTTCTCTCAATGTTCTTCTCGTTTCTATCCTCTATCTTGATATTTTTTCCACCCCTGCCCCCTCCTGCAATCTCTCTTTCTTATATATATATATATATACTCATTCCTTCCTTACATCTCAATCATCCATTTTTCACCTAACCAGTCCCCTTCCTTGACACTTGTCCCTTCCCACAGTTTGGTGAAGGTGGTGAAAAGAGCTGATAAAGTAGCTGATAAAGCTGTTGTCCACCATTTTTCACCTAGCTGTGACTTGCACTGCTCAGGTCACTTGTTTATCAATGCAGCTGATAAAACTGTTGTCCACCATTTAATGCGGCCAGGAGGCTAGATGCAGGACATTCAATGCAGAGGCCACAGACTACTCTAAACTAAAAACTTCCCCCCCTTGACCTTTGACTCCCACTTGGTAGGCCGTAGAGTGCTTTTGGATCTACCTCTACACCTCCCCAAGCAGTCCTCCTCTTCGGGCACATGGCCCTTGGCCTTGTCACCCTATACTATGACTCTTAAACTTCATCATCGGTCTTCGAGTCCCCTCATACTGTGACTTTTAAACTTCATCCTAGATCCTTGAACCCCCACAGGATCGAAAAAAGTAATAATAACGATAAATATTCAAAAAATTATCTTAAAATTTTGGTTTCAATAATATATGCATTATACTTATATTTGAAAAGAAAAAAAATGCTACAATCCTAAAATTATATAATAATTCAAACTTAAGGGTAAATTCCAGAAAACACCCCTGAGGTTTGGGTTAATCACAGTTAGGTCCCAAGATATTTTAAAAATGACCAATTTGGTCCTTAAAAGAAAAAAAAAAAAAAAAAAACCCTTACATTGTTATTACCATTTCTATTTCATCCGTTACTTTTTTTTTCTTCTCAATCCTGTCTGTCTCTCTGTTTCCTCTCTTCTTCCTCATAACTCTCCTTCTCCCTCTCATCCTCTCTCTCTCTCTCTCTCTAAACCGATCCACTCTTCTCCTTTTCAAGCCTCTGTTTCTCTCGTCCACGCCTCTTTTCTTCATAGTGGTGCGTGGGTTTGGTGGCTGTGAGTTGTGGTTTGGGTGATTTTTGCAGTGGTGGTGCATTTTCTAGCGGTTGGTTTTGGTTTGTTGATGATTTTTTTGGTGGGCTCTAATGTGTGGTTGGATGGTTTTGGGAGTTTTTTTTGTTTTTGTTTTTGGGTTTTATGGCCGGCAGTGGTGGTGGGCTATGATATGTGGTTGGTTTGTTTTGTTTTTTTTTTCTTTGGGTATTGTCGCCTGCAGTGGTTTTCGGTGGTGGTGATGGGCTCTGATATGGTTGGTTTATTTTGGGTTTATGGTTTTTTTTTTCTTTGGGTCTTATGATCAGTGGTGATGGTGGGATATGATGTTTATGTGGTTTGTTTTGGGTTTTGGGTTTTGGGTTTTTTTTTTTTTTTTTTCCCCTTTGGGTTTTGTGGCCAGCGGTGGTTTTCAGTGGTGGTGGTGGTTTCCAGTATGGGGTGGATTTGCAATAGAGGATGCTATGGTTTTTTGGATTTGCAGTGGAGGATGCTATAGGTTTTTTGGATTTGGGTCTTGATGCTATGGTTTGGCTGGGTTTTATGGCTGGTGGTGGTAGTAGTAGATCTGAGGTTATAGAGGGAGAGCAGGTCTGTGAGGAAGAAAGACAAGAAAAGAAAACTGTAACAGAGGGTTAAGAGAGTTAACGGTGTAAGGGTTTTTTTTGTCTTTTAAGGACCAAATTGGTCATTTTTAAAAATCTTGAACCTAATTGTCATTAACCCAAACCTTAGGGATGTCTTCTGGAATTCACCCTAAACTTAATGTAACATGTTACATGTGTTCCAAAAAATGAGGGTATACAAATATTTTTAATATTTATATTCTTGAATATATTCATTATATGAATTAGTCAGCTGATTATGGTTTATTTTAAAATTTTCATTTTAATAACATTATCTCCATTTATATAAAATAATACTATAAATATGTAATTTAAATCTTTTTTATTAATGATATATTTTAAAATTTTCATTTTAATAACATTATTTCCATTTATATAAAATAATATTATAAGTATGTAATTTTAATCTTTTTATTAAATAACGTTTTTCATATTACATTAAAATTATAAAAATATAAAATATTTTTAAATAACACATGCACTATTTAATGTACAAATTTTACATTATGAGTTTGCATCTGGTAAATATAATACTTATTCAAATGGAAACCAAAAAGAAGAGCACTCTGCTTATTTATACTACTATTTAAGGGGTTGCCCCTGTTTAAACCGGATTTTTTTTTTGTTTCAAAATACCCTTATGTCCTTAAGTTTAAGTAGAGACAAAACTAAAGGACAATCCGGGAAAAATACAATTATAATTTCCACTAAAACATTGCCTACAAAATAGAGCCACTCTCTTGTTGATTTTCAAATTTATTTATCCACTTATAAATCAGATTATCAAAATAAAAATTATATATATAAAATAAAATAAATATAGATTTTTTTTTTTTTTTTTTGCTACTACCACTAAAAAAAAAAGCTTCATCCCACGTGCATCGCAAGACTAGTACTAATAACTATTGAGTAACTATTGATAAGTGGAGTTTCTGTGTGACATTGGAGATTAGTAGTTTTAGTATGATCTCCTCTAAGATTACGGCTTTTGAGAACACGTGGAGGTAGCTGCACACATATGTCACTAACAACCAAAGGAAACCACTCTAGTCCGAATTGAATGTTTTTAGGCTTTTAAATCAGACGTATCGCGCACTACAGTTGTAAAGGATAAATATTCAATGAAAAAACATGAGAGTTCGTTGGAGATAGCAGAGTTGTAGTTAAACTATAGTATGAACTATGAAGTAGAGTCATAGTTAAACTCTATGTATCAAATGGTGGAATCCTTAAAATATAACTACGAATTAAACTCTTTTTAAGTATCAACAGTGGAATTGTTTGAGACTGTCCACATTCCACATTCCACATTCAAGAACACAAACTTCAATCTCAGTCTCTCTGTGTGGAAGCGGCAATGTCAGACGACAACAACAAAAACTGGGAATGTTTACCTGGTGAGATTGTAACTGATATTTTCCTACGCTTACCTATCAAATCCATCATTATCTGCACCTCCGTCTCCAAAACTTGGAGAAGACTAATCCAAAACCCCGCCTTCATTTCCACTCATCTCATCCACCACTCCAATACCAGCCATAACTTTCTCCTTTCCAGGCTCTGCTTACAACATCATCAAGAATTCTACACATTGCATAACGAAGATGATCCTGATTTCACTCAACACACCAAGTTTGATTCCCCTTTCCATGCTCCAAAATCAAAGTACTATTATGGAACATTCCGTGTTGTCGGTATGTGTAATGGCCTGCTCTGCCTTGTCGATGATGATATACTCACAGACATTAACAAATTATTTCTGTGGAACCCTTGTGTTAGAAAGTTTCTCAAACTTCCTGATCCCAATATTATCTCCTTCACATTGGGTGAGTTCACGGCATCTATTGGTTTTGGATTTGACCCCAAAACTAATGACTATAAAGTGGTGATGGTCGTGACCTTACTGTATAGACTTCACCATAGTAGGTCTAGACCCATGGTCACGGTTTATTCACTTTCCACTGGTAAATGGAGAATGTTTAAGGATCATGTTGTTCCCACATGTGCTGTACGTGGTCGTGAACCTCAAGCATTTGTCAATGGGGCTTTGCATTGGCTGGCTTGGAAGAGGACTAATGATCGCAAATTTCATCCTTTTGTTTTGGTGCTCGATTTGGGTGACGAGATCTTCAGTGAAATATCACTGCCAGAATTTCCAGGTTATACCTGTGAAAGTGCGGAGGCATTGGGCACTTCTGTTTCCGTGTATGGGAATTCCATCGCCTTGTTTCACAACGGAAATTATAGTTTTGAAAGACAGCATTTTAGTGGTTGTCTCAACGTATGGGTGATGAAAGAGTATGGTGTGGCATCATCATGGACAAATGTTTTAACTACTATTGATCAAGATCTCGGAGGGGGTGTACCAAGAGCATTAGGTTTTAAGAGGAATGGTGAGGTTGTATTGCTAAAGGATGGAGGACAGATCATCTTGTGGAATCCAGAGAGCCAAAATATTAAGCATCTTAGGATTACTGGATATCAGTATTCTTTTGTTGGTTCTTATGTTAAGAGTCTAGTTTTGCTAGACAAATCCACCAAAGGTGTAGTTACATACTAAGGAAAATAGTTAAAGATGCATTAAATGGTTTTTTTTTTAATGGTTTATGGTTTTGTTGGTCTGCCTCCATTGTAGCTCACTGATACATATAGTCCGTTTTAGCCTTGTATTTTCAGGAATTGAAAAATGTTGATGGACCAAGCAATACTAGGTTTTTAAGAGTAATTTCTGTTAGAAGCAATGAGATCTATCATAATTTATGATTGTTGCTTTGAAAGAAATTATGGTTCAATTTGTGGTTTTTGCATATATTTTATTATTTGTCAAGTTATCTAAGTATGCTTAACTTTTGCACTAGTTTCTCTGATGAGAATTACCAGTAATCTTATTATTCCAAATCTAATTAAATTATCTGTAGTTTGTATCAATTTGGGTGTTATATGCCTATTCAAAATGAATATGTAAAGTCAATTGGTTAATATATTTATATTATAAAATAATTAGAAGAACAAATCAATATAAAAAAAAGAAAAGAAAAGAAAAAAGAAGATGATGTGCCTGATTATTTGACCCATTCCATCTAATTTGGTCCATTTAGGTCCATTCGGTCCACTTCAATCCATTCGGTCAACTTTGGTTAATTTCTATCCATTTTGGTCCAATTCTATAAATTCAATCCATTTCAGTCTATTTAGATCCACGTTGGCCCTGTTCAGTCCATTCAGTTCAGTTTGGTCCATTCAAGTGCATTTATATAAGAATGGGATAAAACATGTTTGGATTGAGAGTACTTATTATAAATCCAAAATTATTTAAAATATAGATGATAGAGAGTAATATTATTATTTTTAATTGTTTAATTTAATGAAATGTGGTATAATCTTTCTTTATATTCTTAATTTTCCTTAGTTGATATTAATGTTTTAGTTTTTAAGTGAATTACACAATTTTAGTGTTTTGATTTGATATAATTTGAATTTGAAAACCAATTTCTAAGTCTGATAAAAATCTGGACAATACTATAACTATGGTTCTCATGCCAAACTGATGTCAATAAGTAGCAAAAGAGAATATGTATTCTTATATCACTTCCAGGGGTGCATAAATTTAGGCTAAAAAATCCCTCGACATGAGGAAATACTTGACAAAGTTCTTTTGAATTCAGATGAAACATAGGAAACAATGAAGTGATTACCTTCAAAAGAAGTGTATTGCATTTATGCAAGAAGACTAGAAACACGCAGATTTCATATGTTTAAATCGATAATGCTGAGAAAAACAAAGTGTTTGTGCATTTATACGGTGGACTTCATTTAATGAATGGGTTCTACTCAAGAGGCAAAGGCAATGACACAATACGTCGAATGCGAGACCAAATTGATAGAACCTAATAGAAGATAGAAGATAAGTGTAAAATAAGAGAAGAATGCTAGGATAACAATCTTACATACACACCCTATAGATGTTGGAGCTAATCGTAGGAGCCTATCTAGCTATATATATGTTTGCATCACCTTCAATATCAGATTCATACGTACTACCACATTCAATTGCTTGCTGATGTCTTTTTTTATACAACCACATTTATTTGCTAATGTCTTTTTCTTTTTCTTTCTATAAGTAAAAATTTATACATGTATTTCTTAAGATTATTAAGCAATTGAAAACCCAATGAAGCATATGGCTTATTCCAATGCCCTATGTGTGCAATTTGCCTGTTAAAACAAGGCCTCCAAGGATAGGAGCCTATCTAGTAATGTATGCATCACCAACAACTTTCAGGATTACAACATTTAAAAAAACTTCATTCTGGCAAAAAACATTTAAACTTGGGGAGCCTAAACAGAACTCAAAGGAGCTTTCAACCAATTGGTTGATCAAGTCCCTTTGCAAAGCCCTTATTAGATGGTATCGTGCAATTTTCTATATACTGCTCTCTAGTTGACTGAACAAGGTGATATTTAACACAACTAGGCAGCATATTCATGTCACCCCCCCCCCCCCCCCCCCACACGCGCACACACACACACAAATTGTATTGGCAAGCATCTTCATTACAATGTAAGCATGGCAGACAAAATCAGGTGCTTAATCATTTCAGTACACACACTGAAACCAAATTGCATATCATCTAGAAATACTAACATAAAATGTAGCTGCAAAAGGAGTTTAACATAAACAACTACAACTAGGCAAGGAGAAGCTTAACAAAATTGGGCAGCACATCCTTGTCCCCAAAACACGCACACACACACACACACACCCCCATGTTAATGAGCTTCTTCATCACAATGCAAGCATGGCAGTCAAAACTAAGTGCTTAATCATTTCCGCAAACACCAACTGCAAATCACCCATAATTAGTATTTAATTTAGTAATATAAAATTGGTGTATCCACAAAATGAGTCTTAACATAAACAACTACAATTCATTTTGGCATAATAAACTAATTCCATACCAAGAAACAAAACACCAACAAGAAGCTTTCTTGAAAAATTATCTTTTGCCAAGTTAAAGTCTGTTACTGCAGCTCCACACCAAGCATGTTTGCATAGTGTCCTGCAAGAAATTAAGACATGTAAGTGCATTCTTGCTTGTGATATAACACCAGAAGTAGATAAATAAACACCAATTAGAGTAGTGACCAAATAGAAAAAACCTAAACCAACCTCACTAATACTTATGGTTTTTAGAATGTACATATTAAGAAGTACTCCAAACCTTTACCACATGAACATGTGTGCCAAGGATGGGGACCAGGGTAAATGATCTAAGCATATACCCATGCCAACAAGTACATAATAAGAAGATATCACATATATCATTGCTACTGTTAGGAATGCTATAAGCATATGGATAATAATTGTTGTATTGAGATTTAGTTAGTTAATTAGTTACAATTTCAAGCATGTTAATCACATTTAGCACATATTGGAATTATTAATGCACATGGAGAATAATAGAACCAATAGGATGAGGCCATGTGGGCTAATGAGATTAGAGTTAGTCTTCTATAAACACATGATTGCAATTCAACATTAGATATCATTGAAGAATAAACCAATTTTTCAGTGCATTAGTGCATCTCTCTCTCTCTCTCTTTCTCTCTTTCTTAATCTCTCTCTTTCTCCATGGAGGGTGACTACCTCGAATTACGTCAATTTCCCTACAATTCCCATCAACCCCCCTATAATTCCCATCCATCACCATTAGGAACAACTAGGTTCCTAACAGCTACAAAAAGAATTATGAACCTAAGATTACTTTGTTCATCGCATATTTTCAATTACAGAAAAATAAAAGGCTAAAAAGATGCTTAATACCTATGAACTCCAACAATTTTCCCTTTCAAAATGGAGGCAAGAATGCTTGCCACGTCTACAGCCTATTGCTGCTTTGAACCAGGAAAAGTTATACCATTAAGAAACAACTTGATTGAGGGAAAATAGAAACTAGATGCAAAAGTTAACATCCTCCATAACAAGAAAAATATATGCAAGAATCACAAATTTAACCAAAATTTCTTGCCAACAACAAAAAAATATCATAAATCTAATTGCTACAAACAAAAATCACTCTTAAATCTCATGAGCTAGGATTGCTTTGTTCATCAGCATGTCCACAAAATTGTGGCTGACCTAATCAATAGCTCAACCAGAACTTGCAACTAGATCTAGTAACCTAGTTAGGAAGTTATACCACTCATGCCTAAGGAACACAATCCTATCTTACTCTTTACCCCCTCCCCAAAATTGATGGGGGCCAAAATAGGCTTGTTTGGCATCACTCCAGCTTGGGTGAATACCAGGTCAAAAAAGCATAAAACCTGCTCCATCTAGCTAATTTTCATAATGACCCAAATGAGGCCAAGGTACTTGGTACACCTAATGAGGTTTGGCCCAGCATCTGGAAAGTAAACTGCCAGTAAAAATCATTACCTTCATTTGGAAAAAAATTCATGACAGCCTGCCAGTCAGAATGAATCTCATGAATCTCAGACATAGAGGTATTCAGGCCACTAGCAACTGCCCTCTCTTCCAAGAGGAGAATGAAACCACCTCATATTCCTAGCTTGCCCCTTGGCAAGGGCTGTCTAGCCGGGATTAGATTATCCCTTAGAAAATAAGAGTTAGGACAGACTTCAGTAAAACAGTGGTTAACAAGGTGCATCACAACTAATAAGCTATACCTCCAAGACATTATGGCCTTCTTGCAAGTGATCTTCACCACCCTATATTCAGGTCATCCATGAGAGAAACACCCTAATCCAATTGAAGTGGCGCCCACATACATAACTCTCGTTTGCAGGTACCATGATGCATACAAGAACAGAAACAGGCCTTAAACTGAGGAAAGACATGATGCATCTACCATTGAGTTTGTTACGGTCTGGCAACTAAATATCAAAGCTGCAGGGGCAAGGCACAAGAAGAATAAAAGGAGGAGACACACATTTAAAGCCAGAAATATAGCAGGGACCAGAATCTTTGAGGGATGGAACAATTCCAAAGCCGATTCCATAATGTTGGTACATCAGGAAGCTATCTTGAAGTAGTTCTCAAGGCAAAGGAGCTCGGATGCTGGTGACTAATAGTGCTCACCAATAGCAAGAACCCAGAGAATGTGTGCTAGCACTTTCATTTCCACCTTCATGACTGTGTACTAAATTGATATTAGTGAAAACTATTAATAAGATACTGATTCTATGCAAAAGATTCATAACCCATAAACTTTTTTCTTTTCTTTCATAACTAAGAATAGTACTAACTCAAAATAAGTGAATCATTGATTCCATACCATCCAAATTGTGAGCAGCACAAAAACATTGAATCAAACAACACTAAGAAAAGCATCAAGTGGATTCTCAAATTCATGCTTTGAAGAAATGTATATTTAGCTAAGGGGAATTTTCACCATTCTATTACCTAAATAAGCACCATAGTTTAGTTGTTGGATGCCTGAACGATTAAGCGCTTCCTTCTCAACAAAATCCATGTATTTCGCTTTCACTACTTTCATTATCACACACCACAAATGGTTCCTAAGAGCACACTTCTGTGCAAATGGCTCAAATGCAATAACATGGGGTAAAGCTTAATTAACCTAAGACTTTGTTCCATGTAGAGATTTATATAACAGTAGAGTGAAATCACAAATAATTAAGGCATAGGGTAATATCATCCTATCATTCATTGCATCTCTCAACAACAAAATAAAATGATTCCATTTTGATTCAAACCTCATAAACATTGAAATTTCCATTAGGGGCTGGCAAGATGAAATAGAAGGTATCAATAATCAATATCAAATTCTAATAAAAAAAACAAGACCCTCAAGTATTTTATCAAACACCGTGCATGAATGTAACAAATAATCATAATTTATGGGAGGGAGAAGGGGTTGGTTTTTTTAGAGATTATATATGCAGCTTCTTGTGTAGCAAATACTTATTTGATATTCAAGTAGACAACATAATTTTTTATTTTTCATTTTTATAAAAGTAAACAACAAAACTATTTAAAGAACAAAAAGGACAAAAGAAAATAGAAGGCAGAAAATACCTGAGTTTTGCCAAGAAGAAATGAAACATAGATCAAATTTGGCTTTGGGAAACATGAATATCTAAAATAACAGGTTTTAGAATCAAAGATAAGCATAAACTTTCTCCCCCTATAAATGAATGAATTTTTAAAGTAAACAAACTATACAAACAGAGCAAGCAACAAACTAAATAGCAACTGAAACCAATGGTACAGATAATCGAACTAAAACCCCTAAATTATGGCTATCATACAAGATAGTGAAATGCAAACCCCCTCCCTCTCTTCCAAAGAGTTACAAGTTTACAACATAAGATTATTCACCAACAATTTTTTCATTCTCATTACAAACTCAACCTAGGCCTTAATCTCTCTTCTAATCAAAAGCAGGATAGCCTTCTTAGACTTTACATTGCCGCATCATACAAGAGCATTTCTTTGAAGCTAAATATAATAAACCACCATAGACCAAGCAAGTTTGCACATGGTGCTTTCAAAAATTTTACCCTTCAACCAATCCATACCCCACAGACTCACTTAACGCAAGATATATACTGGGGATTTTATTAAAAATCATGACTTAGTCAGATCACTTTCAAAGAAACTCCTGCAGACACACCATGATTGCCCCTTTTAAATGGCCTGTCTTGAGTGGAAAGTCAAATCACTTTCTCCAACTTCATTTCAGGAGATATAGTTCTTATTTACTCCTAAGCTTATTTACAATATAACTGCAAAGTTATGTTCCACTCACAACATGGCTCAATGCATTTTTTATTATTCTTTAAGTAGAAGGGAGAAGATTTAACTAAAGAAGGAAGCCTAGCTTGACAAGATGGAGGCATATTTTTTGAAGTCTGATTAATGTGTTCTAATTTTCTATGATGATAAATACAGACTGGAGTCAGAATCATTGTTGACAAAGGTAAGGGTCATTGAAGATGAATCCAAATCAAATGCATCATTAAATCCCAAACCTGGCCAACCTAGAGGTAAGAATAATCACCAGAATATGGATCACTAAAGCTAAACCTAAATTGTAAAAAGAAAAAAACAAAGCTAAACCTTTAGACTAATTGGACCTTTCAAGATTTGACCACGCTAAGAATTACATAATTCAACATGCCTGGATAGATCTATATCATTTTGGTCACTAAGAGTTGAACTTGAAACACCTAAATTTGTCTATAATTAAATTTAATATCTTAATAGTAAGCTACATTAAATAAAAATGCAATTATAGAAACTGAAAAGGAAAAAAAAAAAAAAAAGGGATTGCACAGCTACCGTTAAAGTCTCAATCACCTTTGACTTTTAACTCTTAAGGATATGAACCTCAACTGTTGCAGAACATTCCTCACATGTTGCATTTCCTTTTGCTTTCTATCCAAATCCTGAACTTCTCAATAATTAAACTGCAAAAAAGAACACAGTAAATGAAAAAAAAAAAAAAAACTATAACTGCAGGAGCAATGTTATCAACAAAAAAGAAGAAGTTAAATTAGTTAGAACATTAAGGTTTGGCTGCAAGGGAATTCAGGTTTGAATGCGCACTTTTGTTCTAAATTGTTTCAAAATGTAAAAACTAAGTGAGCAAATATAATCAAGGTCCTTAAGGAAAATCATAGATAGCTGTAACTTTTTTTTTTTTTTTAAATGAATGAAACCATACAAACGGCAAACTCCAGCAGCTAACTAACCATGCAAAGAATCAAACTAAGAGTCTAAAACCCTCAATTATGCCTATCATCAAAATCAGAGAAATGCCTTCCCCTCCAATTACAACTTAACTATTCACTAACAAAAAACTCTCTTTGCAACCTCAAACCAAGCCTTAATGTCCCCTTAGACTTCACATTTGGTACCAGGTATATACCTGGGATTTTATTAGACACCATGACTTAACTACCATAGCCTCTTTGACAATTGATACTTGTTAGAATATGGTTAAAAGATTAAATTGACTATTTTCTAACAACTTAAACTTTTGGGAGAATTGGTAGTTTAACATGGTAATATATTACAATACAATCTCAATATCATCCTAAACCTTCAACCTAGTTGAATTCTCATTTTTTTTCTTTATTCAATCAAAAAGTGACAATATTCACATTCAACATGAATAACAAATGTTAAAATATTAAGAAATGCATTCACCAAAGAATCAAAAAATGGACACAAAAAACAAAATCAAAATTTGAATACACAAGGATATGGTTAACAAATTTAAAAATCAAGAAAGAGAGAAATAGGACCTTTGTGTTAGCTGTAGAGGTCTTGATCTGTTCAAAAGCACAGAGGTTACTGATATGTTTTGAAACATTGGAGGCAACAGCCTTGAACCTTACTGGGCAAACAAATCAGATCAATAAAAGACAAATATTATAACAACAGAAAACCAAATTGCAAGCTGGAAAGAGATCTTGAGCTTACCAATTACTTCAACAGTAACAATGCCAACCAGCTGCATTAAAATAAATAAATCAAACACTTATTTTATAAATAATAATTAAAAAGCCAAGCATCTTGATTTTCCATTGAATGAGCCTTTGAATTTAGAGAAAAAGAGATAAGAAAGTGACAAAGGCACCCAAAGATGTAACTAAAAAGGGAGGCATACCTTGGCAAAGAATGGTGTCCTGTGTCTTTGAGGACCATGAAAGAAGTTGATATTCTCCAAAATAACAATTCTGTGCTGCCTCCATTGTTTAAAAAATGAAGAAGAAAGTGAATAAAGATGATGAAGAAGTGAGTGTTTAGAGAGGCTTCTTCTTTAGCCTAATCCTGCCACATGGACGGGTGAAGGAGAGCTCCGCTTTCTACTGGGCTTCAACATTTGTGTCAAATTCAGAGTCAATTTCTACTTAGCCATTGAAGTCAGATTCCTGCACACCCAGATTCTCCTCCTTGGTTGAAAACCCCATGATCTAGAAATGAGGAAGACCCACAACAGATGCATTCTACATGGACTCCCAACCATTTTATAATGAAGTGGTTTCCACAAATTACAACATAGTACAACATGCCTTTGAA
Source organism: Castanea sativa (assembly GCF_040712315.1). NCBI lineage: Eukaryota > Viridiplantae > Streptophyta > Magnoliopsida > Fagales > Fagaceae > Castanea > Castanea sativa. The sequence goes on from NC_134021.1 coordinate 42,685,403, forward strand.
ACCTTCTTGAAAAACTCTAGCAAAACCACCCACAAATTGTTTTGACTGGTTATTTTTCCTTCATGTCTGTGGACATTCTTCTTCAGCCTTTTGAGCATGATATGTTACTCTAGCTTGACCATCCTCACAATCCACTTTGGTTTTCCAATTTTAAACATAAGATATCCTATCAATATTCCATATATCACTCCACATCCATAACCAATCGATATAGCTTGCCAACTAAACCCATTTTCAGGCTCTAAATTGTCTTTTTGTTGCAAGGTCAGTGGTGGTGGTTTCTTAGCCGCATGGCTATTGCACTTTCTTGACAATGGAAATCCACATAATCCCAAGTTTTCAGTGTATGAATCATTAGTAAATGTATTGAATTGTTTTCCTAAAGGTATGGGTCCTGTAAGTTGATTATGTGACAAATTTAAAACTGCAAGCCATGGTAGATCTGCCAATTGTCTGGGAATCTCCCCGATAAGCTTGTTGAAAGAGAGGTCTAACCATTCAAGATTGCTCAAATTTCCAAATGATGATGGAATATGACCTATAAGGTTATTGTGAGAAAAGTTGAGCCCCTTGAGTGATTTCAGTCTCCCAATTATCTTTGGCACCTCTCCTCTAAAATTATTGTTTGAAAAATCAATGGTTGTGAAGACAGTTTGGATTCTCACCAACTCAATATACGACCCTTTAATCATCACATTCAAAGAGTCCTGATAATACCCTTCTCCCATATATTTCAACATAACTTTTCCTTCATCCACATTTGTCATGGCTTTAAAAAATTTGAAATATTTTATTGGCAAAGAACCATTAAACTCATTGTTAGAGATGTCAAGGATTCGCAAATTTGGGAAAGGAAAATTGGTCTTAGGATTGCGTATACGACCTTGAAATTTGTTGGATCTTATGACAAGAACCTGTAAATTCAAAAGACTTTCCAGCCAATAGGGGAAGGTTCCATTTATCTTATTACTTCCAAGATCTAGAACTTCCAAGTTCCTACAATACGCCAAAGATCTTGGCAATGGCCCTTCCAATTGATTGCCATTCAGGTTAATATTCCTAAACTTATTTCCCTTGGAAAATGTTGCAGGGATGGTACCATGAAGGCGATTCATTCGCAAATCCAACACTGAGAGGACATTAGAGTGTACCAAACACTCAGGAACCATGCCACTTAAGTTGTTATAAGACAAGTCTAGAACATAAAGGAAACTTGCATTGCAAATTAAAGACGGGATTTCTCCAATTAATTTGTTATTGGAGACAAACAAAAATTCCAGACTATGAAAATTTAGAGTGGGAAATGGTCCTTGAAGCAAGTTGCCATGAAGATCAAGAAAATATAATGAATCCCTCCCCATATCCCCCAACCATTTTGGAACTTGACCATAAATTCTATTCTTGGAAAGGTCTAAGAATTGTAATGTTGTTGCCATTCTTAAGAATATTGGGAATTCACCAATGTTGCAAGAAGACAAGTTCAGACTGCTAAGTTTAGGCAGGGTATAGGTGACATTATTGTTTATGCTAACTAGGTTACTTGACAAATCAAGATAGTTGAGATTTTTGAGCTTTGAAAACATGTCTAACTCCAACATAGAAATCAAGTTATTTGATGAGAGAGATAGATAAGTAAGGTTAACAAATCTAGATATTGACCTTGGTATAGAACCCTGTAGCTTATTATAACCCAAATCAAGATGCTCCAATGAATTGGACTTGAATTCACCAATCTCACCAATGAATTGATTACCATCAAGATTTAATGTCACCAAAGAGGGCAAATTGAACAACCAAGATGGCAATGTCCCTTTTAGAAAATTTGAACTTAAGTAGAGATCTTTTAGATTCAAAAGCCCACTTACGTGATTAGGAAGGTGACCAACAAGTTGATTGTTGTCAAGGTATAAACTTGAGAGGTTGGGCAAGTTAAATAGCGACAACGGCAGCAAACCTGTTGAAATATTCCCCAATAATTAAAACAAATTGTTAGTTCATGCGTAAGCCAAAGACAACTAAAATTTAAAAGGGGCAATTGAACCTCACCGCTGAAGTTATTAGATGACAGAGCCAAATACGTAAGTTTTGTAAGGTTCCCAAGTGATGTTGAAATTGACCCAGTAAAACTGCAATTATAGAGATCCAAATGCTTCAGAGACTTCAGATTGTCGATAGAATCAGGTAATTTTTCTGAAAAACTTATCGAAGATAGATCTAAGAACTTTAGGAAAATACTGCTCCAATTACACTTTGGAAGAGAACCCAAATCAAGATTGTAATTTTCCCCTAGATCAAGGGTTTGTAAATTGGGAAGGCAGAGGATGTTATTTTGGAGTTTTCCCTGCAACTTACAGTAATTGAGACTAAGAGTTGTTAACGAGGAGGATAGATTCATCAAAGAATTAGGTCTAATTGAGGACATATCTGACTCATCCAGAAGAAGTTCCCTTAACTGAGTAAGGTTATGAATGACTCTTTTCCATACTGGTGTTTCAATTAAAAGCCCATCGCTGAATGAAAGATCAAGTGAAACCAGCGAAGACAAATGAGAGATTTCGTACGGGATTTTGCCAGAAAAACAGGAATAAGAAAGGTTAAGATGAGTCAAAGTCTTAAACTTGCCAAACTCAGGGGAAATTAGGGAGTCATTGAAGCAATTGCCAGCGAGATTCAAGGTCCTCAGATGGGGAAGAAAGAAGAGGGTACTGTTGGAATGAATGGGGCCTCTAAGCCAGCTGCAACTGAGGTCAAGGCCAATAACATGGCGTGTGGTCTGGTCACACACGACCCCATCCCAAGTACAGCAGTCCTTATCCTCCTTCCAAGAGGCTGTCTTTGGATATGAATTATCACACATCTGAATTCTAGATCTATGATAAGAAGGAGAAGCGGATGAATCAAGAGAAAGAGAGTGATTGAAATGGAGTAGGGCAGAGCATGGTGAGATTGATGACAAGGAAGAAGAAAAACACCGCATTTGAATTAGAACAAGAAGACAGAACAATTGATACTTCCAACCTAAACACCCCATTTGAATTTGATACCCAAAAAGAGAAGAGAAGGCAAAAGCAAAACACTGTAAATATATCTGATGTTATGAATTGAGCGAGGTGAGGGATGGGATGAAGATGAATATAAAATGAAGATTTTATATACTTCCAAGTCAATTGAAGTCTTTGAACGCAGTTACATAAAAAATTAAAATAAAAGACTTTTAAAACAGTTGACTTGACCCAGAGTTGTTGTTGGATTAGATTAGTGTATCCACGCATGTGATTTCCAAATAGAAAAAGAAAAAAGTAAAATTTTCTCTTACAGTGTCCACACTGTAATAACTCAAAAATTGGCCTCCACAAGTCGTAAGACACCAGTCACAGCTTCAGTCCTTGTCTTCTGCAGCCTCCAGTCGACGACCAGTGAGCAACGGCGCTGGGATCCCTCTTTCTCTCACTGTTCTTTTTTTTCTTTTTTCTTTTTTGCTGAGAACCCTCATTTCATTCGGTCATTTGTATGTTGAAGACTTGAACAATAGATAGTTTCCACTTTCTAGCTTAGGAAATGACGCCTGCCACTGTGGGACGAAATAGCAAAATAACCCTCAGTTGCTAACTATATAGTTAGCAGGCCCGGTTTGCAAAGTATATTATAAACTAACATCTCGAGTCTTAGACGCTCGATTTTGAGCTAAAAATCGAGTCTTTAAGGCTCGGTTTTGTCTGTTTGATGTGGCGTTTTTGCCAGGTGGCCTCCACCTGTAAATCGAGTCTTAGAGACTCGATTTATGTGACGTGGCCATCTGGATCTGACGTGGTTGTGCCACGTGGAAAATGAGAAACCGAGTTTGTGAGACTCGATTTAAATTTGGGTTTTTTTCAAATTTAACGCCTCTCACAGCTCTCCTCTCTCTCTAACACGGACGGACTCTCTGTCACTCTCCCTCTCTCTCACTCTCCCTCACTCTCACACACCGAACCTCAGCCTCTCTCACTCGCTCACCCTCTCCACTCTCACTCACTCACCCTCTTCGTACTCACCAGTCTCCACCATTTTCCATCAGGCTACGCGGTTTGCTCTGCGCCTCCACTGCCTCCACACCATTTTCCATCAGGCTACGCGGTTTGCTCTGCGCCTCCACTGCCTCCACACCATTTTCCATCAGGTTTGTTTTTTTTTTTTGTGCAAAATAAAATTATTCTGTTTGGTTACCGAGAAATTGAACTAGAGAAAAACAATACCCATGTCTTCAATTTCACTATCTCATCAATTTTACTCACCAAAATAAGAAAAACCCAATTCCCATTACTTAAAAGTAGTTTGTGTTCAAGGGTCAAAAATTCAATTTGGGGGTTTTAGTTCTCTTTGGTTCCTGATGCTGTAAAGGCTAAGGTTTTACCATAAATTCAATATCCCTATTTGGAAGACCCGAGATTGTCATAACCCCACGGGGAACGGTGGATTCTTCGAAGGATGAACCCATCAAGATTAGCTTTGGTGGTTTAAAGAGACTTGTCTTGGAGGCGATTACTTTTGGTTCTTTCCTCTTGGATGTTGAGAGCTATGTGGATTCTATGTACCATTTTGTTTTGAACTGAGCTATGGTTACTTACATCCCGGCCAAAGCAAATTGGTGGTGGTGTACAACTGACCACCCTAAATGGAATAGGTGAGTGAAATTAGGTGATAAGTGCGAGTATTTGGCACTAAATATGCATGAAGGAGTTGTTAGGGTATTAGGATATATTTTGGCATTGAGCATTTGAAAAAAAAAAAAAACTTTTTATAGCGGTTAAATTTGAATTTGGTTGGTATTATGCAATGTATATATTGCTAGGAATACTATCTTGCTAAATACTGTCTTATTGAAATGGATATTGTGCAAAAATATATGCTAGAAATTTATGAGGGAAAAAAAAATATAAGTACAATAGAGATAGTGTTTACCTTAAAATCATCGGGAAAGAAGCCATAAACGAGTGAAAATTTTAAGCTAATCTTGAGATATATTACTTGTAAGTAACATGTAACTATCAATACATGCTTCTTCCTTGATAGTTATTTGATGGAGTCATCAGTCAAGTTTGCTACGGAGGACTGATCTTTGCACAAGGTACTGTATATATTGATCTAACAGGTCTCTCTCAATATGAGATGGAGAAAATTATGAAGGAAAACTCATCGGGCAATCTATTTTGGAACATCCACAAAACATTGTGAGGTCCACTACCAACTAAATAAGTGATTCACTACCCAAAGATATAAAAAAGGTCTAGCGATCGGTTGTGGAATGTAATTATGCTTTGATTTATCATAACCGTAGGCTGTTTTAGGAATGGAAAAAAAAATCAATAAGATTTCAGTTTTTGTGATGATTTTATGCCATTTATGATTTCGGCATTAGTCCTTTTATGGATTAGGGTTGTGGGAGTAAATTTGGCGAGATAGGGATCAATGATGTTTTGTTTAGTTATACCTACTTCCATAAGCATATTGTGTGTTCATTTCTCAAACTAAGCGCTTATCATTTTTGTGTAGTATGGCTGCCGCAAATGCTGGGCGGATTGACTATACGAGCCTGGACCCATTGACGGGTCGGTGTTGTCAAAGCGGCTCAAGCATCGGTCCGAAGCCATTTGGAATGGGCGGGTAAAACATAAAACTAAAGATTTAACTAATGTACATGCATTTAATTTATACAATGTACATGCATATGCCATCCATATATTAATCCATGGTTTGATCCTGTGCAGGATCCAGGATCTGTTAACTGCCGTAGCCGTAGTTCAGAGTTCTCCAATCGAGAGCCAATGGTGGACGACCGAGTCGGGAACATCATCAAGGCGGTTGGTTTGGAGGGACTCCTTTGGATCCCGGGTAGAGAGATTGACCACGGTTTGATAACTGCCTTAGTGGAGCGATGGCGGCCCGAGACTCACACCTTTCACATGCCACATGGTGAGATCACCATCACATTACAGGATGTGGAGGTTCTTCTCGGGCTTCCTGTTGATGGTGACGCTATAACGGGGAGCACGCGAGAAAACTTGGGTGGATGTGTGCCGGGACTTCCTTGGCTTTCAACCTATAAATCAAGACAACCATAAGCAACTTGCGGGTCGGAGGATTCTCATCAACCGGCTGTTGGAGCAAGTTGCCGATCCATTGCCGCCTAATGCTGAAGAGGACCAGCTGCATAAGTATGCACGATGCTACATCCTAGCGCTATTGGGGGACACAATATTCATGGACAAATCCGGCGATAGGGTGCATCTAATGTGGGTGCAACCGTTGGAAGACCTTCGTAATCCACGAAGGTACGGTTGGGGAAGTGCTTGCCTTGCATGGTTATACCGAGAGCTATGCGGGGCAAGCGAAGACACTAGTCGGATTGGTGGGTGCTTCTTGTTACTCCGGTATTGGGCATGGGCCAGGTTCCCCTATTTGTGCCCCGCGGTTGAGCATGGTCCGCCGGTGGGTGCTTATGGTCCTCCGGTGCGTGGTCCATTGTCCTTGAAGTAAGTCTTTACCTCATGCACGTCATCTACATTATGCGATCATTCCCTAAGCTTATAATAATGTAACTTGCTTTTATTTCTTTATTTTAAAGGCTTCTAGCAATTTTTTATGTCAACATTGTGTAAATTTCAAATGGAGGTTCAATATATATGATTACGTTAATATACTCCAATTTTGTGATTGTCATGTGGCTTGTATGTGCTTTGTTTTTTATAATCGAGTTTCTTATTCTATTGTTATTATTAATTAAGTAAATATCTATAAGATGATCTTAGTAGTTATAACATTGGAATTATCTCTGTACGAAATAATCGAGATATTGATCTATTGCAACTGATTGTAGGTGGTTGTGGGTCCCAAACAAGAAAAATAGGCCCGCCCACATCTTCAGGGACAGATATCGCGAGCAAATAGCTTCAATGTTGCCAGGCCAGGTATGAAAATGCATTGTTTTACATGTTTAGGAACAAGATATTGGATTGAGGGGATTTGAAATATAAACATTGCTACCTAACGTGTTGTGTACTTGTTTTTTGGCTGTTGTAGGTGGTGTGGCAGCCATATGAAGCTGAGTTAGAGGACCTTCCGCCATGGTGCGTTGCAGGGAGGGCCGTGTGGACGGCAACGGTGCCGCTTGTATGTTTCCACCTAGTAGAAAAACATACACCGGATCGTGTCGTTCGTCAATTTGGGATGATCCAAGAAATTCCTCGCAATGTTGACACCGACACTGTGCTTCATGGCATTGATTTGAGGGGGAAGGTCGGTGTTGATTGGACGCGAAAGCATGCTGTGCATATCGATGAGTGGAGTAATCGCCTTCAACGACGTTGTGAAGCAGTGCTTGGTGATATGCCTCCACAGCACGAGTACCATGACTGGTTCAAAAGGATAACTCGGAGGTTCATAGATAGGCCTGGTGCTATAGTGACTCTGCTGGTAACTTCTCAATGTCTTCTACATCTTACCATATTGAAATAGCATGAAACCACCGTTTAGATAACGGTATACTATCACATTTTTACTTAGCACTTGGTCTTTCTATAATTTGCAATTATTACTAGCACAACCAATTCTAAACCAACATTTATTTTATTATCGATTGGCATTGTTGATTTGGTATTGCATTACTAATATGTGTGGTTTTTCCATGTGCAGATTGAGGGATACATCCGTTTGTTGAGGCGTCACCTAGTGGGCACAGAGGACCACAAGGACATTGCGAGGTCCTAACGGCGGTGCATGCAATTGAACGTGTACAACCTCCTATTCACGAGGCCCCGAATGAGGAGGCACCTACTCCAACGGGCCCAAGCACGAGCACAACCCCGGCCGGATGTCGCCCTCGTCCTTTGTTACTAGCCCTCGGGTTGTCCCTACCCCCGATCCTTCTCCATCCACCCCACCTCCATCCCCTAGCCCTACCATCCCTTCATCCCCCCCACATCCATCCCCTACCCCCACCATTCCTTCACCCACCCCACATCCATCTCCTCGCCCCACCATACTGACACCCACCCCACATCCTTGTCCTGGGTCTGACATTCGTCCACCTACTCCACGGTCATTTCCTCAGCTGTTACCCATTCCATCCTTTGACCTGGGTATTGATCCAACTCCACCTGACATGCAGCAGGAGCCACCCTCCCACAGTCCATCTACTGCCCCGTCTTTAGCCATCGACCTACCCCATGTTCAGGCTGAGCAGACTGTTGGGTTACCTGCAGTGGCAGAAGGTCGGCCGAAACGCATATCAAAGGCACCTCCTTGTGGGACAGGGGGGCACAAACATGGACACAATGCTGGGCCCGAGGCATCTGACGAAGGACATGCAAGACCTCCTCCTTATTATACTAGACGGCATAAGATTCAAAAAAGGTAACTCAAAGCTAAATGTGAAACAACACACTTTATAACTAGTGGTATTCCTCTTTTCACATTTCAATCTACTATTGATTACTTAATGATATTATTATGGAGATCAATATGGTTTTAACCTACATTTTTCGAAGTAGGTGATGGGAACGAGTGGTTGAAGGGGGCCAAAATGACAGTGATGCGGGTGTAGAAGACGATAAGCAACTACTCTGACTTTGGCGGTTAAATCAATGGCCATTGTCTGCTACTATGGTAAAGTCTTGGGCTGCCAAGCCTAAGTACATCTAATTAACATTTGCCTATACCCTTGGATGCTTAGTTTCTGCCCAAAGAACAGGTTTTACTTTAGTAATTGATGCTTGAAAGTTGTGACTCAACAAATTGGTGATACGAGTTACGAGATTAGTTTTGTATTAGCCAATGGGTTAATTGCTTAGCAAAAAATTATTACAAAACGGTCTTTTTTCTTCTTCTTCTTGGTTCTGTTTTGTGTGTGTGTTTTCATTTTCCTTTTGCAAATGATCCTCGGATCAAATGCCATTTCCTCCCTACCTAAATAAGAGGTAGAGGATAGCTCAAGGATTGAATCCCATCTTTGGTGGTCATTATGTTCTAATTTCAGAATTTAATTCTTTCTTTATGGTATTTATGTTCCAATATCGAATTTTTGCTTTTCTCTATGGTATTTATGTTGTGGATTGATGAATTCTCGAGAAGATGTCTTTACATGTTCTGATCTGAACAATTTTGTGGTGCTTACATTCTTATTAATCAATTATAGCAATATATACCTTTGCTTTGGCTGGTTCTATTTGCCTCCCATGCCCCGCCCAATAGGCTGAAAAACATAGAATCAGATTCCTTTTCTGTTCATTATTGAGAAATCTTCATTGAGAACAAATCAAGAAAATGTAATCCTTTATATTGATCCTACAAGAAATCCTCCTATTGTTTGGTAGTTGAGAAAGCAAACAATGAAATTGAGCCTTGGGCTTTTGGTGTTATACGTTATTTGGTTTAGACGACAAATCCAATTAAATGAATGCAGTTAATAAAAAAGTTACTTGAATTACACCAACCTTTGTATCAGAGTTTGTCTAGTGTAAGCTGTTTTGCTTCTCTCTTTCCAAACAATGAAGAATTAAAGATAGAAACTTTGAGTTCTTCCTTCCCTTGCTTGCAGTTTCATAAAAGCTTCATTGAGTATTAAGTTCTTATTTTAGCTTTTTAAGTGTTTTACTTTGTGGTGTTAGGCGACTCACAATTTTTAGAGGATGAAAGCACCAAGATTTTTGCTTGGAAAGTGGCCGAGCATTACAGTGCAAGGACAAATCAGACTCTGGAAGAAAGAGAAGCTAGTCCAATCATTCACTTAAAGAAACTTAACAATTGGGTATATCTTGTCAATTCATGTAACATGCTATGAGCTTGTGATTGTTATGAGTATGCATTGTCTTTATTTGTTGTCGTTCCTTATTTTGATAAACAGATTAAAAGTGTTGTAATTCAACTCTATGCTCGACGAGGAGATGCTGTTCTTGACCTTGCCTGTGGCAAGGTATTATAGGTTCTTTATTCCATTGCAATTGTGTTTTACCTCCCTACCCAAAAAGTGTAGACATTAAGCAATTTTTTTATTTTCTTTAACATTCACCGGGGTGGTGATCTCATCAAATGGGATAAGGCAAAAGTTGGGTATTATGTTGGTGTTGATATAGCAGAAGGCTCAGTAAGTACTTCATATCACCATTTTACTATTTTTATTGGTCCACTTTTTTGTGTGGACATATTGACATTAATGGGTTCAGTTATGCTTAATGCCGGATTGTGGTTGGGTGAGGCTGTCTAGCTAATCATCATGGTAGTTAGTTTGTTAGTTGTGTGAGGCGATTTCTTGTATTCGAGTATTTCTGTTGCTACATGTGTTGTCATCAACCATCTTAACATTGTTTTTATTTATTATGCAGATAGAAGATTGTCGTACACGCTATAATGGTGATGCTGACCATCATCAGCGTCGTAAAAAATTTACATTTCCTGCCCGCCTCATATGTGGAGACTGTTATGAGGTAATTGCAGTTTTGTAGCTAGTTAAATGAATTTCCTTATATGTCCACATACATGTCTGCTTTCCAATTGAGCTTATCTAGTATTGCACTTGATCAAATGAGGATTGTGTCAAGTGTCATATCTGGACATAAACACTACTGTTTGTCATGATTGCATGGATAAGTGACATCAACTCCGAATTTGTTTTTGAGCAACTGAAATTTTGGCTGGCTGCTTCAATAGAAGTTTTTATGTACTTTGTTAAGACAGCAGCTGAAATAACTTTGATTTGTGTTCCATGTTTTGTTCGCAGTCTCGTTTGGACGATGTTCTTGCAGATGATGCTCCCTTTGATGTCTGCAGTTCCCAGGTGAGTGATATTTGAGTCTGCTAACTGCATTTTTAAGGTATCATATTTCATACACTCACACACATCATATTTGATTGAATGATTAACGTTGGAGACTCTTTACCTCTGTATTAAAATCAAATATTTCAGGAGCTGCCCCTTTTCACAACGTTGAATGTTTAAAATATGGTGTACATAAAATCTCAAAAGTTTTATGGTGCATTAAACTTGGATAGTGAAGTGTGTGCTTTGGTTTCCTAACTTAGAAAGTTACAGTGAAAAGTTGGATAGGCAAAAACTTCTCTTGCAGAATTTCTTTGAATATCTATCCATTCGGATATTGGCTGGTGCCTTGTATGAAGTGCGGGTTATTCTTACCATGAACAATATCCGATTTTCACAACTACAGGTAATAATTGATGCTATAAATCATTCATGTTTTGCCTTCTCCACTGCCTATTTTGCTACTGAGTTTTCTCAAGAAATATGAAGAGAAATACAAGCAAAGTGGAGATGTAGCCTCCAAGTTAACTATTGAAGAAGCAACATTTCGTGATTTACAGGTAGCCATAATTTCTTTTCATGAATGACCTATAAATGGCCTGCCATTGATCATTAAAGTATTAAAAGTGTGTCATTGTGCTGGTCCTTTTGTTAGATTTATGTTAAACAATCTTATGCTTTATATTTGTAGGAGAGGAAAATGGAGCTTTATCGGGCCATTGTTAAGATGGAACAAGATGGCAAGTCTTGATGGCGTTCTTCGGGTATGTCTTCACAAATTTGGTCTGGTGCAGGCCTATTTAAAACTTGTTTATGTTCATTTTCAATCGCAAATTTCAGGTTCACGCTGATCGTATCCAATCAGATCCTGATGAACTAGTAAAAGGTCTAAATGAACGCTGCAAGAAATATGGATTACGTGCGAAACCAACCACATTGACTCAGCTTCCCTTTGGTAAGTTTTTGTCATCCTTGCCCTGTGTTGTTGATTCCCTTTTGATTCATGCATGTGTTGCCCAGAATTTAGAGGAAATCCCTATTCTATCAAACAGAAAAGGCAAACATCTTGTGCTGAAGAACCATGTAAGCAAGTGATCTACCCTAGAATTCCCTTCGCAGGATACAGCTTGATAGCTCATACAATTTGAAAAACTAGCTGCCAAAGATTTGAGGATGAGCTAGGTGTGGAAAACCTTGAATTCCCTTAACCGTCTTGTAGAACTGTGAACCAGATGGTGAAGGAATTTCATTACCACTACATTCCTTGAACTTTGAACAATACTCTATCAATTCCTTAGGGTGTTCATGTGCTGGGTTTGGTTGGGTTGAGCCAACCTAGATTGGTAGTATATAATGCCAATTGAAAAGGATAAGGTCTCTGACAGCACTTCCTTTTCAACTTTACGGAACCAATCGGTTCCACCGGGGTTTGCTCATTGATCACCCCATACCTTGGATATTTGCTTTTGTATGCACTTCATAATTTTGAAGAGGAGCCTTATTCGCTTTTATTGGATGGTTTTATTCCATTCAATTTCTAATGACCATCCACATACTTGGTTTTTCTGTTAGGAGCCAGTCATGTAGCTATATATATGAAATCTCAAACTTATTGTCATGTTTGCATGAAATAATGGTGATCATGCTCACTTTGTAAAAATCTATTATGTTCTTAATTTTCTTCATTGGTAGGCATGAAGTTTTAAAAAGGGAATTAACATTTGAAATGTATCCGCATTAGATTACCATAGCTAAAATTTCCTCTTCCCGTATCGTGGCAAGCTATGAAGTGGGTATGGTTTCTTTGTTTCAACAATGAGATGTATGATTGCCATTTTTTATCTAAAGTTTATCATGATTTTGTTTTTCTTGTTTTGCTCCAAAAACTTTCCAAGTGATAAACTCAAAGCACAACCGATTGAAATTATTTATGCGTATGGTGATCTCGGTTTATTATACCAGCAACAAGAAGGTCCCAACTTGATCATAACAACAATGCCCTTGCAGTAATTGTTCTGCTTCAATATGTTCCAAGATTATATCTGATTTTTCCATTAAGTTCGCAAATAATCAAAGCAACCGGAGTGGTCACTAAGACTGCCGGCGGGCCGCATATAATCTCGTTGTTGTACATGTTGGCTAGCCATGTATGTAACCTGTTATTTTTGTTGGGCTTCCTCTAATTGTAATTCTCTCTTTCCCCAATCCCTTATTTGAGTGCACTTATCTTTTGTGTATTATACTCTCTCAAAAAAAAAAAATCATATGTTGCTCTTAAAAAGCGGTACGTTAGCATCGCAGAATTTCCCACTATTTCGGATCTCTCACACCCATTTCCTTCTATCTGTTTCTCTTTTATATCTAAATTTGGAAATTGTGCAGGTTTCAAGTATTGTACCTTGCCGTGAAGACAGTGAGAGAGTCGGGGCATCAACACGTCTACTCTGCCGTTGAAAGACCCCTTCGCCTTGCTCAAGCCGCCGCCATCTTGGAGGTTCTGTTCTACTTTTTTATTAATTACCGTCCCAAGTCAAATAGTCTCGCATTAACTCACTTCTGGTTTGCACATGTTTAAGTTTCTTAACTTCTTTGGGTGGTGGTTGTTGTTGTTTCGGATTCCCCGCTGAAACAGATTTTTCATAGTCTAGTAGGTTTTGTTTTGTTTTGTTTTGTTCTGTTCTGTTCATCAATAATGTTCCCTAAAGATGCACATTTATTGCCCCATACCTGGTTTATGCATCTCTTAAGCCTGAGGATCAAGCTAATGGATCTGAATCATCAGCTGGGACCAGAAAGGTTATCTATTAGATTGGTTAATCTTTTATACATACATGATAAACAAAATTTTTGGTAAATTCTTATTTATGTCTTTCATTTTTCGTTCCTTAATTAGTACTTCTATTTATGTAAATCTTGGTTGATGCAGGATACATCTGTGCAGAAGGAAATTTAAAAAAAAAAAATTGCATTCCAGTTAGCCCAGGGAGTAGCAGATTGATATGAAGCTTCCCAAGAAACTATGGTCATTGGATTAATAAAGTTGTGCCACGATGGATATTTCATATGGAACAAAACCTGGTTATATAGATTCTGAATTATATCTTCTACACATTGAGGTGACTCCCATCGCTTTGTATGTTATTGCAAGTTTCTTTTCTTTGCTTTTGATGAGTTACTATCGAAGTTACTGGTATATGTTCACCATATCAACCTTACTACAGATTCATGGGTTCTGCTATTTTAAAAGATAATTATTCTCAATATTTTACAAACCCAACTTGTAAGGTTTCCAAATGTAATTTGAGAGTGAAAGAGAAACGACACTGAACAAGAACCATGTATCCTGTATTTCTTTCATATGTCTACATACATAAATCGTTATTGATTAAAATATGTAGGATCTTCAATGTTTCGATTTAATTATTATTTTTCTTGCTTTTTCTATTACATTAACTAAAATTTGAATTAGAATTTGGAAATATTATTATTTACTAGGCAGCACTAGTAGCTGACAAAATCACTTTCCAGTTCTATCTTGTTTCATAGATTATTGCTTACTATTATTATTTTATAAACACTTCGCACGAGAGATGGTTCAATTTTTTAGAACTTTCTTTCCATGTAAATGTCTAACGATTAATCTGATACAAATTTTTATTTTTATTTTTTTTTCTGAAATTTAACTTTTTATATGATAAGGTAGAAATTGCTCACTAAGATTTACCCGGCTGTGATGTGTAGTTTAGTGACCTCCCTAATTGAATAGTTTTGAACGCATGGTTAATTAAATATATATATATATATATATATATATATATATATATATATATATAGATTTTTGATAAGTAATGGTATATTAAATATTTTATATGCTCGCTTTCTCTATATGTCTCATTCTCCTTGCTCCTATAAACCCCAAGTCTGTAATTTAGGTATTCTCTTGAAAATTGTGTTAGAGCCAGTTAAATAGCAAAATACGTGCAGCATATTTATAAGTTTGAATTTTTTAGGGTGATTATACCAAAGCCCTTTTTCCTAGAGTCATGTATATATATGCATGTATTTGGGACATTCTTATTTTCTTTCCCTCTTTCGAAAAGTAATTTGGGTCTAGCACATTTAATCGTCGTGGGATGTGGGGTTTCTTATATAGGCTTCCATGTTTTTGTATTTCCCTGGGTACTTTAATATTTCGCAGACACAAACTATAGTGGTTAATATTTTCACGTTAATATATATTATAAATCAACAACATTTTTTCCCACACCGCCAATAAAACCTTCGATCTCGTTAATTGAATTTTAAGTAGCTTCGGTTTCTTGGTTCCTGTGAAGAGTAGTGATTGACGATTGTAATGGAAAAAGTAGTTTTTAATGTTATGCAACGGGGGTTGTACCTCCATATTTTAATTATTGTGATTGAATTCTTCATACCAAGATTTTTGCTTTTAGTTTAAATGAGTGAAAATTGTCATTCTCATTATAATTTTGTTTGCTTACTCTATCTATCTTAAGTTTCATCGTAATTAATAATTTTGTGGACATTCATTAGTTATAACTATGGACATGCTTTAGTTGTGAGAAGAGTTTTCAACGTTTCCATAGTCACATATTGGAAAATGCATGCGGGGAAGAAAGTCAGAAATATGTAAACTGTGATTTTGGGGGAGTTGGGTCTACCAAGAAACATTGTTCAAAAAGAAGAAGAAAAACATCCTCACATGACCATTGGAAATAGCCTTGTTTAGTGCTCCATCAATTATGTAATGTACGCACTCTTAATTTTTGTAGGACAATAGCAAATATGGATTTGAAGCTGGATTTGTCCCTCCATCCCTAATAAACTTTGAAAATAGCCTGCCAAGAGACCTTATGATTGTGAAGATGCCTCAAGACAGTTAACCACGAAATCAACTCCATATATTGAAAGTGGTTCAAGTCTCCAGCGACCATATGTCAATAAACTCACATCATATCCCACACCGCTAGATAAAATCAAACATTGGGTAGAAATGTTGCTGATTTCGTCATCTTTTGGAGGTTCATATGGCGGCAGGTTTTCAAGTTTTGCTTCAGCAGCAGCGAGATTCTCTTTAGCTTTAATGATTCTTTCTTGACGAGATTCTTCTAGCTTCCTCAAGTCTTCCATTTCTTTATATTTTTCCCTCGTACTTGCACCCCCTATAGAAAATGTAAATGAATGTAAACCTGAGGATTTAGGAGACAAGAGTGATACTGGTGGATGAAAGTGATGCTTGTAATGGGGAACTCATATCATACACAGTAGACTCTAGGTGCTACATTGGAATTCAATCAAAGTTGCCCAGGTTTGGTTTCGTATTTGCAAGAAACATCTTTCACGTTTTTTTAGGCTAAATTTGTATGAAATAGAATTGATCAATTCTCCCTACCCTCGTCTCCCTTTTTTGTGTGATAGTTGTGGACGCTCAAAATGTAATGGTGCAATTGGCTACATTGGCTCCATTGGAAAGGACAAGTTTGGAGAGGAGATGACAAAAAATTTGTCTTCAGCGGGTGTTAATGTGAGTTTCTCTTCGTCTTAGACTTACAACTGTTCTATTTTGGTTATGTCTTCACCTTCTTCCTCATGTTAAGACGATTATCAAAATTGTAATCGTGTACATTATTACAACTGAATTTTGGTTATGTCTTCGCCTGATTTTACCTTCACTCGTGAAATTGCGGACAATGTATGCTAAAGTAAGTGTTCTATCTTATAACTTTTGACGAGTCAGCTATAAATTTTGCTGCGTAAAGATACTTGGTGATCTTTCACAGAAGCTGTACGTTTCTTCTCACACGATTGTATTTATTCTTAGGTTTGGAGGTTCATTTACATTTTCTATAGGGGGTGCAAGTACGAGGGAAAAATATAAAGAAATGGAAGACTTGAGGAGCAAGAAGAATGTCGTCAAGAAAGAATCATTAAGCTCAAGACAATCTCGTTGCCGCCGAAGCGTAACTTGAAAACCGGCCGGCATATGAACCTCCAAAAGATGACAAAATCAGCAACATTTCTTCCCAATGTTTGATTTTATCTAGCGGTGTGAAATATGTAAATTTATGGACATATGGTCGCTGGACACTTGCACAACTTTCAACATATGGCGTTGATTTCGTGGTTAACTGTCTTGAGGCATCTTCAAAGATTTATGCTCTCTTTTTTCTTTTTCCTATCATAAAATGTATTGGTGTACCAAATTAATAACCTGTGATGTTGTTGTTGTATTGGTGCAAGAGTCTCCAAATAAATGATGGATACAATTTTCGATACCTATGCTATTTATGTTGTAACTTCTTGAGTTCCAAATAATATATGCATAATTTTATGTATACAAAAATCTAAATTCTTCTGTTGATAATAAGCCATGTATATAAGGCCAGTAGCGTGCCTATGATATAAAGAAACTTAACTATTTAATTGCAGAAGTTGGAATTAAACATTAAAGATTACCTTAATTTTTGTTATTTGATAGTGTTTGGGAATTAGTTATTGAATTTGGAAAAAAATAATAATAATTCCTTTTCGCACAATGAGAAAAAACATAAGCCAGTGTAAATCGATTTTTGCTTTTAAACTCAATTTCCTTTTCAATACTTTTCTATGAAAATCAAGTTTAAAAGGCTCGATTTTTGCTTCAAAAATATAGTGGAAATCGAGTTTAAAATGCTCGATTTTTTCTTCAGTGGGATTCTCAAAAATATTGTGGAAATCGAGTTCCAAAGACTCGATTTCTACTGGGATTTTGTTTTTTTTTTTTTTTTTGGTTGCAGCTACAGCAGCGGTATTTAACCCTCAGCCCGTGGCATTAACTCTCACAGAAAATCACACCCTCGGTAACACACAGAGAAAACCTAAAACAGAGCTCTCAGCCTCACTAACTCTCACTCACTCACCCTCACTAACTCTCAGTCACCCATAACTCTCTCACACCATAACTCTCTCACACCACTCACTCTCACAAAACCACATTGTCCACTCTCACTGCTCTTCCCTCTCAGCAAATTCATATCTAAGGTAAGGGTTTGCATAATTTGATTGTCATTGTAGTTGGGTATGTTGTCTATGGGTGTGGGTGTCAGAGTTTTACCATTTATTTTGTAGATAGTTAACATAACTTAGTTAATTTATCAATATTGTGAATTATAGAACTTGGTCTGATTTGGTCTGATTTGGTCTAATTTGGTCTGATTTGGTCTGATTTGGTCTAATTTGGTCTCATTCGGTCTGATTTGGTCTGATTTGGTCTGATTTGGTCTGATTTGGTCTGATTTGGTCTGATTTGGTCTAATTTGGTCTCATTCGGTCTGATTTGGTCTGATTTGGTCTGATTTGGTCTGATTTGGTCTGATTTGGTCTCATTCGGTCTGATTTGGTCTAATTTGGTCTCATTCGGTCTCATTCGGTCTGATTTGGTATGATTTGGTATGATTTGGTCTGATTTGGTCTGATTTGGTCTCATTCGGTCTGATTTGGTCTAATTTGGTCTCATTCGGTCTCATTCGGTCTGATTTGGTATGATTTGGTCTGATTTGGTATGATTTGGTCTGATTTGGTCTCATTCGGTCTGATTTGGTCTAATTTGGTCTAATTCGGTCTGATTTGGTCTGATTTGGTCTAATTTGGTCTGATTTGGTCTGATTTGGTCTCATTTGGTCTGATTTGGTCTAATTTGGTCTCATTTGGTCTGATTTGGTCTCATTCGGTCTGATTTGGTTTGATTTGGTCTCATTCGGTCTGATTTGGTCTAATTTGGTCTGATTTGGTCTGATTTGGTCTGATTTGGTCTCATTCGGTCTGATTTGGTATGATTTGGTATGATTTGGTCTAATTTGGTCTAATTTGGTCTAATTTGGTCTCATTCGGTCTCATTCGGTCTGATTTGGTCTGATTTGGTCTGATTTGGTCTAATTTGGTCTGATTTGGTCTGATTTGGTCTAATTTGGTCTGATTTGGTCTAATTTGGTCCATTCAGTCCACTTTGTTCCATTTTGGTCAGGAAGATCCATCTTTGTGTACTTACATATATAATTGGAGACAACATATTTAGGTTGAGAGCCCTTATTCAAAATCTAAATTTATTAAAACAAATTCTCGAGTTTGGGGGTCAGCTGTCCACCATTGCTACACTGATATTCATAGTGCTACATATGCTGCTCAATAGCTCGGCACTGTTGAACCCTATCTAGTCATATCATTCACACTCACGTCAATACACGGATATCCGCATCATTTTGCAATGCACCGTTTTCAAGGATGCGGAAGACCCCCGAAAAGTTTATGATGCATTTAACACAACTCGGTATTGTCTTGTCAAGTTCATGTCGGATGAAACACAAGCATGCTAAATACTCTTCACATGAATACTGTTCAATTTGAATAGTCATAGCAAGACACCGCAACTACGCCTAGAATAAGAGAATCTCACTATGACATTGGGAACATTTGAACAAAAAATTCGTATCGTGGTTTTCCAGCCTGTATTGACATGACAAGCCTGAATATGTTAAATTTTATTATTGAATACACAGTGGAATGAGGTTATAAATGTACCACAATTCTTTTCTTATTCCTACACCACTAACTTTGTAGGTTGAGTAAGCTATGAGTCGCAATGCCTCAACATCATCTCGTACACGTAGAAACAAGTTTCAATCTACTTCAACAAATGAATTATCACAAGTTCCGGCGGTCAACAACTACAAACATACACAGACCACTATGGAGGGAAATGGGTTGGAAAGAAGAGAGATTTCGTTAATATGCCAATATACACGTACGAGAGTCTTGGAAGCGTTGGCCACATCATGGTCGGCAAACCTACAAAACTAAGTACAGATACCACCGCAATGGAGTTCACCGTAGCAGAACCACCATGGTCAACCCTATACGAGAAGAGGTGTGAGTTGGAGGTGTATTGTCGATGGCACGGGTTACGAGTTCCTAAGGCACGCTCGGCGAGTTACCTAGAGATGAGCCTGCCAACATACTTGCTCGCCTTGAACAAGAGAACAATCAAATGCAAAGGCGGTTAGACCGTTTTCATGCAGTCCAAAAAGCTAGGAAGCATCTAAAGGGGAAGGCACAAGAGCGAGCCATGAAGTCTATTAATGAAATTACTGCGTTAGATGATGAAAGTGACATTTCAGACTTCTCAGATTCAAGCAATGATGACTTCCAAAAATTTCTACCTACGAACATTCAACGTTGTTGTTGATGTCTACACATTTTGTGCAGACTGATCTGTTGTTGATCGTGAGGGCAAATGATCCTATTGTTCGTTGTTGGTATGTTATGAAAAGATGTACTTGTATTAGTGTTTGCAAGAATTATAAGTGCTTGGTGAAAATTATGGTCTAAACTCAATATTCCGTGAGTAAAACTCGCTTTTCTAAAGTAATACTGAATGTCATTATTTAAATTCTTTGACAAATTCTTTGAAATCAATTCGTCCATCTCCATTGTCATCAAAGACTCTGATCATCCTTTGGCATTCCACTTCCAAAGGTTCCATGAGCCCCACTGAACAGATCTAACATTTGAAACAACTAAACCACCGAGCTTTTTTTCTCAAATCAAATAATTTCCTACACGTCACGCCTTAACTCTCATGTTTTGTTTCTTTTTTTTCTTTTTCTTTTTCCTTTTTCTTTTTCTTGTAAATTTTAAATAAGATACAATTTTTAACCTTAGCATATCAATAAACTTCCCTATTTGACAACAATTGATTTGAAATGACTGGTGGCAATATTTATCCCATATTTTAAATTCATGGTTGAAATCTTTTTAGATCATTTAGATGAAACACTAGTTGAAGTTATGTGATGAGAGGAAACACTAGTTGGAAAATTATTTTGTGATGTCAAGTATTCTAAAATCTGACTCAGGACACTTTTTGAGACATTAGCTCTTTCACATGCAACATAACATGCTATAAACTCAAACATATGGCCTATGTCTTTCTTAGAAGGCCATTCTTCGACCAATCCATTGACATCTTCACTATCTGACCTCTCTGTCTGGGAAATGTCCCTATTAAGCATACAAATAAGAGAGTTCACTGTATCTTGGACCAATATATTTTGACATCCATTGTGGGAGCAGGGAGGAACAGTAAATTGTTATGTTCCCTGCTTCTCCCTTCTTGTTGAAGTTATGTGATGAGAGGAAACACTAGTTGGAAAATTATTTTGTGATGTCAAGTATTCTAAAATCTGACTCAGGACACTTTTTGAGACATTAGCTCTTTCACATGCAACATAACATGCTATAAACTCAAACATATGGCCTATGTCTTTCTTAGAAGGCCATTCTTCGACCAATCCACTGACATCTTCACTATCTGACCTCTCTGTCTGGGAAATGTCCCTATTAAGCATACAAATAAGAGAGTTCACTGTATCTTGGACCAATATATTTTGACATCCATTGTGGGAGCAGGGAGGAACAGTAAATTGTTATGTTCCCTGCTTCTCCCTTCTTGTTGAAGTTATGTGATGAGAGGAAACACTAGTTGGAAAATTATTTTGTGATGTCAAGTATTCTAAAATCTGACTCAGGACACTTTTTGAGACATTAGCTCTTTCACATGCAACATAACATGCTATAAACTCAAACATATGGCCTATGTCTTTCTTAGAAGGCCATTCTTCGACCAATCCACTGACATCTTCACTATCTGACCTCTCCCCGGGAAATGTCCCTATTAAGCATACAAATAAGAGAGTTCACTGTATCTTGGACCAATATATTTTGACATCCATTGTGGGAGCAGGGAGGAACAGTATGATTCTGACTCTGACAAGGCTTATGAGGATGAAAAAACTGGATACCTTGTAGCTTCATGGCCACAAGTCATTTTCTAATGAACACCACGTTGCAACACCGCAAACATCAGCAAGGTATTCAACTATCAGACGCAGAAGATCCAAAGCTGATACTGAATTTGAAGCTTATGCAGGTCAACAGTTGATTGTTACCATCCTCCAGTGTCATCTTGAGAGTGTAAGAGCCCTGTGAATACCACAAACCATCAGCTGGTTGATGCGAAACACTAGAGTAAAAAAAAATAAAAATAAATGATAGATTAAATTGTTATATTGGACTGTGACAACTAACGAAAATGTTAGATATCTAATGGTAAATGGCAACAAAATTCTAGGAATTGGCCCCGTTAAAAATCGAGTTAAAAGAATCGATTTACATATAAAATCGAGTTTAAAACCCTCGATTTACACTGAAAAGCCACCTCTGCAAATCGAGTTTTAAAGCCTCGATTTTTAGTTTAGTGGTTCTTTTAAAAATAATAATATTCCGCGGAAATGGCGCCTTTAAAAATCGAGTTTAAAAGCCTCGATTTACATTAGTTTTCTAAAATATCATCCCCGTGGAAACGGTGCGTTTGAATCTGCCCAAAGGAAATCGAGTTCCAAAGACTCGATTTCCACTGGGATTTTTTTTTTTTGGTTGCAGCTACTGCAGCAGTAAACAAGATTTAGTTTTTTCCCTTCCCCTACAGCAGTAAACAACTAGATACAACCAATCAAAGGGTACATCAGAAACAAACAACCGGTCCCAAACAGTTACTATTCATTACTGGCTAGGCAAAAGCTGCACAACGCAACTAATGTGACGAGTACAATGGATAACAAATAGTTCAATTACAACAACATTCAACAATAAACAAAATATAGAAAATAACAACTAACTAAAATTAACATAGTCTACATTCGGCAACAACATTCAACAAAGAAAAAAAAAACACTTGTACATGCATATACAGAAGATAACGACAAGTCCCACGTACATTGCCAAAACTTTAATCGAGTCTTCACTCGCCTGACAAACATGAAAATACAATCGTTAGTTTCCAAATGCGAAGAACAAAAACCAAATGAAATTCATAGCATATTATATAAAAACAGTGAGAGCACTTACCTAGTTTGTAGCACTACCACTTGTCGAAGCCCCAAGGGAATTGGGACAGCTTCTACGGTTATGCCCCTCTTGATGACACACTCCACATCGCTGCCTCGGTTGAATCTCCCTCAAGTCCGGATCTTCCCTCCGGCTTCCCCGTTCTCGTCGTACCCCGTCCATTTCATTCCTTATTCTTGAGGCCACAGGACGACCTTTGGCCCGCAATAGCTGTGGGTCAGGCACCCACCGTGGTCCGCGAACGTCCCTCCACAATGACTCTGACTTTGGCACCACAAAATGATGTGAATATGTGTGAATGGCGTTGTTCAAACTATAACATGGGTCAATATAGCTGGTCGCATCGAGGTGCAGACCTTGAAGAACTTTAATTGCATGTGAACAAGGGATCTTCAAGTTTTGCCACTTTCCGCAACCACATCTTCTATCAAATACGTGCACGTCATGATCGTGGTTTCCCCTCCACCTCTATGGTCGTTGTACGGGGTAAGCACTTGATATACACCGGTTTCATGATTAAAATTCCTCACGGTGTGGCCTGCGGTTTTCTCGCGCATTTTTGTTATAGATCTCCATTGCATAATCACTCCACACCTTACCTCGAGAGAGATCTTCCGTAATTTTTTTATGTCGATCGTGGAAATATGCAACAAGTTTGGACCAAGTGAACTCAACCATTGCCGCAATGGGCAAACCGCGGGCACCTTTAAGTACCCCATTAAAGCACTCAGAGATATTGGTTGTCATTGCCCCGTAACGTCTTCCACCATCATGTGACTGGGTCCATTTGTCCACATCCTCACTGGTTAAATATGTGTATGGCATACAGCGTCCAACATGGCGAGCAGTAGGGTCTACACCCCTCAGTAAATTAATCTCGACCTCCTTAATGATTTGCATTATAGATTCAAATTTAGCTTCATGGGTCGCATATCCAGCTTTCAAGGCCAATGCCTTTAGAATCGGGTCATCAAAGCGTCTATTGAAGTTGCTAGCAACATGTCGAAGGCAATATCGGTGATATACCTGTTCTGTTCCGTCCCTCCCTCTAGGCCACTGTCGAATGGCATTTTTGATACCTTTATGTCGGTCAGAAATAATGCAAATGCCATTGGCAGGTGTAACATGCTCAATCAAAGCCCTGAGACACTCTAAAAACCACCCCCAACTAGCCTCTGACTCCTTGTCCACAACAGCAAAGGCAAGAGGCAAAACCTTTTGGTTGGCATCAGTTGCCATTGCAATCATCAAAACCCCTTTGTATTTACCATACAAATGAGTCCCATCAATACTGATCACTGGCCTACAATATCGGAATGCAGCAATGCATGGAGCAAATGCCCAATATACATAGCGCAGTAACGCAGAATTCTCGTATGGCCTAGGTATGGTGTGATAATTGTACTGGGTACCCGAATCCTGATCCAAGTATGCCAACAACAACTTTCGCAACCTTTGATAAGACTCCTCCCAATCCCCAAATATCTTAGCAATTGCCTTTTGTTTTGCGTCCCATACTTTATAGTAAGAAAGCTCATGTTTATACTTAGTATGTATGATGTCCCAGAGATCTTGTATACGAGCAGTGTGATTTTGTCGCAATTTTCCCACAATTTCTGATGCAACAAAATTAGAATCCATCATTTTACCGTCTCTTCGCAAGCCAAAGGGTATACAAGTGTGTGGACCCACATAAGACGTGACCATCCATAGACCATTAAGTTTAACCTTCATGAATGCCCCAACGTACCACTTGCAGTTGTCGTCAACGCATGCAGCGCACAATTTAGTTTTGGTCGACCTCCGGATTATAAAATTTCTATTATCATTTGCTGCGTATATTATCAATGCACGCTTCACCGCCTCTTTATTTGCAAAAGTCAACCCTTTATGAAAATGCATCCCATCTTCCCAAGTTGAAACAAATGGTATCTGAAGACGTGAAGGATCAACCATATTTTCCCAAGTATTTGCGTAAAATGAGTCGGCAGGAGGTCTGTAGGCAGTAGTCGCATTTGTATCATGCTGGATGCCAATATCATGGTCTGCATCACCTTCATCATGGTACTCCATATTTTCCTCTTCAAAATTGGGAACAACTTCATGGTCATCCATATCGTTATCAAAGTCGCCTCGCTCAATCCTCTCTTCGTATTCATCCACATCATCAATATTTTCACCATCATTCGCGGCATGATCTTCGTCTTCGTCTTCCTCCTCTAAATGTGTCTCTTGAGGATGGAGGGGTTCACCAGTATTGGCAACATGATCTTGAGATGGGAGCGTATAACCTCCCATTGTATACCCTCCCATTGTAGTACATCCATCATCTAGGGCTGTAAATTGTAAAGCCGTAGTTGTTTGTTGCACCACCTCAGTATCAACTTCTACAAGCGGCTCCGAACTTACGTACAACTCAGCAGCATTTACTTGGGGCATTTTTTGGATCCTATTAAACATCATCTTTACATGTTTGTCTTATTTGATCGCCATATACCCGTAATTTATCCGTTCATGAAGGACTTCTTGTGGGTAACGATAAATAATCTTGATGTCATACCAAGCAGGGTTCAAACTCAATGAGTGCATTATTTTCCTCTTCAAATCATCCAACGTCTTCAACTTACGACGTATCATCATGTAGTAGCATTCAATACCCGGCCCTCTAAATGGGAATCCGTCAATCTCTCCAGGATTGTCAAGGGGTCCACCATAGTATACATTTATATCAATATTCTTCAGAGATTGTGAACCTATTAGAGAGTAAAGTATAATATGTTAGTGACATATTTTATCTCTTTTATTTAACATCAATTAGAAAACCTTGAATATCTACTCAAAGTACAAAAATTACAACTTCTCACCCCACATCACATACAAACACACTCAATCATTATCATTTCGTACTCAAACAAATAAAAAAATTAAAGACAAAACTCACCCCCATTACAAAATTTCGACTCAATTCTAACAAAAATATAAATAAAAATATCAAACCAAACAACAAAAGTCATGAGGATGTGCAAATGAATGAGTGCAATTTGATCATGAGCAATCAAAATTAGACATATCATCTAATTTCAAAATCAAGGCATTAATATACAGTTAAATATACCATATGTGATATACAAACTCAAATTTAATACAAATTATGGAGAAAAGGAAGCAGATAAATTCACCGAAAGCTAGCAAAAAGACTTCCTAGGTCATGAATAAAATCTATATATATATATATATATATATCTTTCTCCTTACTTTCTAAAATAGATATATATATATATATATATATATATATATTTATATATATATATATATATATATATATATATATATATATATTTTTTTTTTTTTGTATATATATATATATATATATATATATATATATATATATATATCTTTCTCCTCACTTTCTAAAATAAATATATATATATATATAAAAATAAATATAAATATATAAATAAATATAAATATATATATAAATAAATATAAATATATATATAAATATAAATATAAATAAATATAAATATAAATATAAATATATATATATGTATGTATGTAAATATATAAATATATATATATATATATATATATATATATATATATATATATATATCTTTCTCCTCACTTTCTAAAATAAATATATAAATATAAATATAAATATAAATAAATATAAATATAAATATAAATATAAATAAATATAAATATAAATATAAATAAATATAAATATATATATGTATGTATGTATGTAAATATATATATATATATATTTATATAAATATAAATATGTATGTAAATATATATATATATATATATATATATATATAAATATGTATGTAAATATATATATATATGTATGTATGTATGTAAATATGTAAATATATATATAGGTAAGAGTGAGGAGAACATTACCTGACATGAGGATGTGCAAATATGCTACTAGGATTGTATGAGAGTGAAGAGAGGAGCAATGTTTGTGTGAGAGTTGAGAGAGGAGCAATGTTTGTGTGAGAGTTGAGAGAGGACCAATGTTTGCAGGATTGTATGATGAGATGGTTTTGCTGAATGTGTGAGAGAAGAGCAATGTTTGCTTTCCTGTACAGTTTTTTTTTTAAGATTCCTGAGAGACCTAGGAGACCTATTTTGTGAAGACGTACACGCGTGCTTTCTTTTTCTGAAAATTCACGTGATATTTTTTCTGAAGATATTTTTTCTAAAGATTTACACTACTTCACGTGATACTTTTTCTGACTGAAGATATTTTTTCTGAAGATTTACACTACTTCACGTGATACTTTTTGTTATATTCAAGACCAGGTCTTCAGATCAGAGATACTTTTTGTTATTCAAGACCAGGTCTTCAGATCAGATCAGAGTTCAGACTCTCCAGAGAGAGAGACATGGAAGTGACAGATGGGACCCAACGCTGAGGTAAACCCCCACTTAAAAATCGAGTTTATGAGACTCGGTTTCCATTTCAGAAAACCGAGTCTCTAATACTCGAGATCTAAGTGGCGTTTACGTGGCAAGAATCGAGTCTCTAATACTCGGTTTTAAAAATCGAGTCTTAGAGACTCGATTTCCAGGTGGATGCCACCTGGCAAAAACGCCACATCAAACTAAAAAACCGAGTCTTAAAGACTCGATTTTTAGGCCTAAAATCGAGTCTCTGAGACTCGAGATGCTAGTAAATGATATAGTTTAGAAACCGGGCCTGCTAACTATATAGTTAGCAACTGAGTGTTATTTTGCTATTTTCTCCGCCACTGTGTGTACCACACTCTATCAAAGACCACAAAAAAAATCAGATTTTCACTAATATTTATTATATTTATTTATTAGTTTTGTTGATATCTGTGTTCCACAAAAGCTTTTTAATATTTTATGTTAGATTTAAATTTGATAACGATGGTTTATTATTTGTTTACTTTGATGGTAGTTTTGATAAATCAACTACTTGATTGCACATTTATATAAAATATATATAAAAAAATATATAATATTTATACATGTTATATAAATATTACAATGTAAATTAATAATTTTTTTTTTGATAATTAGTAAATCAACTATAGAATTGTTATATGTTTTGTTTATTATGTTTGCTTAAGATTTCATATTTTTTATTTATCTTATGAAAGTTATGATTTAAAAAATATATTTGAAATATAGAACTCTATATTTACCTGGACTATTTTAGTCATTTTTTCTTTTCTTTTTTTTTACTAATTTAATATATTTATTTATATTTAAAATAAATATAAAATTAATTATGACATTATCACGTTTTGACATCAGTTTAATCTTAGTCCGACCTCAAAAATCTTGAACCTCTTTATTTTACAGTTCATTGAACGGTCTAGATTTTAAAACCATCAGACTGTTTTGTTTAATTATTTAGGTGATTGATTTTTCTAAATAAACTTTGGCTTTGGGATTTTTTTTTTCCTACTAATAAAGCAAGTCACACTTAGAAAATGTTAGTTGATAAGTCATTTTATTTTAATTTTTTTAATATTATTGATTTAGATGTTGAACTATGAGGTTTTGATAAGTTTTTTTTTTCTTAGAAAAAAAAAACACTTTCAAATATGAAATATAGATAACTTAATTTAGAAAATCTAGTATATTGTATCAACTATACCTTGTTAGAAAAAAATCACTTCATTTTAAAAAGGATTTGGGACTTGGCCCTTATAAATCTTATTTACTATTTTCACTTTCACTAAACAAAAAAAAAAAAGTATAAGTGCTTTACAAAAGGGTGAAGCAATTGTCACCTCCTCACTTTACAAGTACTAGGTGAAATGTGAGGTTATGAGTTAAAGAACAACTAAAAGGGTGAAGCCATAGAAACTTGGCCAAAATTGCACCTACTATGCAGATACTTTTCCACTTAATTGCCTTGGAAGATTAAGTACTATAATTATTACACAATAGCCCCTCCCCCCTTTTCTCTTTTTATTAATGGTCAACAATATTCCAAGACATTGCAAAGTGATTGATATTGACCGCAGAAGCTAAAAGCATTTCTCAACCTTTATACGTTCTCCATGTGGCTATATTAAGGTCATCTTATAATGTATGAGATTGTTGATACTACGCTTTCAAAAAATCTTTGCTAACGACATAACTAACATGAAACTTTATATCCCAACTATGTGTGATGGACTTCACCAATCCTATTTCATAATTCATTTTTTGTTGAATCTTAAGCTCTGATATCACTTAAAACCAAAATGACCTACACTTGTTTTGGCTTTCTGTAGTTCCTTCCACTTGAATTGTTTTGACTATACTTTTGAGACAGTCTCAAAAGGCTTTTGCATTTTATATTTCCATTTTCCTGTTGGGTGGTATGTGGTATTTTTTCAAGTATTATGCTAAACAAATTGCATTTCAGACTTTGACACCAGTACTTGTCTTCTTGATTTAAAGGATCTTCCATGAACATTTTATGCTGAATGAGGCTGTCTTTACATGAATTACATGCAGAGGCTATTTGGCACAAATCAGATACTACCATGCTTATCAGTTTGTTATTAGGTGCACCAGAATACCGAAAAAAGTTAAAAAAAAATGATTTTACTATAATCAGATAATGGGCTATCAATTCAAACTACCAAATTGAACTGTTGCTGAATTGATAAGCTGCAATGTTTCAAGCCACAACATCGTTAGATGAGTGTGAATTGAAGGAAAATCTGCTGATTGGCTCCACTATGCACACAAGGTTGTATGACGTACAATTCCTTCTACAAATAATAGAATTCAGTATAACCACAATGTTAGCTTGCTAAGCTTCTGTGCAAGAACAAAGCATATAGACAAATTTAAAATCTTTCATCGTGGTACACCATAATGGAGAGATATTGGAGAAATTGGGTTTCTCATACATTTTAATATCCCAGAGCATAATACTTAGAATGGATTTAACATTGCTAATGCAAGACATTGTTCATTATCGGTAATTATATGGATTGAAACTTTAAATTGAAATTAGAAAAATAATCTCACCTGCAGCATTTTAAAGAGAGAAATATCCCAGTTTGCAACAATAATCTCCCAAGAGCACCTTGTAGTAGAGAAACAAAATATAAATATATTCAAATTCATGTCAATTTTGCAAATATATAGATTTTACATTTCAGTCATATTACGACTACAACTTGCAAGTTATGCACGGTCGAGGGTATTCCATTTTTCTATGCATTTTATTTTTTCTTGGGTCACATCCACTTGTAGCAAGTATAAATGTACCAAGTAAATTCCCTAACAGCCTAACACCATGTTCAGTTCACCCTCAAAGAGAAGAAATGAAAAGGCTAGTAAAATTTTGAATTCTACGTTTGATTTTAGTCCTAACAGTCGTAACACCATGTTCATTGCACCCTCAAAGAAAATAATTAGATGGTAATATGTAATATGCAATTGTCTCTCTCCTGCCCCCCGCTCTTTCTCACTTTTAACTTCTTACCAATAGAGACCTTTAGACCCATTAGACAAGTATAATGGCTATCTAGTTGACTAAGAAAGAAGAAATTTAACCCAACTGGGCAGTATATCCTTGTTTAAACACAATACATTGGTGAGCATCTTTAGCACAATGCAAGCATGGCAAACAAAACAAAATTTAATGCTTAATCATTTTTGTAATAAATTGAAACCAAAAAGCAAATCCTGAAAAAATACTTATATAAGAATGGTGTAGCCACAAAAGGAGCGTAACGTAAAACTACAATCCATTCTAGCATAATAAGCTAATTCAATACTAAGAAACTAAACACCATCAAAAAACTTTGGTCAATCTTTTCTTTTGCTGAGTTAATGTCTGTTACTCATTTAGAGCTCATCACCAACCTTGATTCATGAGGCCCTGCAAGAATTTAAGAACTGTAAATGCATTCTTGTTATTTGTAATTTAACACCAGAAGTAGAAAGAATAATACTAGTTAGTGTATTAACCACATAGAAAAAACCCTAAACCAATATTTTCTGGTTTTTCAAAATGTACAAAATAAGTACTCCAAGCCTTTACCAAATGAACATGTGCATCAAGGCAATGGGGAATATTCCCATGCTAGCAGTTATATAGTAAGAGGATATCTCGCTACTCAACAAAGGGCAATTGTAAATAGAAGACACCATGTTTCAAAATAAAATAATAGAATAGAAATATCGCATATTATTCATAGCAAACCAAAGAAAGCAAATACAATATGACATCAATTGTTCTTTACAACTAAAACAAAACATTTGAAAGTAAGCAGAATCCAACTAGAATACCAAAAAACACTATTATGAGTTAAGGTTTGTATCACCTATTAACATGATTTAGTAATACATCTATGGCTGTTAGTTATGGCAATTTAAAAAAAAAAAAAAATCCCTGAGTGATCAATCTGTCTTATTTTCAAGGTACTATCCCTTCCTCAACAATAATTTTCATTCATAACACCAATTTCCTCCTTTTGCTAGTTACAACAATATGAGTGAGGGAAATTGAATCCAAGATGACTTTGTGCAAAACACCAATGTCCTCTTTCTTAAATTTCTTAAATTTCTTAAAAGAAACCTTTAACTACCACTACAAGACAACTTTGACCTAAAGAACAAAGTAAGAACATTAGCACATTTTAGATTAAATAACTTTCAGCATTAAAAGTCACAAAGAAAAAGTTAGCCTCTTGGTAGGTTTTTTTGTGAGTTGTGTTAGGATTTTGGATTGAGTTCCGCCTATACCATGTTGGTATGGGATTAGAGGGAAGTCTAGTAATGAAAGGCTTCCCATGCGTACAGCCTACTGCTGCCTCTGAACCAGGAAATGTTAGATGGAAAATAAACAACCTAAATAGGGGAAAGTAAAAGAAACTAGATGCAAAAGTTAGCATCTCAATAACAAGAAAAATGCACGCAAAAACCACAAGCTGAACAACTTCTTGCCAAGCAACAATAAAATTATCACAGGTCACATTGCTAAAAACAAAAATAACTTTTATGAACCTAGTATTGCTTTTTTCATCAACATGTTTTCAATTTAAAAAAATAAAAGGCTAAAAAGAAGCTTACTATCGATGAACTTCAATAATTTTCCCTTCCAAATAAGGTAATATATTATCAGTGAGCTACAATGGAGGCAAAACTTCTTGAATTCTTGCATAGAAAAATTATCAAACTCAATGAGTGCTTATATCTCTTTACAGAAAACATTAGAACAAAATGTTGTAACTTAAAGACAAATATAAACACTCAAAGCATTCACTGTAGAATGACCTCATCAACAACTAGAAAACTAAAATATTCCATATAACAAAGAAGGGAAAAGGGAAAACCAATGGACGGCATATGGTATGATAGATGGCACCTTAAGGTACCAATATTGCAGACTTATGGTCCTTGATGTATGTATGTGAACCTGCAACACCTAGACATACAAAGGTTTCTGCATCATCCAAGGAGAAAATTGGTCTTGGCCAACAAGTTCAGGTAACATGGTGATTTGGAGCTCAGCTGTGACTCTTGATGATATAAATGCACTTTTTGAGAATAAAAATAAAAATAAAAGGGTCCATACATGCAATGTTCAACTATATGCTAATTATGAACATAGTGAATTGGAAACTTGGAAAGGCAAGGAGGTCTACAAAGTACATAAACATGGAAAGCAATTAGACAGGTTGCCTGTGGTGGATTGGTATGAGATCTTAATAGTTATGCTTAGTCTGTTGCAAAGTATTGTTATTTATATAGCTTGCTGGCCATTAGCAACAAGCTCCTCACTAGACAAAAATAAACATAATCAGGGTATCACTAGTCTTTTGAGTGTGATATTTCAAAGGAATTGGGTATGAGTTCAAACATCAACCTGCATGTAATATTTACTTGGAACTATATTGATTTAAGGGAGGAAAAAAATCAAAGGTAAGAGTTTATTAAAAAAAAATTACTGGAATGATTTAAGCAACTGTAATATATCATGTTCCAAAAGATTGATTAAGAGGGCTTCACGAAAATGGTAACAGAATGGTGGCATAAAACAAAATTCCCATGATAGCAATTTTATAATAAAAAGATATATTGTTACTCAACAAAGGGCAATTGTAAATACAAGACAATGAGTTCCAAAAGAAACTTAAACAGTACTTTATCACACAATTCATGTAAAAAAAGAACACAATTACAATATAACATCAACTGTACTTTACAACCAAACAAAACATTTGAAAGTATAGCCAAAGACACTACAAAACACTTTATGAATTAATGTTTGTATCATCCATCAACATAATGTCATTAATACATCCCTAGCTGTTGTCTATTAGCTAAGGGTATTTGAGAAAAAAAAAATATCCCTGAGTGTTCAATGTGACTTACTTGTAGTGTGGTATCCCTTCCTCAACAATAATTGATCACTCATCTACTATTTTCACACAACACCAATTTCCTCTTTCTTAAATTACTTGAGACAAATTTTTAGCCATCCTCAAAAAGAAAACTTTCACATAAAGAACAATCTAAGAACATTAGCACATTAGAAGATGAAATAATTTTCAGCATTATACAGTACCAAGAAAGAGTTGTTAGCTTATCTTCTTCGTATATTTTTTTGGGGAGTTGTGTTAGGATTTTGGATTGATTTCCACCGTTATCTCATTGGTGTGGGATGAAAAGATGTCTACAAGGAAAGGCTTCCCATGCCCATTGCTGCCTCTGAGTAGGGTAGTTTTAAGTTGATGTCTTCTATTTTCCTAGTTTTTCTCTTTATTGTTTCCATTGGTGTTAGCTTTTGCTTCTACTTAGAACAATTGTGTAATAGGAATGGAATCAACATAACAATACATCTTAACATAACTGCGTTATTGGGACTATAAAAAAATTAATGCAAATCATGCTAAGGAAGGAAAGATAACAAAATAGTGCCTAAAGAAGAGTATAAACTAGTCATTTCAATTCTTAATCACTCAAAGCAAGCAATACTTGCTGGAGGGCTGCTTTCTCAATGAACATTGCTCTATGGGAATGTTTTACAGTAAGAAGATATGTATCTAAGGCAATAGAAGATTTAAAAATGTAAAAGAAAAATTTTAGCATAAACAGATTACAGATCAAAGTTTTTTTTTATAAGTAATCAGCTTTATTAATATGAAGAAAGAAAATAGAGTGCTAACATCACAGTACACAAGAAGTGTACTAGCAGTGCATCAAACTAAAGAAAAGTACAGCAGTCACCTTAATCTAACAAACTTGAGAAGGAATGTCTACTCATAGAAGTCATCTATTCGTATAGAGTGAGCAGAATGATTCGCTTCACCACCACCACTAATCAAAGTTGACATAATAAGAAACTTTTTAAATGAATAATACAGCAAGAGCATTAAGAACAATTAGTATGACTGTGAAAGCATGAAGTTAAAAGCAGTCAACTGTCACCATAAAACTCCCAGCAAAGAAAAGTTTGAGCTCTTCTATGTATACATCGTAAATCATAAGTGGTAGGATTCAGGAAACATGAACTTCTCTTGACAAACAAGCTTACTAAAAGTTGATAACCAACACTGACCACTTGTTTTATTATAAAAGTAATAAATGATTAATTTTAAAGAAAAATTGAAATGAGGACAAAGAATTTTAAGTGTACAGTCTATGTACTCAACCATCCTTGATAAATTATTTATCCTAAAGAAAAAGACACTTAATTAAAGTAATCAATCATCAATAATAAGAATTTATAGAGTAGTGCCATATATAGCAGTATATATTCATATCTTATATGAAGAACAAATGAATTAGTATAAAGAGATAAGTTTTAAAAAGCAGGCATATTACCTATGCTCCTCAGTATGTGATTGCGCCGTTGGCAGCTTTGTCGAGCAAAACTAGACTCTCAACATAAGCGTCAACAAAATTACAATTATATCCAATAAGCTTAAGATCCTTAGTCTCTTGGGTCTTAAGATCCTGTGACATAAGGTGTCCTCCATTCATTTCCAAAACAATCATGCTATTCCTGGTAAAACCTACAGCCTTTGGTATATAGTTTGTTGAAGCAAAGCCACCTTGATAAGTCATAGGTAAACTTAAAGCTTTGGTCCATGAGGAAACAACACCATAGTGTTTCATCACCCATATGTTGGGACGAAGACTACTATAGTCTTCATGAAACAAGGCAATGGAATTCCCATATATGGAAACATAAGCACACAGAAAATCGTCATGGGTATAAAGGTGGAAGTTCTTCTGGCAGCAGTATCTCGCAGAAGACCTCATCCCCCAAATCAAACGCCAAAACAAAATGATGTGCTTTGTAAACATTAATGGCCCTGAAAGCAATCCAATGCAGAGCCCCATTAAGAAACGCCCGCAGCTGACAAGGGACTAAGGCGCATTGGGGAGTCAAACTAGAGCTAAGCATTCTCCATTCACCAGTGTAGAGTGAGTAAATCTCAACCTCGTTGTCTGACATTGCTGCTTTCAGAGAGAAATGGAGGGGAGAGAGAGTAGGCAAGAGGGACGAAGGTTGTGGACTGTGGAGTGTGGATTTGAGTGTATATGACGGTGCTTAAAAGAATCAGACAACGTTTGGACTTCTTTTTTAAAAAAAAAAAAAATTCGTGGAAAACGTGATTTGGATATTTTATGGATTTTTTTATTCTAAAAAAATGTTAGTATATAAATAAATAACTTATATTATGCTGCTCTCTATTTTTAGCCTCTCTCTTTATATTCTTAACAATATATATATATATATATATATAAAGTTTAGATACAAATTAGTTGTAGTTAATAGATACAACATTTATTTAAAAAATTTACATTACATGACAATCATGTCAAATTTTATTTCAATCGAATATTATTTACTATTTGATCATGAACTTATATTTTATGCATAATTTTAGACTATAAAATATTAAAATGTAAACATTTAATGAATGAGAAAACAATTGATATTTAATTTTCTAGAAATTTTATAAGTATGAAAGATATCAGAAGAAAATATAATTTAATGGTTAATTTATTAAAATTTGCATTTAGTAGTAACAAGATGTTGAATGGAGTTCTCCAAAAAAAAAAAAAATGATAATATACCAAAACATCAATTTTTACATTTGGTCCATTTTGGTCCAGTTAACGAGTGTCTCAAGAGTAAAGACATTCCATATTCTATTCTTTTGTGTCATTGACATTAATGATCTGTTCTAGACTTTAAAATTTCTCTTATTATTATAGATGATCCTCCTTTTCTCATCCTCATGGACTTAATCCATCTCAATGTCTAACAGCGTTGATAGTATGTTGTTCCTTGGCAGTTGGCATCAATTGTTTTATGTTTAAAAACCTCACTTGCATGGAGTTCAAATGATAGCCTATTGGTGATGGCTTCCTTTGATTCAAAGCCCAATCCCCCTCCCTCATTATATGCCAATGCAAAAAAAGAAAAAGAAAAAGCCTCTTTTGTATTACTTATCTTGGAAATTTTAAAAATAAAAATTACAAAGATCCTGAAATCTCCTCTTTTTTTCATTATGTATTTACGTTCAATCAAGCTTACCATCTTCCACTACAAATTGAGGTACATTCAATATCTACATGCATCTCTTAAGCATTTCATAGTATTTTTCAGTTCTAGCAAAACTTTAGAGGAGACCACTATTGGTTGTAATCAATACGTTGTCAAGAAAATACCCAGCTTCCTTTTCTTTCTTAAAACACTCACCCTTATTATTACTAATTTCCTTTTGACTTCGATCCAATATCATCAGGTTTTTAATTCCATGCACTGAGTTAAAATGGAAAATCAGTAGAGATAGATATATTATATATATAATAAGGGTATCACTTGTGAAATCTCCAAGGTACTATGGAACTAGATAGGTTTAAGAGGTAAAAAAATTCAAAGGTAAGTTTATTTCTAATGTTACTAGAATGGCTTAAGCAGCTGTAATATATCATGTTTGAACAAATGGAACAGGGGGTTTCATGAAAATGGTTACAAGAATTGTGGCATAAAACATGCTTGTGGCTTCAACCCCCCACCCTCCAAAAAAGAAAAAGAAAAAAGATCCAAGGCCAGCATAATTGGTGTTTCCAAACTCATTCACAAGAAATTAAAGAGAGGCAAAATAATATATATATATATATATATATATATATATATAAATTAAATGGCATCAACAAAACAATAAATCTAAGCATAATTATTTTATTGGGACTAAAATTTTTTTTACACAAATCATGCTAAGGAAAGATAACAAAATAGTTTCTGAAGAAGAGTATAAACAGTTCATCTTCAATTTCTAATCACCCAAAGCAAGCAATACTTACTGGAGACCCGCTTTCTCAATGAACATGGCCTTATGGGAATGTATTTCAATAAGAAGATAGGAATATAGGGCAATAGAAGATTTAAAAGGTACAAGCAAAATCTTTGCATAAACATATAACAGTTGACAGTTAACAAAATAAGAAACTTTTAAAATAAATAATACAAGGAGGGCATGAAGAACATTTAGAATGAGTGTGAAAACATGAAGCTAAAAGAGGTTACCATAAAATTGCCAACAAAGAAAAATTAGAGCACATCTATCTATACATTGTAAATCATAAGTGGCAGGAAACATGAACTTGGCTTGATAAATAAGCTTGCTCAAAGTAGATAACCAATACTGACCACCTCTTTCATTATATAAGTAATAAATGATTATATTGAAGAAAATTTGAAATGAGGACACAATATTTTAAGTATACAATGCAATGTAGTCAACTATTGCCTTAATATAATTGACAATAACCACAACCTAGATGAATTAATTTTTTAAAAGATAAAGCCACTTAAGTAAGTCAATCAATCATAAATAAATAAAGTCAATAGAACAATTCCATATCAAACAGTATATGTTCATACCTAATGTATGATATGATCAATGCCAAGTACATAGAAAGAACAAAATGAAAATCCATGAAATGCATTGGTGGCTTTATTTATTTATTTTTATTAGTAAGTTACACATGCACACAATGAGTGTTGAACCCATTACCCCACACTCCAACTAGCACTTCTAAGGGAAGGAAGAACTAGTTGAGCGGGAGCTCATTCGCAACCCACGGCCTCAACTTTTAGGTTCAGCCAAAGCTGAATTTCTAAAGAAACGATATCTTTCCAACCCCAAGAGTTAAGAAGGCTTAACCCTGGCACTAAAAATATTTTCCTTCTTACAATACTTAGCCATTAACACCTTGGAAAACAAAAATTTGAATTAGAAATAACTCCCCAGAACCACTTTGCTACCAAAACCTTTTTTAGATGAGCAACTAAAACTCCAGTTTATTATATGAATTTTCCTGATCCCTACATCATGTCCTCAGAAAAGATTCCAAATCCTTCTATCAATACAAATTGCATCATGCACTTTAATGCTTTGTTTGGTTAGGAAGGATTTGGGAAGAAAAGAAAAGATAGGGAAGGAAAGGAAATAAATTCCTTTGTTTGGTTAGGAGGGATTGGTGTGAAGGAAAGGAAAATGACATAAACAAATTCCTCCATGGCCCACCATATTCTTTCCTCCCAAAATGAGAGGAAAATGAGAGAGAAGAGAGAGTACTTATGGTGGGACCCACCAATAAGGTGTGTTTCCCTCCATTTTTCCCTTACAAACCAAACAAGGGAAAGGAAAAACTTTATCCTTTCTCTTCCCCCCTTTCCCTTTCCCTTCCCTTCCCTCCCTTTTGCTTTACCAAACATAGTGTAAAGCATGAAAAAAAGGGTAAAAAGGCAATGAACTCATAACAATTATGATTCGAAATTTTGCTATCTTCCTGAGAGTGAGACAACAATTTTGCCTTCCATCATTGTGGCTTTTAAGCTACTTTGCAACTACAAATTTAAAAAGTTTTCTTTTTCTGACCCATATCTAAGTTAGACCCAAATACTTACTAGGTCCATCAACTTTTTCCGCTTTAAGAAGAGCTAACATAGGGTTACTCGTTTAATAATACCTTGAAACTGTCCCTCCAGTAATTAAACCTTGAAACTGTCCCTCCAGTAAGGCCAAAGACTAGGGGATATATATATATACACACACACACACATAAACAAACATGCACAAAGACTCACATTCACATATATTAGCAGTCTATTTGACTTCCAAATTTCATACTAATGTAAACTAAAGATTTATAGGGAAAAGAAAAGAAAGAAACTCTGACATCGAAATGAAAGACAGAAAGTCCCTTTATATTGTTGATGACATATTCATACATTTCCGACTAGCCTGCTCAAATGATTTAGCAAGAGGTACAACTCTACTTATGCTTTTTGTCCCCCATAATGTAGGGAACCTCTCTAAAGAAGAGCCCTTTGGACTTTCCTCTAACCGATAAAACCTACAAGTAACTGACCTCGCCCTTTAGAACCAGTTGTTAGGTAATCCAGGTGCATTCACCCTTGACAAGCTAAGTAGTTTATACTGATGCTTTGAAAGCGTAATCTAAGCAAAGTCATCAGCATGTAAGCAGATTGGTAAATGTGTTATGTGTCCTATTTAGTCCCCTAGCAATTACAGTAGATCCAATACAATTCCAAAGCAATTCAACCAATTAACATCAATTGAAAAATAAGTTATTTGCCACTAGCTACAAAACTTGTTAGTCCACCACATATAAAAATCTAAGTCAAAGGACCAACTGAAATTGACACAAACTCATCACATCCATGAGAAAATTTAAGGATCCAAGTTATAAGAGTCATCATAAAAAACCAGTTGAATTGCTTGAGCTAGCAACCATCACCCAAGCTTTATGAACCAAGTCTCATAGTGAAATACCAGTTGCTATCTCAAGTCAATGAACACACAAAAAATATCTTAGAGTTTTCAGTTGCCAATTACCCTAAGTCTTCACCCAAATTCCATAAGATGATGAAAACTTCATCAAAATGGGCCTTGAGCCACTAGTACTAGTAACAAAAATCCAGTTCAACTAAGGCCAAATGCTGGTCCCCAATAGCTAAGTTTGTGGTAAGGAATAACAAAACCAAACTTACATTATACTTAAGCAATAATTCACACCAAAGCCCTTGATGAGAACACTAGAAAAGGAACTTCCATAAACTTACATGTCGATGGGGTTGGAAGTACCCTCATTAGCAAGGATTATAAAATCAGAAAATTTAAGCAATATATTATTCATAACTACTTACAAGATTTGAACAAATGTGCAAAACACAAGTAGAATTTACAGTATTTATCAATTTATCAGTGTAGTTACCCTAGAATTACAAATGTTTGTCATAGACTATTTGCAGTTACCCTTGAGGCCACTGTAGCTAAAGAGTAAATATTTTCTTACATCATGTAGACATTATCATCAATCTTGATCAATCCAGTTCTTATCGTCCTTAGTTCATAGTGTTACATAGAGTAACATAGAAATGGGTTTTAGTTTTAAACTAGCTTTTGTGAGAATCAAGTTATATTTCTTTGTAAGTAGGGAAGTTTTAAGTTGATATCTTCTATTTACCTAGTTTTTCTCTTTATTGTTTCCACCAACGCCAGCCTTTTGCTTCTAATTCACTCAATTATGCAAT
This sequence comes from Castanea sativa, assembly GCF_040712315.1. NCBI lineage: Eukaryota > Viridiplantae > Streptophyta > Magnoliopsida > Fagales > Fagaceae > Castanea > Castanea sativa. The sequence continues at coordinate 42,725,734 of NC_134021.1, forward strand.
AGAAAATACTAACTCATTCACAACAGATTGATAGAGTGAAAAGAAAAAAAAAGTCAGAGTGCAATGGAGTCAACAAAACAATGCATTTAAACATATATACTTTATTGGCACTAAAAAAACACAATGTAAGTCATGCGAAGGAAGGAAGGATAACAAAATAAATCTGGAAGAGGAGTATAAACTGGACATTTTTAATTCTTATTTCTTAACCAACCAACCAAGTAATACTGTGTAGTAATCTGCTTATCAATGAACATGATTCTAAGGAAATGTTTTCAGTAAGTAGATAGACATCTAAGGCCATCTAAGGCAATAGAAGATTTAAAATGTACAAGCAAAACCTTTAGCATAAACCAATCAATGTTGAAAAAATGAGAAAGTTTTAAATAAATAATACAAGTAGAGCATGAAGAACATTTGTTATCAATATTAAAACATGAAGTTAAAAGAGGTTAGAATAAAATTGCCAGCAAGGAAACAGTTGAGCCTATCAATCTAAAATTGTAGATTATAATTGGCAGGAAACTTGAACTTTGCTTTGATAAATAAGATCGCTCAAAGTAGATAACCAACATTGACCACTTTCTTTTATAAGTAAGTAATAAACAATTGTATTAAAGAAAATTTGAAATGAGGACAAAAAAAATTTAGTATACATGCTATGTTGTCGACTCATCTATCCTTGATAAGCTATTTATCCTCAAGATAAAGCCACTTAAATTAAGGTAATCAATCAACAATAATAAGAATTTATAGAACAGTACCATATTGATATGCCAATTATATAAATATAAATAAATAAAAAACCAAAAAAAAAAAGTGAATGATATGCATCTTACCTATTTTCCTCAGTATGTTGAGTAGACTCTCAACATAAGAGCCAACAAAATTATACTCATATCCTAAAAGCCTAAGATCCTTAAACTTTTGGGTTTCAAGATACAGTAACACAAGCTCCCCATCCATTTCCAACACAATCTTGCCATTCTTCGTAACGCCAACTGGCTTCGGTATGTGTTTTCTTGTAAGGCAAACAATTTCACTAGTCAGAGTTAAACTCAAAGCATTGGTCCACGAGGAAACAACACCACATTTTTTCATTACCCACATATTGAGACAAAGACTTTCACACTCCTGCTAAAACAAGGCAGTGGAATTCCCATAAGCTGGAAGTTCTGGAAGAAGTATTTTGCAGAACACTTCGTCCCCCAAATCGAACACCAAGATAAAAAGATGAGATTTTTAATCAGAATTTGTCTCGACAGCAACCCAATGCAGAGCCCCATTAACAGTTGAGTGAAATTAGCATCTGGGTCATCGTCATTTTTGTTATGCAATGCGTAGACATCTTTGTTATTGTCATTTGTGATAAAAATAATAATAATAAAAAAACCACTTTTTTTTTTTTTGCCAACTTGAAGAAGAGGAGGTTTTTGCTTTTGTTATGGGAGTGGTGGAAATGAAAGTTGGGTTTTGGATTTGGAATCTTGGATTTCCATGTTTTTGAGACTGAGGTACAAACAAAACAATGATGGATTTTATAGGTGGGCAATGGAAAATATGGGTTAGAATCTCAGAAGGTAAGGATTCCCATCTCCCTCATTGTCTGACATTGCTTGCTTAGCTTTGGAAGAGAGAAAGCAAGAAGACGAAGGATTGTGGACTAAGGAGTGTGAAGTGTAGTCTGTGAAGAAGAGCAAAGAATTTGGGCTTTATGAAAATTTGGATGGTGCTAAACTTAAAACCCGGTCCACAGTGATGTGCATAAGACCCACCTGCATGACGCATCCAAATACAATGTTTGAATTAAAATTTTCCATATTCTTTGTTCAAATGAGATTTTGCTTGATTTTTTTGCATCATATTTGGAATATTTGGGTCATAAGCATGGTTTTAGAAATTGGGTCGGTCGGTTCAACCGGAAATTAGACCCTAATCCATTACAATAAAAACTTCCAAAATAAAAAAATAAAATAAAAAGGTTAAAAACTAGACCTATTTTCAGTTCTTTGATCGTTATGGTTTTTAAAACCATAATTAGCCTTCATCAAGAATGAGCCTTATTGTTGGATTTTTAATTTTTTACTTCTCCTTCTTGAGTCAATAGCCCACCTTTTATATCTTCTTTTGTTCAGTTTCATGGCTAGATAGCAAACAGTTACTCTATCATTTCAGTCCAAAAAAAAAGCAAACAGCATTATACAAGTTAGTGATATCCTCCACCTCATTTTTAATCTATTATATATCCACTTATCCATTATTACAAAAATAAAGTGAGGGTGTGGTTTGAACTTTAGGTATATGGAAAAAAAATTATGATAAGATAATAATGAAGTGGCCAATGGTCATAAGTACTTATCTATATCTATATATTATAATCTAAAAGTCAAAGAACTGTCTTAATATTTTCATGTTTTTGTTGAGCCACATCATCGGTCATAGTATTTTTTTTTTTTTTTTATTGATTTGTTCCTCTAATGTTTTGATAATATTAAATATATTAAACCATTAAGATATTATTAGAAAAAAAAATAGCCATCCAAAATGAATATGTAAAGTCAATCGGTTAATATATTTATATTATAAATTAATTAGAAGAACAAATTTATTAAAAAAAATGATGTGCTTGATTATTCGGCCCATTCCATCTAATTTAGTCTATTTTGGTCAATTCGGTCCACTTCAGTCCATTCGGTCAACTTGGATCAATTTCCGTCTATTTTGGTCTAGTTCTACAAATTTGATCCATTTCAATCTATTTAAATCCACGTTGGCCCTGTTCAGTCCATTCAGTTCAGTTTGGTCCATTCAAGTGCATTTATATAAGAATGGGATAAAACATGTTTGGATTGAGAGTATTTATTATAAATCCAAATTTATTAAAAAAATAGATGATAGAAAGTAATATTATTATTTTTAATTGTTTAATTTAATGACGTGGTATAATCTTTCTTTATATTCTTAATTTTCCTTAGTTGATATTAAACTTTAGTTTTTAAATGAATTACACAATTTTAGTGTTTTGATTTGATATAATTTGAATTTGAAAACCAATTTCTAAGTCTAATAAAAATCTGGACAATACTATAACTATGGTTTTCATGCCAAACTAATGTCAATAAGTAGCAAAAGAGAATATGTATTCTTATATCACCTCCAGGGGTATATAAATTTAGGCTAAAAAAATCCCTCTTGACATGAGGAAACACTTGACAAATTTTCTTTTGCATTCAGATGAAACATAGGAAACAATGAAGTGATTACCTTCAAAAGAAGTGTATTGCATTTATACAAGAAGGCCAGAAGCACACAGATTTCATATATTTAAACTGATAATGCTCAATCATTATAGGGGAAAAACAAAGTGTTCGTGAATTTATACGGTGGACTTCATTTAATGAATGGGTGCTACTCATAGGCAAAGGCAATGACACAATACGAAACCAAATTGATAGAAACTAATAGAAGATAGAAGATAACTGTAAAATAAGAGAAGAATGCTAGGATAACAATCTTACATACACACCCTATAAATGTTGGAGCTAATCGTAGGAGCCTATCTAGCCATATATATGTTTGCATCACCTTCAATACCAGATTCATACATACTACCACATTTAATTGCTTGCTGATGTCTTTTTTATACGAACCTCAACTGTTGTAGAACATTCCTCAAATGTTGCATTTTCTTTTGCTTCCTATCCAAATCTAGAACTTCTCAATAATTAAACTGCAAAAAAGAACACAGTAAATGAAAAAAAAAAAAAACTATAACTGCAGGAGCAATGTTATCAACAAAAAAGAAGAAGTTAATTTAGTTAGAACATTAAGGTTTGGCTGCAAGGGAATTCAGGTTTGAATGCGCACTTTTGTTCTAGATTGTTTCAAAATGTAAAAACTATGTGAGCAAATATAATCAAGGTCCTTAAGGAAAATCATAGATAGCTGTAACTTTTTTTTTTTTTTAATGAATGAAACCATACAAACGGAAAACTCCAGCAGCTATATGCTGCAACATCTAACAACAAAAACAGATCAAGTAGAAGCTGCAACTAACCATGCAAAGAATGAAACTAAGAGTCTAAAACCCTCAATTATGCCTATCATCAAAATCAGAGAAATGCCTTCCCCTCCAATTACAACTTGACTATTCACTAACAAAAAATTCTCTTTGCAACCTCAAACCAAGCCTTAATGTCCCCTCAGACTTCACATTTGGTAACAGGTATATACCTGGGATTTTATTTGACACCATGACTTAACTGCCACAGCCTCCTTGACAATTGATACTTGTTAGAATATGGTTAAAAGATTATATTGACTATTTTCTAACAACTTAAACTTTTTGGAGAATTGGTATTTGAACATGGTAATATATTACAATACAATCTCAATATCATCCTAAACCTTCAACCTAGTTGAATTATTTTTTTTTTTCTTTATTCAATCAAAAAGTGACAATATTCACATTCAACATGAATAACAAATGTTAAATATTAAGAAATGCATTCACCAAAGAATCAAAAAATGGGCACAAAAAACAAAATCAAAATTTGAATACACAAGGATATGGTTAACAAATTTAAAAATCAAGAAAGAGAGAAATAGGACCTTTGTGTTAGTTGTAGAGGTCTTGATCTGTTCAAGAGCACAGAGGTTACTGATATGTATTGAAACATTGGAGGCAACAGCCTTGAACCTTATTGGGCAAACAAATCAGATCAATAAAAGACAAATATTATAATAAAAAAAAACCAAATTACAAGGTGGAAAGAGATCTTGGGCTTACCAATTACTTCAACAGCAACATTGCCAACCAGCTGCATTAAAATAAATAAATCAAACACTTATTTTATAAATAATAATTAAAAAGCCCAGCATCTTGATTTTCCGTTGAATGAGCCTTTGAATTTAGAGAAAAAGAGATAAGAAAGTGACAAAGGCACCCAAAGATGTAACTAAAAAGGGAGGCATACCTTGGCAAAGAATGGTGTCCTCTGTCTTTGAGGACCATGGAAGAAGTTGATTTTCTCCTAAATAACAATTCTGTGCTGTCTCCATTGTTTAAAAAATGAAGAAGAAAGTGAATAACGATGATGAAGAAGTGAGTGTTTAGAGAGGCTTCTTCTTTAGCCTAATACTGCCACATGGACAGGGCTGAAGGAGATCTCCGCTTTCTACTGGGCTTCAACATTTGTGTCAAATTTGGAGTCAATTTCTATTTAGCCGTTGAAGTCAGATTCCTGCACACCCAAATTCTCCTTCTTGGTTGAAAACCCCATGCTCTAGAAATCAGGAAGACTGACAACAGATGCATTCTACAGACTCCTAACCATTTTACGAAATCAAAGTGGTTTCCACAATTTACAACATAGCACAACTTGCCTTTGAAAATTCTTGAAAAACTCTAGCAAAACCACCCACAAATTGTTTTGACTAGTTATTTTTTTCCACCACATCTTTGGGTATTCTTCTTCAGCCTTCTGAGCAAGATATGTTGCTCTAACATGACCATCCTCACAATGCACTTTGGTTTTCCAATTTTAAACATAAGGTATCCCATCAACATTCCAAATATCACTCCACATCCATAACCCATCGATACAGCTTGCCAACCAAACCCATTTTCAGGCTCTGAATTGTCTTCTTGTTGTAAGGTAAATGGTGGCGGTTTCTTTGCCGCATGGCTATTGCACTTTCTTGACAATGGAAATCCACATAATCCCAAGTTTTCAGTGTATGAATCATTAGTAAATGTATTGAATTGTTTTCCTAAAGGTATGGGTCCTGTAAGTTGATTATGTGACAAATTTAAAACTGCAAGCCATGGTATATCTGCCAATTGTCTAGGAATCTCCCCGACAAGCTTGTTGAAAGAGAGGTCTAACCATTCAAGATTGCTCAAATTTCCAAATGATGATGGAATATGACCTATAAGGTTATTGTGAGAAAAGTTGAGCCCCTTGAGTGATTTCAGTCTCCCAATTATCTTTGGCACCTCTCCTCTAAAATTATTGTTTGAAAAATCAATGGTTGTGAAGACAGTTTGGATTCTCACCAACTCAACATATAACCCTTTCATCATCACATCCAAAGAATCCTGATAATACCCCTCTCCCATATATTTCCACACAACTTTTCCTTCATCCACATTTGTCATGGCTTTAAAAAATTTGAAATATTTTATTGGTAAAGAACCATTAAACTCATTGTTAGAGATGTCAAGGATTCGCAAATTTGGGAAAGGAAATTTGGTCTTAGGATTGCCTATACGACCTTGAAATTTGTTGGATCTTATGACAAGAACCCGTAAATTTAAAAGACCTTCCAGCCAATAAGGGAAGGTTCCATTTATCTTATTACTTCCAAGATCTAGAACTTCCAAGTTCCTACAATATGCCAAAGATCTTGGCAATGGCCCTTCCAATTGATTGCCATTAAGGTTAATATTCCTAAACTTATTTCCCTTGGAAAATGTTGCAGAGATGGTACCATGAAGCCTATTCATTCGCAAATCCAACACTTGGAGGACATTAGAGTGTACCAAACACTCAGGAACCACGCCACTTAAGTTGTTATGAGACAAGTCTAGAACGGCAAGAGAACTTGCATTGCAAATTAAAGAAGGGATTCCTCCAGTTAATTTGTTATTGGAGACAAACAAATATTCCAGACTAAGAAAATTTAGAGTGGGAAATGGTCCTTGAAGCAGGTTGTCATGAAGATCAAGAAAATATAATGAATCCCTCCCCATATCCCCCAACCATTTTGGAACTTGACCATAAATTCTATTCTTGGAAAGGTCTAAGAATTGTAATGTTGTCACCATTCTTAAGAATATTGGGAATTCATTAATGTTGCAAGAAGACAAGTTCAAACTGCTAAGTTTGGGCAGGGTGTAGGTGACACTATTGTTGATGCTAACTAGGTTACTTGACAAATCAAGATAGTTGAGATTTTTGAGCTTTGAAAACATGTCTAACTCCAACATAGAAATCAAGTTATTTGATGAGAGAGATAGATAAGTAAGGTTAACAAATCTAGATATTGACTTTGGTATAGAACCCTGTAGCTTATTATAACCCAAATCAAGATGCTCCAATGAATTGGACTTGAATTCACCAATCTCACCAATGAATTGATTACCATCAAGATATAATTTCACTAAAGAGGGCAAATTGAACAACCAAGATGGTAGTGTCCCATTTAGGAAATTTGAACTTAAGTAGAGATCTTTTAGACTCAAAAGCCCACTTACGTGATTAGGAAGGGGACCAACAAGTTGATTGTTGTCAAGGTATAAACTTGAGAGGTTGGGCAAGTTAAATAGCGACAACGGCAGCAAACCTGTTGAAATATATTCCCAATAATTAAACAAATTGTTAGTTCATGCGTAAGCCAAAGACAACTAAAATTTAGAAGTGACAATTGAATCTTACCCCTAAAGTTATTAGATGAAAGTGCCAAATAAGTAAGTTTTGTAAGGTTCCCAATTGATGTTGAAATTGACCCAGTAAAATTGCAATTATAGAGATCCAAATGCTTCAAAGACTTCAGATTGCCGATAGAACCAGGTAATTTTTCTGAAAAGCTTATATAAGAGAGATCTAAAAACTTTAGGTAACTACTGCTCCAATTAGACTTAGGAAGAGAACCCAAATCGAGATTAAAATTAAACCCAAGATCAAGGGTTTGTATACTGGGAAGGCAGAGGATGCTATTTTCGAGTTTTCCCTGCAACTTACAGTAATTGAGACTAAGAGTTGTTAAAGAGGAGGATAGATTCATCAAAGAATTAGGTCTAATTGAGGACATATCTGACTCATCCAGAAGAAGTTCCCTTAACTGAGTAAGGTTATGAATGACTCTTTTCCATACTGGTGTTTCAATTAAAACCCCATCGTTGAATGAAAGATCAAGTGAAACCAGCGAAGACAAATGAGAGATTTCGTACGGGATTTTGCCAGAAAAACAGGAATAAGAAAGGTTAAGATGAGTCAAAGTCTTAAACTTGCCAAACTCAGGCGAAATTAGGGATTCGAAGCAATTGCCAGCGAGATTCAAGGTCCTGAGATGGGGAAGAAAGAAGAGGGTACTGTTGGAATGGATGGAGCCACTGAGCCAACTGCAACTGAGGTCGAGGCCAATAACATGGCGTGTGGTCTGGTCACACACGACCCCATCCCAACTACAGCAGTCCTTATCTTCCTTCCAAGAGGCTGTCTTTGGATATGAATTATCACACATGTGAATTCTAGATGTATCATAAAAAGGAGAAGCGGATGACTCAAGAGAAAGAGAGTGATTGAAATGGAGTAGGGCAGAGCATGGTGAGATTGATGACAAGGAAGAAGAAAAACACCGCATTTGAATTAGAACTAGAAGACAGAACAATTGATACTTCCAACCTAAACACCCCATTTGAATTTGATACCCAAAAAGAGAAGAGAAGGCAAAAGCAAAACACTGTAATTATATCTGATGTTATGAATTGAGCGATGTGAGGGATTGAATGAAGATGAATATAAAATGAAAATTTTATATACTTCCAAGTCAATTGAAGTCTTTGAACGCAGTTACATAAAAATTAAAATAAAAGACTTTTAAAACAGTTGACTTGACCCTGAGTCGTTGTTGGATTAGATTAGAGTATCCACGCATGTGATTTCCAAATAGGAAAAGAAAAAAGTAAAATTTTCTCTTACAGTGTCCACACTGTAATAACTCAAAAATTGGCCTCCACAAGTCGTTCGACACCAGTCACAGCTTCAGTCAACGGCGCTGGGATTTCTCTTTCTCTCACTGTTCTTGTTTTTTTTTTTGCTGAGAACTCTCATTTCATTCAGTCATTTGTTTGTTGAAGACTTGAACTCTATCTATCTATTTGGTAAAAGTAGTTTCCACTTTCTAGCTTAGAAAATGATGCCTGTCACTTTGTTTACCACACTCCATCAAAGACGACACAAAAAAAAAAAAAAAAAAAAAACAGATTTTCACTAATATTTGTTATATTTAATTATTAGTTTTGTTGATATTTGTGTACCACAAAAGCAATTTAATATTTTAGTAATATTTTATGTTTAAATTTGATAACGATGGTTTATTATTTGTTTACTTTGACAGTAGTTTTGATAAATCAACTACTTGATTGCACATTTATATAATATGTACAATATTATATATTTATATAAAAATATATAATATCTATATATTTATTTAGTTTATAATGTAAATTTTATATAAATATTACAATGTAAATTAATAATTTTCTTTTTGATAATTAGTACTATAGAATTGTTATATGTTTTGTTTATTATGTTTGCTTAGGATTTCATATTTTTTATTTATCTTATGAAAGTTATGATATAAAAAATATATTTAAAATATAGAACTCTATATTTACTTGGACTATTTTAGTCATTTTTTCTTTTTTTTTTACTAATTTAATATATTTATTTATATTTAAAATAAATATAAAATTAATTATGACATTATCATATTTTGACGTCAGTTTAATTTTAGTCTGACCTCAAAAATCTTAAATCTTTCTATTTTACGGTTCATTGAACGGTCTAAATTTTAAAACTATTAGAGTGTTTTGTTCAATTATTTAGGTGATTGATTTTTCTAGATATACTTTGGCTTTGGGATTTTTTTTTTTTTCTACTAATAAAGCAGAGTCACACTTAGAAAGCGTTAGTTGGTAAGTCATTTTATTTTATTTTTGTTAATATTATTGATTTAGATGTAGAACTATGAGGTTTTCATAAGTTTTTTTTTTCTTAGAAAAAAAACACTTTCAAATATGAAATATAGATAGCTTAATTTGGAAAATCTAGTATATTGTATCAACTATACCTTGTTAGAAAAAAAATCACTTCATTTTTAAAAGGAGTTGGGACTTGGCACGTATAAATCTTATTTACTATTTTCATTTTCATTATATAAAAAAAAGTATAAGTGCTTTACAAAAGGGTGAAGCAATTGTCACCTCCTCACTTTACAAGTACTAGGTGAAATGTGAGGTTATGAGTTAAAGAACAACTAAAAGGGTGAAGCCATAGAAACTTGGCAAAAATTGCTCCTACTATGTAGATACTTTTTCACTTAGGGTCCGTTTGGATAGAACTTATTACTGAAAACTAAAAGCTGAAAACTGAAAACACTGTAGCAAAATAATTTTTAAATGTGTAAATAGTATTGCAGGACCAATTTTTAATAAAAATTGCTAAAAACGTACATAAATAGTGCGCACACAGTGCGCACACTGCGCGCTTGTCCCCCCGCAGCAGAAGAAAAAAAAAAAAAAAAAAAAACGCGGACGCAGCAATAATTTGCTGATCCAAACCAGCACTTAATTGCCTGGGAAGATTAAGTACTATAATTATTACACAATAGCCCCTGCCCCCCGTTTCTCTTTTTATCAATGGTCAGCAATATTCCAAGACATTGCAAAGTGATTGATATTGACCGCAGAGGCTAAAAGCATTTCTCAACCTTTATACGTTCTCCGTGTGGCTATATTAAGGTTATCTTATAATGTATGAGATTGTTGATACTATGCTTTCAAAAAATCTTTGCTAACAACATAACTAACATGAAACTTTATATCCCAACTATGTGAGATGGACTTCACCAATCCTATTTCATAATTCATTTTTCGTTGAATCTTAAGCTCTGATATCACTTAAAACCAAAATGACCTACACTTGTTTTGGCTGTCTGTAGTTCCTTCCACTTGAATTGTTTTGACTACACTTTTGAGACAGTCTCAAAAGGCTTTTGCATTTTATATTTTCCATTTTCCTGTTGGGTGGTATGTGGTATTTTTTCAAGTATTATGCTAAACAAATTGCATTTCAGACTTTGACACCAGTACTTGTCTTCTAGTTTTAAAGGATCTTCCATGAACATTTTATGCTGAATGAGGCTGTCTTTACATGAATTAAATGCATAGGCTATTTGGCACAAATCAGATACTACCATGCTTATCAGTTTGTTATTAGGTGCACCAGAATACCAAAAAAAGTAATAAAAAAAAATATGATTTTACTATAATCAGATAATGGGCTATCAATTCAAACTATCAAATTGAACTGTTGCTGAATTTATAAGCTGCAATGTTTCAAGCCACAACATCGTTAGATGAGTGTGAATTGAAGGAAAATCTGCTGATTGGCTCCACTATGCACACAAGGTTGTATGACGTACAATTCCTTCTACAAATAATAGAATTCAGTATAACCACAATGTTAGCTTGCTAAGCTTCTGTGCAAGAACAAAGCATATGGACAATTTAAAATCTTTCATCATGGTACACCATAATGAAGAGATATTGGAGCAATTGGGTTTCTCATACATTTTAATAACCCAGAGCATAATACTTAGAATGGATTTAACATTGCTATTGCAAGACATTGTTCATTATCGGTAATTATATGGATTGAAACTTTAAGTTGAAATTAGAAAAATATTCTCACCTGCAGCATTTTAAAGAGAGAAATATCCCAGTTTGCAACAATAATCTCCCAAGAGCACCTTGTAGTAGAGAAACAAAATATAAATATATTCAAATTCATGTCAATTTTGCAAATATATAGATTTTATATTTCAGTCATATTACGACTACAACTTGCAAGTTATGCACGGTCGGGGGTATTTTATTTTTCTATGCATTTAATTTTTTTCTTGGGTCACATCCACTTGTAGCAAGTATAAATGTACCAAGTAAATTCCCTAACAGCCTAACACCATGTTCAGTTCACCCTCAAAGAGAAGAAATGAAAAGGCTAGTAAAATTTTGAATTCTACGTTTGATTTTAGTCCTAACAGTCGTAACACCATGTTCATTGCACCCTCAAAGAAAATAATTAGATGGTAATATGTAATATGCAATTGTCTCTGTCTCCTGCCCCCCGCTCTTTCTCGCTTTTAACCTTACCAATAGAGACCTTTAGACCCATTAGACAAGTATAATGGCTATCTAGTTGACTAAGAAAGAAGAAATTTAACCCAACTGGGCAGTATATCCTTGTTTAAACACAATAAATTGGTGAGCATCTTTATCACAATGCAAGCATGGCAAACAAAACAAAATTTAATGCTTAATATTTTTGTAATAAATTGAAACCAAAAGGCAAATCCTTAAAAAATACTTATATAAGAATGGTGTAGCCACAAAAGGAGCGTAACGTAAAACTACAATCCATTCTAGCATAATAAGCTAATTCAATACTAACGCTCTGTTTGTTTCAGCATTAATGTTTTCTGGAAAACTTGTCATTTTCCATAAAATATTTTTTGGAAAACTATCTCATTTTCCAGTGTTTGGTAACGATCTTGAAAATAAGTTTGAGAATGTTTTTTAGTGTTTGGTATACACAAATATTTTTTGGAAAACTATCTCATTTTTTTAGAAAACTATCTCATTGTAACTATACCACTGCAATTTTTGTAGCTCTAGAACTCTAAGCATCAATACCAAGTGAATAGAAATACACATATTGCCAAGAAGTGCTTAAGTTTTACCATCCTACTCCTTTGTAGCAGATAACTTTCTCATCTTTATGTCATGATTGAGCATGGCACTTACACTCTTAACTACCAAAATTATGCAATCAATATCCACTAGAAACAATGGCAAACCAATCATTCCATATTAAAATAATTTTTAGCCAACAAAAGGACTAAAAGTTGCTTCCAGATCCACATTCCCATGAAACAAAAGAACTAAAAGTTGAAAACCAATGCCCATTAAAATGATCGTGAAACCTACAAACTAGACGCCAAATAGTTTGATAAATACCAAAATGTCAAATTGTCCAAATAGAAAAGCATAAATTCTAACAAAAATGCACCTACATAATCAAAATTGGCTTAAATAGTTGTCAAAGAAGTTCTGCAGCCATTGTCTACAGAGCTTGTCATTTTTCAACATAAATGACCTTGCTTGTTTTTCATCCCCATTCAAATGGTCAAATGCAGCCGCAAGCATATTTTCTTCAAATCCATCCATCTTCATAACTTCTTCATAAAGACTACCAAAATTTAGCTGATTTTCACAAATCTTTTCTATTGCAGAGGCAACCTTACCAAGTTGTATAGACAAATCTTGGTAAATAGCATCTTCAATCATAGTAGCATGACTTCGTTTCCTGTGAGACCTTGTTTCATTTGAAGCCACATGTGAGGGATCAACTTGCTTCTTTTTGGATATGTCATCAACATCAGCATCAACAAGCGGAGGTGAGTCATCCAATGCTTCTACACCTATATCACCAACTCCCTTGGAAAAACCTCCTGTAGCCATATCCTTACCCACAACCAAAGCCATCTCATCAAACATCTCAATTTTCTTGTTTAGAAATTGTGCATGATTTGGATGTGCCTGTGTAAAGAAAGGAAAAGAAACAATGAAAAAGAAAAAGAAAGGAAAAGAGTCAAAAACTAATATGAGAGCAATAAGAATAATGAAAAAAATTTAAACTTTACAATGATACAAACTAAAAAGCTTCTACCTATAAAATAAAAATAATAAAAGTTTCTTACCGCGACTTCTTCATCATACACTGTCCTATCATAGGTGATCATTTTCAAATCATCATTCCATCCAAACCCGCTTTTCTTATTACGAAGTAATGCAATTGTATTCCAATTGGTTTTGAGTGTTTTAAAGCGATGTTCCACATGCTTTGGAGTACATTCAGTCATAAATTTCTCAGTAATTGCTTCAGGTACTTTAGCATATGATGCATGTTTAAATTTGTTGGATTGCTTATTGCCATGAAGAGCCTCTTCTGCAAGTATCTCAAGTAATAAATTCTGCATTGGTTGTGACCACCTGAAGTTGGTCTTGGTGTCCTTGACCTTTTGAGTATCCTTTGTATTTCCCATTGCAATTCTATTACAATGATATTCACAAGAAAAATGAGACAAAAAGGAAAGAAGAATATAAACAATATTTAATACAAAATATGACTTGGGGGTGTCCTAAGAAACAAAAATAATTGTAACATAAAAGTCTTGATAATATGAAACCAAAAAAATCCATTACACAACCAACTAATATAAAGAGTGTGAAATCACTCCATAGCATTATAATCCTCCCACGTTTTACGACAAATATCATCCCGTTTTTGAACCCATTCTCTATTTTCTTCTTGGACTTCCCTTTGTGATTGTTGGACTCTTCTACTTGTACTGTCATTTGCAAGTGGACTACCACGAAGCGCGTTGCTCATAATTGAGTCTAAAGGGTCAACTCCTATTATATGATTGTGAATTATACAACAAGCTAAGACTACATCCACTTGTGTTGGGAATGACCAAAAAGGTTCTGCATCTAACACACGGAAATGTTTCTTCAAAACCCCAAAACAACACTCAATGCTAGTGCGTAAAGAAGAATGGCAAAGATTGAATAATTCTTTGTCATTACTTGGCGGGTTATCACTAAACTCTCTCAAATGGTAACGAACACCACGATAAGGGGATATAATTCCTTTCCGAACTCCATAACCAGCAGCACCAAGATAATATTTACCTACACGTCCATAGTCAAAAGGAAAAGAAATCACTCCAAAAGCTATTATCCATATTAAAATCACTTTCTATTCCTATAATACCTTCAGGAATTTTTAATCCCCTTGGCCTAGAGAGTGCGTCATTTAAGACACGTGAATCATGTGCACTTCCTTCCCAACCAGCTAATACATATGTGAATTTTAAGTCAAAGGTAGCAGCAACAAGGACATTTTGTGTTGTTCCATCCTTTCGGCCGCGTAACCTTCCTTGCATTTGAATTGGAACAAATGCACGAACATGAGTTCCATCAATAGCTCCCACACAATCCTAATTACGATAAATATAAGTTACATTTATCTAATATCTTTATATGTATATAAAAAAATAAGGAAAATGAAAGCCTTTGTAATTTACCTTGAAATAGGAACTAAACCTGCTGCTATTTCTTATCTCCAAGGGTGTATCTTTGTCAGGCTCTCTAATCATGTGTTTGTATAATTGCAAAACTGCTCTAAAGACATGTCTAAAGTATCGGTGCACTATCTCAACTGATCTATAAAACCTCCCACCAACAACTCGAAACCTCACATCATGCCCAATAATGTGTAAAAAAATTAACACTTGTTCTTTAATGAACATATGAATGGTCTCTTGAAGTAGATTATTCTCGCTCAAAATTTTACATAGCGCATAAAAAGCAATGAGTCTCATCCTTATATTATGGAGACAACGCACATCACCTCTACAAAGAATATCATTCATATACGTCTCTCTTTCATACTCTCGATTGACATGAGGTTCTCTAGGCATAACTCTCCTAGATCTTAGTCCTTTCAAAATAACAACACCCACAGCAATAACAGATGTAGCTGCCCCCATTATGGCAACAGGAAGTGATGGGTTATCCATCTATATTTCCACAAAAAAAAAATGATGAGTATGAATTAAATGTGTACTTAAAGAAAGCATTCATATACACAGGTACTTAAAGAAAACACTTCATAAAAAATGACCACTTTAAGTTTGATGAGACTAAACTATAACGTAACAACATCATCACTCCATAAGTACTAGAAACAATAACTTTTGAGTTTGTTATTAGAGGCTAAAAATTGACAAGGTAATAAATGGTGAAGGAGGGACATTTGCTCTTACTTGTTTTTTTTTTAAATTTTTTCACTTGGGTGAGAACAAGAGTACGAATGGTAGAGGAGTAGAGAATAAAGATGTTCTAGCAAACTAGTTTTGCTTTATCTAACAAACTAATTCTACTAATGATGTTCTACCTGAGATACTAAACAAGTATTACCTTAGTTTGACATGCCCAAGTCAGTTCACAAGAGGCACGAGGTGACAAGTTCTATTTCTGCGAGAGGCAGACTAGAAATCTTAATTTGTTCTAACTTCCAACAGTGATTTTCAGGGTCAGAATAGGTTCATCATGCATACCTTTGTTAATTGAAGTCAAGTTCAAATAAAATCACAAAGCCAATGTTATAAGGCTCTGGTGGCAATGCCATATAAGCTCTAGCTACTTTCTAAGATGACAATCAAGTCTTTTCTTGTGTGTTATGTTAGTAGAGTAAAAAAAAATCAGAGCTAAATATAATATTAATTAAAAAAATCAGAGCTAAAAATAATATTAATTGTTAATTTTTAGTTTTTAAACATTTTATTTTAGAATATACAAAGTAAGGCAGAACCACAGCATTCACCACAGCAGCATGAGTAGACACTGAGAATCGATTGATTATAATTGAAAATCACAACCTAATTTCCAACTGCTAGGAAACAGAACATCTACAATCATGTGATAGTTATGTTGGACAGCTTTTGCTTATTGAGTTCATCGTTTAGCACTACAATAAATAAATATGTTATAAAGTGTGTAGTAAAACTTAGTTCACAGATAATACAATTATAAATGTTCTACCTGAGATGCTCAATTTCCAATTGGCAAATGAGGAACTTTCTCAATACAAGAAGGACAACAACAACAAAAAACAACTCTTTAATAATTTTAATTCCCCAGACATTGAGAGAGGATTCTAATATTACTAATAAAGCACTTCACAATCTGCATAATTCACAGCGATAAAAAATAAAAAGCAAGCTCAAAATGCTGCAGACCAAGCAGAAAATTTTAGTTGGTTAAAAGGTAAAGTTAATTTAGAGGTGGTTCCCTCATCCAAAGAATCATCTAAACAGCTCCTTATTGATAAAATCTTGTCAAAAAATCCTTCTCTAAGGCTATGGTTAAAGAAATTTTGGCAGACCCATGTGTCCCGTTTGAATATCTATGGAGTGCATTTACAACACGTGAAACCATTGGAATTTAAATTAATATATTTATTTTCTATATTTCGAAACAAATATATTTATTTTAACAAAAAACAGGAATCCATCAAACAAATCAAGTATACTAAAACACATGAAATCAAAATTCTGCAGTAGTTGACAAGTTCTGTTTCTGCGAGAGGCAAACCAGAGGTTCTCTATAAATTTTAATTACAAATAATAACCCATAAACCAATCATGAATTTGGTGTGCAGAAAGTTTGCCCATAAGCGTATCTACTAGATCAAAGCAAAAGTTTGCCCATAAGTTTTCGACTCAAACTACCCACACCCCACAACAAATGCCGAAGCAAACTATAAAATTGGGGTTTTTGTAGAGAAGAATGAAATATTACCAGTGCAAGGAAGAGTTGCTGACCGTGAGAGATAGATAGAGAGAGATCTGTGAAAAGAGGAGAGACCAGAGTGGGAGAGACAGTGAGAATAAGAAAAGAGAGAAAAAGCAAAGAGAAGGAGAAAATTGAAAGCTTACCTTGAGACTGTGATATAGAGTGTGCACTAGAAATAGTTGTTTCCCGCAGCTAGAGAGAGTAAAGAAAAAGATAATATTTATAGGAGAGATGTGATGGCTGAGAGAGAGATCTTTTTCCGAAAAAAAAAATGGAAAACATTCCATAGAAAATAAGCCTTATTTTTATTAGGGTTTTCCATTGACTAAAGATAGTTTTCCGTTGACTAAATTTTTTTTGTGCTACCAAACACTGGAAAATGTGGAAAACTATTTATATAGATAGTTTTCCAGCGAAACAAACAGAGCGTAAGAAACTAAACATCACCAACCTTGATTCATGAGGCCCTGCAAGAATTTAAGAACTGTAAATGCATTCTTGTTATTTGTAATTTAACACCAGAAGTAGAAAGAATAATACTAGTTAGTGTATTAACCACATAGAAAAAACCCCAAACCAATATTTCTGGTTTTTTAAAATGTACAAAATAAGTACTCCAAGCCTTTACTAAATGAACATGTGCATCAAGGCAATGGGGAATATTCCAATGCTAGCAATTATTTAGTAAGAGGATATCTCACTACTTAACAAAGGGCAATTGTAAATAGAAGACACCATGTTTCAAAATAAAATAATAGAATAGAAATATCGCATATTATTCATAGCAAACCAAAGAAAGCAAATACAATATGACATCAATTGTTCTTTACAACTAAAACAAAACATTTGAAAGTAAAGCAGAATCCAACCAAAATACCAAAAAACACTATTGTAAGCGCACAATTTGTACCCGGACCCAAACGCGTGATGGGTTCAGGCCCAAATAGCCTTATACAATCAAATTTGTAGAGTGTGGACTCGAAACCTAGGTCTTATAGATATTGGACTACAGATAGAGGGCTAGATTGCCACTTTACACACAATCAAAGGATGAAAACAGTGAAAAATCCTCCTCGGACGTAAGCCAAGGAAGTCTTATATTGCTATTATTTCTTTGAATAATAGCCTAAAATTGAAGGTGAAGTCTACAGTACTTTCTTTCTCTCTTTTCTTTCTTGTTCTTCTGCGATCCCCCCTTACAATGTCCTTTCTTTTTCTTTTATATCATTCTTCTTCTTTCCTTCATCCTCCACGTGTAGCACAAATTACCCTATTAGATACTTGTCCCATCCACCACCCTCTGGAAGTCTTCAAACAAAAGCTAAAAGGCTGATCACCACTGTTCAAAGGTAATTTCTCCATTAATGTGGTCAAAGAGGTAGGTGCAGGGTCTTTAATGCGGTGGTAGCAGCCTTTTCCCTCGACATTTTTCATATGTTCTTCCTTCCTATAACTATGTGGAACAAGTCCTTACCCCATAAACTTTCTAGAATTCTCTTTCTAATCGCAATGACGTGCCCTATAATCTTTATTGGACTCCGCCGAGGAGATTCCTCTCCTCGGACAACACCACCATCATTTCCAGCAAGAGCCAACTCGTGGGCCTCTAAGGATCTTCTCAAACAGGCTTATACCACCAATATCAAGCACAAGGCCCAAATACGTGTTTTAATCATTCTACCCCCACAATAGCCCCTCAAAACTTTATTTTTCTCCCCATCCGAGGAGAGAAATGGAGTTTTGAACCAACGGCGCAATTTCCACATGCCTTGCGAATTATCACACGTGAAAGGGTCACTTCGCTACTTTTAAACCGCTTCTGACGCCTCGAAGCCCGTAACACCCACATTAATGGCTGTAAGTTACACCTTATTCCCCACGTTCAACGGTGAGATTCGCATCCAACGGTCCGAATCCTTTCTCAATTTTGGGCGGGATAACTCCCATTCAATGCCACTTCCCACACGCCAAACACCTAGGAAACCGAAAATCAACTTTTCACTTCAGAAATCAATCAAATCTCAAAACTTCCTATTCTCTCTCCTCTCAAGAAGCTCGCGAAGCATTGTCTACCCATCTCTCGTAAGTTTTCAATCCTTTGAGTTCATTTCTCCTCGGCTGCTGTTCTCGGCCATTAACTATATCCTTTCCCTCACTAAATTTTCACTCTCACTATCACCAAATGGGTAAATTCAAGTGTCTGGTAGATACTGGTGCTGATATGGAGGGTTTTAGGGCCAAATACCGTATTCCCTAAGATGTAGGTATGAGATATTGTCCTCCCGAAGCTATAGCCAACGAGAGGAAAGAAGGAGAGGTTGTCATCCCCATTATCGCCTTTTTGGAGGGTGGGATGACACTCCCCATGAAAAATGTAACCAGTGAATACCTCCGTAACCATAAAATATGCCCAGATCAATGCACACCCAACATGTTTAGAGTTTTAGGCTGTGCCGATACTCTAAATGAGCAGATGGGTCTGAATCTCACATGGCACGACGTCGTCTATATGTATGAGTGCCACAAACTTAAAGATGTAGGATATTACCTCAAATCTAGGTCTAGCATTGTGAGGCTCATATCTTGCCTTCCCAAATCCAATAAAGGCATGAAGGACAACTACCTTATTGCTTCTAGAATGTGATACAACGGTTCTCATTGCCCAATCAAATGGGGAGACCTAGGTGTGACTTCATAGGAATTAGATTCCCAAACTTGTGACTTAATTCTATTAAATTTACCATTTCTGATTACATTGGCTGTTATTACCTTTTTGTTTTGCATTTATAGCTAATCTAACCATGCTTGTCTTCTCGGATATTTTTGCAAACAAACAACACATACAACCCCACCTAAGCTATTGTAGCGTCATGGACCTCAATCGCGTTCTACGATCCGAGGTGTTCATGAGTGAAGACCTGCAAGTGAGGGCAGCCTACCTCATACTGGGATACAACCCTTTATTAAAGGACTTCCAAGACATCGACAACGCAATCATTGCGGGTGACAAAAGATGCAGACAGATAAACATTTCGAGACCAGGCTTTCTCGACAAAAACGAGTTATCGGACGATCCCTCAGTTATCCTCTACGTAAGCCCCATCGTCGTAGTCCCTCTTTCGGTACACACTCAAGAGGATTACTTCGTCATTCTCTCAGACGAAGAACACGAGCCTGCAGAAACTTCTGGCATTAAACGCTTAGTAACAGCGCGAGTTTGAGAGCACTAATGTCTAGGAGGGGTACACAAGCTCCCAAAAAGGGCGCAGTTGGATCTCAACCCCTTCCCAAGTTGCCACCACCTCCTCCTCCTTCCGATCCTAAGATCCATGCCCCTGACCTTAAGAAGAAAAGGAAGAACGAGGCCGAAGAGGCAAAGATTGGGAAGCAGAAGAAACTTAAGCAACAACAACAACAACAAAACGTTGCCAAGGGTAGAATGCGCGCCCCTTCTATAGAAAGTGGGGAAAGTCATGACCTGGCTGAGGTGCGCCGTGCGCAGGCCAATTGGTCTCCTACGCTGAAGCTAGATGGGGCCCCTATTTCCTGCCAATCCAGCATCAGGGCGTTCCAGCAAGGACATGCCCACCACCTGGCTGACGCTCTAGAGCAGCCTATTCTCCTACCCAAGGACATGGAGGCTCTAGACAAGATGACTCAGCCACATCTCTTTCTCTCCCTAAAAAGGGACTTGGCTTTAGTGAGTGTCCTCCAATTACTTCTATCTTACTGTTTTCATTATCTTTCAGCATAAAGTCTTTCATACGTGTTTCGATGTTGTTTCAACTATAATGTGTTTGTTCAACACTCCAACGCAAGCAATTCAAGAGGTCTTTGCTGCAGAGAAATGGGTGGAAGACTCTCGTAAAAAGGCTACAGCTGAACTCCAGGTCAGAATCGAGACTAAGAAGGCTTTAGGCCGCGCCATGGTGGACAACGAGGATCTGACCAAGAAGTTGGCAGATGAGAAGAGAGAAAGAAGTGGGGTCGAGACCAGCCTCAAAATGACCAAGACTCAAGTGGAGGGGCAGGGTAAACTTTTGCGCCAAAAAGAAGACGACCTGTCCAAAGCTCAACAGAAAAATTTGGACTTAAAGAAGGAGCTTGCCCAAGCCAAGGAAGAGACTCACTCCCTCAAGGAGTCCATGGAGGTTGTCAAGAAGGCTACTTATGATGAAGGAGTCGAGGCAACGGAAACCCGTCTGACCGAGGAGCTAGCAGAATTGTGTAGGGAGTATTGTCAACAAGTTTGGGCAGAAGCCCTAAACGTGGCAGGAGTTCCAACCGATTCTGTGTTGAGGAAGTCCGAGAACATCTGGATTCCCAAGGATATCTAAGCGATTGAAGACATTCCTCCCTCTTCAACTACATCCTCGGCAGTGCCTTCGACACAACCGTCCCCATTTCAAGAACCTCTTCCATCTCCTAAAGAACTCATTGGTTCTAACAAAGAGAAGGAACAAGGTGATGGGTGGAGAAGCGCCTAAGCGAGCAGGCCGAGCCAAAGCTGCTAACAAGTCCAAACAAGGGAAACATAAATTAAAACTTGATTAGATATATTATTTGGGCATAAAATAAACCATTAAATTTACCATGGTGTATGGCCCAAGAACCAAGGCTCATTCAAATCTCAATTAGATACTTAGAAAAATAAAACAACACGTTAATTTCCCCAAAGTAGAGGATCCGAAGACCCGATGTAACTAAGGTTCTGTTTAACATTTAATGTTGTATCAATTTCCACGAGGTATGTGGTTCGAGGAGCCATACATGACCAAGTTTTTGTTTGATACTTAGAGCAAGGAACTGAAATGTTAATTTCCCCAAAGTAGAAGGTCCGAGGACCCTACGTAACTAAGGTTCTATTTAACATTTAATGATATATCAATTTCAACGAGGTATGTGGTCTGAGGAGCCATGCATAACCAAGTTTCTGTTTGATACTTAGAGCAAGGAACTGAAATGTTAATTTCCCCAATGTAGAAGGTCCGAGGACCCGATGTAACTAAGGTTCTGTTTAACATTTAATGATATATCAATTTTAACGAGGTATGTAGTCCGAGGAGCCATGCATGACCAAGTTTCTGTTTGATACTTATGAAATAACGAATTGAAAAGCAGCACAATGATAATAGAACAAAAATGGCAGAAGTGTCTTTTATTAATGGTAATACCTTCGTAGGTTATTTACATTTTAAGGGCGTTGTACAACTTTTTCATCTAAATCTGCTAGACAATATGCCCATATGCCTGCTACAGCAGTAATACGATATGACCCCTCCTAAGTAGGTCCCAGCTTTCCCCATGCTGGATTCTTAGAGGTACCCATGACTTTCCTCAAAACCAAGTCTCTAGGCGCAAGTGGCCTTAACTTTACATGAGCATCATAACCTCGTTTGAGCTTGTGTTGATAACAAGCTAGCTGAACCATAGTGGTCTCTCGTCGTTCCTCAATTAGATCCAGGCTTTTCTCCAGTAAACTATCATTATTGTTTGGACTAAAAGAGCTTGTTCTTAATGTTGGAAAGCCAGTTTCCAAAGAGGTCACCGCCTCGGCTCCATAAGTCATGGAAAAGGGGGTCTCTCCTGTGGATCTACGTGGAGTAGTTCGATATGTCCTTAGGACATGGGGCAATTCTTCTACCTATCTTCCTTTTGCATCATCCAACCTCTTCTTGAGTCCACTAACTATAACCTTGTTAACTGTCTCGGCCTGCCCATTTTCTTGCGGATAAGCTAGGGTGGAGTACCTATTCGTGATACCCAAGTCACAACAGTACTTTTTGAAAGCTTTACTATCAAACTGCAAGCCATTGTCTGAAACAAGAGTATGAGGTATCCCAAATCTAGTGATAATGCTCTTCCAAACGAATTTCTTTGCATCAACATTTCTAATGTTTGACAAAGGTTCTGCTTCAACCCACTTGGTAAAGTAATCGGTTTCTACTAGCAACCACCTCTTATTTCCCACAGCCTTTGGGAAAGGCCCTACTATGTCCAATCCCCACTGAACGAAAGGTCATGGACTAAACAGGGGATTAAGTACACCACCGGGCTGATGAATGTTAAAAGCAAATCTTTGGCATTGGTCACACTTCTTCGCATAATCCTGGGCCTCTCTCTGCATGTTGGGCCACCAGTACCCCTGGGTTAGAGCTCTATGAGCTAAAGACCTTTCCCCCGTATGGCTTCTACAAATCCCTTCATGCAATTCCTCTAAAAGTGCCTACGTTGCTTCAAGGTGCACACAGTAGGTAGGGCCCTGAAAAAGAACGTTTATACAGCTTCTGATCCTCGGACAACCAAAATCGAGGTGCCTTTCTAAGAACTTTTTGGACCATATCCATCCCAACCAACAAAGCCTCATATTCCACCTCATTGTTAGTGGCCGAGAATCCCAATCTTAGAAACTTTTCAAATGTAAGGCCTCCCGGAGACACAAGAACTAGTCCGACACCAGACCCTCTCTGGTTCACCTCCCCATCGACATACACTTTCCAAATCGGAATTTTCTTGCACAAAATCATGCCAACTGATTTTCCATCCATGTGCAACTCCTTTGCACTTTCTTCCAATGAGGGTTCAGCGAATTCTGCCACCAAATCGGCAAGGACCTGGCCCTTCACAGGGTGCGAGGCATATACTTGATATCAAAAGCCCCTAAGATAGTTCCCCACTTTGCTATCCTCCCTGAGTAGTTAGCAATTCGCAACACCGACTTTAGAGAGAGCTGAGTCAAAACAACAACCGTGTGGGACTAGAAATAGTGAGGAAGCTTACGCGTGGCATGCACTACAGCCAGAATCGCTTTCTCCAATATTAAATAACGCACCTCAACTTCATGCAAAGTTTTGCTCACATAGTAAACTGGTCTCTGTGTACCACCATCGTCCTGTATCAAAACCAAACTGACTGCGTGAATGGCCACAGCTATATATGCAAACAGGACTTCATCGACCTCAAGCCGAGACATGATGGGTGGTCGAGAAAGATACTCTTTAAGTTGTTGGAAAGCCAAAATTCATTTCTCAGTCCATTTGAATCCCTTCCACTTATTTAGCAACTGGAAGAATGGTTTACACCTATCAACAGACCGGGAGATAAACCTGTTAAGAGCAGCAGTCATCCTAGTTAACTTCTAAACTTCCTTTGGATTCCGAGGTGGTTGTAATCCATGAATTGCTCTGACTTGGGCTGAGTTTACTTCTATTCCTCTATGAGTCACCATGTAGCCTAGAAATTTACCATAGCCCACCCCGAAAGAGCATTTAGAAGCGTTGAGGCACAACTCGTACCTCCTGAGCATTTGAAAGGTGTCATCCAAATCTTTCACATGCATAGACACCATCTTGCTTTTCACTACCATATCATCCACATACACCTCAATAGTCTTTCCTAGCTGCGACTCAAACATCCTGGTCATCATCCTTTGTAGGTAGCCCACGCATTTTTCAAACCAAACGGCATCACCTTATAATGATAATTTCCCGTAGGAGTAATGAAAGTTATCTTCTCCTGGTCATCCGGTGCCAAAGGTATTTGGTGATATCCTTGGAAAGCGTCTAAAAAACTCATCCAAGGATGTCCAACTGTAGCATCCACTAACTGATCTATACGAGGCATTGGAAACGAGTCTTTAGGACAAGCCTTGTTCAGGTCTATGAAGTCCACACATACTCTCCACTTCTTATTCTTCTTCTTTACTACAACTGTGTGCGCCAACCACTCTAGGTAAAATACTTTTTTAATAGCTCCAGCCCTTTTGAGCTTGAGCACCTCTTCCTTGACAGTCTCGGCATGCTCCTTAGAGGAACGCCGAGGTGGCTGCCTCCTCGGAACAACGGCAGGATTGATATTTAAATGGTGGCAAATAAAGCTTGGATCAACGCCCGAGGCCTCATAAGGATCCCATGCAAATACGTCTATATTGTTTTTTAAAAAATTGACCAATTCCATCTTCTCCTGATGTGGTAGCCGAACACCTACCTGAAAGAACCTTTCAGGATCACCACCTATAAGGAATTTCTCGAGCTCTTTGCACGTTGCCTCCTCTGCTGTCACCACATTGGGCGCATCAAGAGACGTTAATTGCTATAAGTCCTCTATAGCCGAGATCGAGGGTCCTGGCTCAGCTTGACATAGTATCGTAGCGGATATGCATTGTCTTACTATTGATTGGCTCCTGAGAATTTCTTCTATCTGTTCTCCTGAAGGGAACTTTACTTTGACATGCAACGTTGAAGACACAACACCCAAAGCATGTAGCCAAGGCCTTGCTACGATAGCCGTGTATAAGGAATAAGCGTCAACTAAAATAAAATTCACATCCACCGTTTCCGGACCTGATTGCACAGGCAAACGAATTTGTCCTTTTGGTATGACGGTCTTCCCTTCAAAACTTATCAACGGCAAGTCATAAGGATTAAAATCCTCCAGCTTTAGATTAAGCCCCTTAAACAAATCAGGATACATAATGTCTGCACCACTACCCTGATCAACCATCACCCTCTTCACATCATAGCCCCCAATTCTCAATGTAATCACTAGAGTATCATTATTCGGTTGAATGGTCCCAATCTTATCTTCATCCGAGAAGCCCAAAATAGGCCAAATATGCCCTTTAATCCTCTTCGGCTTCGAGCCAGACTCCTCGGCGAGAACATGTGACATAAACATCACCCTAGTAGGACATGAACCAGTCCTTCCAAGAGCAGTAAAGATGACATTAATTGTTCCCAAGAGGGGCCTGGATGAGTTGTTCCTTTGGTTGTTGGAACCCGCATGGCTTCCTTATCCATTGGGATGGTACAAATGTTGCTTCAACTTCCCTTCACTAATCAACTATTCCAAATGGTTCCATTGATTAAAATATGCATGTGTGCAACGGAAAAATAACGGATCTACTTCATTCATATAAGTTAACATGTACTATATAAGTTTCAGAATTTGAGAACAAGAGAGTGTACCTTGGATCAGTGAATTTCAAAACGAAGATCAATAGCGCTTGGAAAGACTTTCAATCTTTACTCCAATTCCACTAAGGCCCAAGATGTGTGGTCTCTCAATCAATTCCAAAACGGAGAAATGTCAAAGTGTCATACACTCATATGCACCACTTCACAATCGTATTCTTCTAATTCTCTACAGAAAATTCGGTATATTTCTCCCTTTATGTCTAACCGATTATTCTAATCGGTCTAGCCTTTTGGGCCTTTCCAATTGGGCTTAAGTGTGTGACTTGGAGTGGGACTAAAAGGGACCAATAAGACACTAACTCCAATGGGCCATGGGATTTGCTGTCAACTCTTGACAAGTCCAAAGTTACCATTAACTATATTTAATACCACTATATAAATATAGTTGCACTTTAGGCCTTATCAATAAATTACATCCCAAGATTTTATTGTACATGCAATCCCTTTATAAAATATTTGTAGTAACACAAAGTCATGAATGTAGACTGCCACTTTGTAAATTACTACATCTTATCCTTGAGTACCCGGTTTAATCCTTTAAGTTATTCATCATATATTTATGAAATCTAATTTCATAAATATATACTCTAGTAACTATTTACTAAAGTAGTTACGCCTAACATTCTGAATAACAAACTCATTAAACTTATCTCAATAGAATATTTTATATTTCCGTTAAGAGACTATAAATTCCATATTGAGAATATATGCTCCATCAATACTAAATGTGGTTGCCCAATATACTGAGATTTTGACCATAACTTTAGACCTCACTCCTGATATATCAAAGCAACTTACACCTCAGATCAAGTCCATTATTCTCTTAGGATTAAGAGTTCATGCAAATATAAGTTGTGAGTTTATTATTCATTTGACAGTCATTAGAAGAATAATAAATCTCACATCGGTCCTGTTCAATATATTTTAACTCTTAAAACATATCACCATATCAACTAGAAATCTCCATTTCCATGATCAAGACAAATCATCTTAGTTGATATGTTATAGTATTCGCAGATGAAATGCCCAATTTTCATCACCGACTATGAACTACATTTTGAGTTTACAAGAAATTTGTGATTTACATATTTTATGACTAAATCACATAAATCACATACAATGCATCTCATGGACTATGATAATGTCTCAATATTCATGTTACCGTTATTTTTAGATAATAACAAAACAATTTTATTAAACACAACATTGAGTCATACATAATGTCATAAATAATAACATAAATAGCATCATACAATAGGATTTAAAGGCACTAATCCTAACATCCATAGCGTCCGACAGTTCTCAGTGGTATGACCAACGTCCTGATGATACTGACACAAGAGATTCTGATTCCTCTTTGTAAGATCTCCAGCCATCTTGGGGGGACATTTGAAGTATGGTTCCTTCCGGATCTTCTTTAGCAACTGATGTACCGGTTCTCAGAATACGGTGTTGACTGCCTGAGAAATGGCTAAACCAGATTGTCCAGCGAAGTCTCTCCTCTGCCTATTATTATTGTACCTCTTCGACCTAAAATCCCTCATCTCTTGAGGGATAATCTTCACCTTCGCCTTCCCCTTCCCCTAACCCTACTGCTGATCTTCCTCGACCCGTTTGTACTCATCAATACGGTCCATGAGCTAACGTACACTCCGTACAGGCTTTTTAGTCAGAGATTTCCTCAAGTCATGATCGGTTGGAAGGACTACCTTGAAAGTGTTGATCGCCACCTCATCAAAGTCGCCATCGATTTCATTAAACATCTCCCAATATCTATCAGAATATGTCTTCAGGGTCTCTCCCTCCCTCATAGCCATGGACAGTAATGAATCTAAAGGCCAAGGAACTCTACTGCACGTAATGAATCGAGACCCAAATGTCTTGATAAGTTCCATGAAGGAATCAACAAAACCTGCTTTGAGGCCATTAAACCATCTCATAGCAACGGGTCCCAAGCTAGAAGGGAAGACTTTGCACATCAAGGTTTCATTCTTAGAGTGTAAAGCCATTCTCTGGTCGAAATGACTCACGTGCTCCACTGGATCTGTTCTGCCATTATATATGGTGAACGTGGGCTGAGGAAACCATCGTGGAAGTTCTCCTCTCTCGATCCTACGTGTGAAAGGTGATTTGGAGATCTGGTGCAATGCTCTACGCATGACATCGTTTCCCAAGCCACTGGCGAAAGACTTCCTACCCTTACGACCATGAAGACCGTCTTTCTCGCACGAGAAGGTTTCACTAGGAGGAGTTCTTGACCTTGGTCTGTAACTACTGCCTTGGGACCCCTCAGAAGAAGAGTCAGAAAGAGATGGAGTCCTCCTCCGTCTCGCATAGCATAACTTCTTCTTAAGGTGATCAATCTCCTTCTACATGGCCTTGGCATCATCTTCATAGGGGAGTCTACTCCCACCACGCGAACGACTCCCACCGGTACGCACCGTGTGTACACTACCCTCTCGGTCCCTTTCACGTTTGAGACGTTGGAATTGATCTTCACGCTGGGACCCTGAGACTCGGCATGATGCGGACCTTAGCCTGTCATAGTGCTCTAATTCCTCTAACACAAGGTTCTGCACAAACGGAGCCAATTGTAAGCGCACAATTTGTACCCAGACCCAAACGTGTGATGGGTTCAGGCCCAAATAGCCTTATACAATCAAATTTGTAGAATGTGGGCTCGAAACCTAGGTCTTATGGATATTGGACTACAGATGGAGGGCTAGATTGCCACTTTACACACAATCAAAGGATGAAAACAATGAGAAATCCTCCTCGGACGTAAGCCGATGAAGTCTTATATTGCTATTCTTTCTTTGAATGATAGCCTAAAATTGAAGGTGAAGTCTACAGTACTTTCTTTCTCTCTTTTCTTTCTTGTTCTTCAGCGATCCCCCCTTACAATGTCCTTTCTTTTTCTTTTGTATCATTCTTCTTCTTCCCTTCATCCTCCACGTGTAGCACAAATTACCAAGGAAGTCAATACCGTACCGGAGGCTGTACCGGTTTGGCCAGCGGTACGATATATTTCGAATACCGGTCAATACCGGTGTACCGTTTCGGATTTACCGCTATTTTCATAAATAGATATATAAATATAATATTTTCTGAGTATAATATTTTATTTAAGCAAAATTTTCTTTGGACTAAAGAAAAATCAACTAATTTATTATTCTTTATTTGTCAAAAAATGATAATATAAATATTAAAAATGATGTAATGGCCTTATGGGTACATTAGTAAAGAATGAATATATTAATGTATTAGCATTAAAAAAAAGAATATATTAATGTATAAAAAAAATGAAAAGCAAATAAATTCAGACTTATTCATTACAAATAACAATTTACAGAGTTGAAAACTTGGAATTAGTGGTTTTTCTTTAATGAGAGTAATTCTATAATTATGACAGTGCGCTAGTTGATGCCAGCTATTGTTTTTAAAAAAAAGTGTTTGGTCTTATCTCTTTTCTTTGGTAAAAGAACCACAACTGAACTGACTACACAAAAGCTTCGGTAAAAGAACCACAACTCAAGAGGCCGTTCTAGAAAATTCCAAGTATAAATCGAAGGTAGCAATGGACTCAATCTTCAACTGTAATGGAGATGAGCGTTTTCTCAGCCAGTGGACAAGTGAGCAAAGCTAGAAAAAAAAAATACAAGATTAGAAGAATTTTTTTCACCATTATTCTCAAATTGAAGCAAAGAACAACAAAGAGTAGAAAAGGAAAGCGACTGGTAGCAACGAAGAAGAAGAAGTGCAGATCTAGTAAATTGGTTTTTTTTTTTTTTTTTTTTTTACTTTAAATCTTATACCAGTCCGAAACCAATATATCGGCCGAAATCCGCCGAAATCCACCGAAACAACCCGGTACACTCCGGTATCTAGAGCAATACAGATCAGGTCTGTTTCTGTACCGGTCCAGGCGTCGGCACGAAAAATTCCGGTCGTACCAGCCTGTACGATACGGAATTGTCTCCCTTGCAAATTACCCTATTAGATACTTGTCTCATCCACCACCCTTTGGAAGTCTTCAAACAAAAGCTGAAAGGCAGATCACCACTGTCCAGATGTCATTTTTCCATTAATTTCAGCCAGAGAAATAGGTGCAGGGTCTTTAATGCGGTGGTAGCAGCCTTTTCCCTTGATATTTTTCATATGTTCTTCCTTCATATGTTCTTCCTTCCTATAACTGTGTGGAACATGTCCTTACCCCATAGACTTTCCAGAATTCTCTTTCTAATCGCAATGACGTGCCCTATAATCTTCATTGGACTCCGCCGTGGAGATTCCTCTCCTCGGACAACACCACCATCCTTTCCAGCAAGAGCCAACTCGTGGGCCTCTAAGGATCTTCTCGAACAGACTTATACCACCAGTATTAGGCTCAAGGCCCAAATACGTGTTTTAATCATTCTACCCCCACAACTATTATGAGTTAAGGTTTGTATCACCTATTAACATGATTTAGTAATGCATCTATGGCTGTTAGTTGTGGCAATTAAAAAAAAAAAAATACATCCCTGAGTGATCAATCTGTCTTATTTTCAGGGTACTATCCCTTCCTCAACAATAATTTTCATTCATAACACCAATTTCCTCATTCTTTTGATAGTTACAACAATATGAGTGAGGGGAATTGAATCCTAGATGACTTTGTGCAAAACAATAATGTCCTCTTTCTTAAATTGCTTAAAAGAAACCTTTAACCATCCACTACAAGACAACTTTGACCTAAAGAACAAACTAAGAACATTAGCACATTTTAGATTAAATAACTTTCAGCATTAAAAGTCACAAAGAAAAAGTTAGCCTCTTGGTAGGTTTTTTTGTGAGTTGTGTTAGGATTTTGGATTGAGTTCCGCCTATACCATGTTGGTATGGGATTAGAGGGAAGTCTAGTAATGAAAGGCTTCCCATGCGTACAGCCTATTGCTGCCTCTGAACCAGGAAATGTTAGATGGAAAATAAACAACCTAAATAGGGGAAAGTAAACAAAACTAGATGCAAAAGTTAGCATCTCAATAACAAGAAAAATGCACGCAAAAACCACAAGCTGAACAACTTCTTGCCAAGCAACAATAAAATTATCACAGGTCACATTGCTAAAAACAAAAATAACTCTTATGAACCTAGTATTGCTTTTTTCATCAACATGTTTTCAATTTAAAAAAATAAAAGGCTAAAAAGAAGCTTACTATCGATGAACTTCAATAATTTTCCCTTCCAAATAAGGTAATATATTAACAGTGAGCTACAATGGAGGCAAAACTTCTTGAATTCTTGCATAGAAAAATTATCAAACTCAATGAGTGCTTATATATCTTTACAGAAAACATTAGAACACAATGTTGTAACATAAAGACAAATATAAACAATCAAAGCATTCACTGTAAGAATGACCTCATCAACAACTAGAAAACTAAAATATTCCATATAACAAAGAAGGGAAAAGGGAAAACCAATGGACAGCATATGGTATGATAGATGGCACCTTAAGGTACCAATATTGCAGACTTATGGTCCTTGATGAGTATGTATGTGAACCTGCAACACCTAGACATACAAAGGTTTCTGCATCATCCAAGGAGAAAATTGGTCTTGGCCAACAAGTTCAGGTAACATGGTGATTTGGAGCTCAGCTGTGACTCTTGATGATATAAATGCTTTTTTTGAGAATAAAAATAAAAATAAAAATAAAAATAAAAGGGTCCATACATGCAATGTTCAACTATTGGCTAATTATGAACATAGTGAATTGGAAACCTGGAAAGGCAAGGAGGTCTACAAAACTCTAATTATCTTTGGCACCTCTCCTCTAGAATTCATATGTGTGATAATTCAACAAAATTACAATTATATCAAATAAGCTTAAGATCATTAGTCTCTTGGGTCTTAAGATCCTGTGACATAAGGTGTCCTCCATTCATTTCCAAGACAATCCTGCCATTCCTAGTAAAACCTACAGCCTTTGGTATATAGTTTGTTGAAGCAAAGCCACCTTGATAAGTCACAGGTAAACTTAAAGCTTTGATCCATGAAGAAACAACACCGTAGTGTTTCATCACACATATATTGAGACGAAGACTACTATAGTCTTCATGAAACAAGGCAACGGAATTCCCATATATGGAAACATAAGCACACAGAAAACCGCTATGGGTATAAGGTGGAAGTTCTTCTGGCAGCAGTATCTCGCGGAAGACCTCATCCCCCAAATCAAACGCCAAAACAAAATGATGTGCTATGTTAATATTAACGGCCCTGAAAGCAACCCAATGCAGAGCCCCATTGAGAAACGCCTGCGGCTGACGAGGGCCTAAGGCGCATTGTGGAGCCAAACTAGAGCTAAGCATTCTCCATTCACCAGTGGAGAGTGAGTAAATCTCAACCTCAGTTCGAGAGCTTGTGCAGGCAAAGGTCAAAAGCCTCACCACTTTATAATCATTAGTTGTGGGATCAAATCCAAAACCAATAAAGGCGTAGAAGTCAGCGTCAGTGTGTGTAGCGCACCTGACATTGGGATGAGGAAGTTGGAGAAACTTTCTAACACATGGGTTCCACAGAAAAACCTGTCAGTGTTGAAATAGAATATATCATCGGAAAGGCAGAGTAGGCCGTTACAAGTACCCACGACGCGGAATATATGATTACTGGGTTCAAACCCGGTGAGTTCTTCAGTGAAACCATCATCATCTTCTTTATACAACAAGTAAACTTCTTTGTTGTTAGCTGTGTGTTCAGGATTAACTGGTTGTGTGACCATCTTGAAGAGGAGGAGGTTGTGGTTGTTGGTGTAGGAGTGGTGGAGATGGGTGGAAATGAAAGTTGGGTTTTGAATTAGAGAGTTCCAAGTTTTTGAGACTGAGGTGCAGACAATGATGGATTTGATAGGTAGGCTAAGAAAAATATGGGTTAGAATCTCATCAGGTAAAGAATCCCATCTCTCCTCGTTGTTTGACATTGCTGCTTTCAGAGAGAAATGGACTGGAGAGCAGGCAAGAGGGACGAAGGCTGTGGATTGTGGACTCTGGATTTTAGAGTGTACAGTACCTATTTAAAGAATCTGACAACGGTTGGACTTCTTTTTAAATAAATAAAAAATTAGTGGAAAACGTGATTTGGATATTTAATGGATTTATTTATTCTAAAAAAAATGTTAGTATATAAATAAATAAATTATATATATTATGCTACTCTCTATTTTTAGAGTGTGTTTGTTTGGATGTGAAATAAAAAAAATGAAAAAATTTTGATAGAAAATAGGAGAAAAAATGAATTTGTGTGTTGTTTGGTTGGGTGAAGGGAAATGAAAACTTTTGTGTGTGGCCTTGGCATTTTCTACCCTAGCCTACAAAACTTGTGTGTGGGAACCTTTAGAGGTTAACTATATTTATTTTGATATTATGAAATGTTTTTTAGATCAAGTTGGTACATTTTGTTGGTACTTTGTTGTAACAATAATAATACTAATAAGTGTGTATTGTATTCTTATAAGCAAACTCTTCCCTCTCCTCTCCCCTCTCTTCCCCCTCTTTCCCTTCCCTTCCCTCCCTTTTGCTTTACCAAACACAGTGTATAACATGAAAAAAGGGTAAAAAGGCAATGAGCTAATAACAGTTATGATTAGAAATTTTACTGTCTTCTTAAGAGGAAGACAACAATTTTTCCTTCCATCACTGTGGCTTTTAAGCTACTTTGCAACTACAAATTTAAAAAGCTGTCTTTTTCTAACCCATATCTAAGTTAGACCCAAATACTTACAAGGTCCATCAACTTTTTCCACTTTAAGAAGAGCTAACACAGGGTTACTCGTTCAATAATAAACAAACATAGACAAATACTCACATTCACATATATCAGCAGTCTATTTGACTTCCAAATTCCATACTAATGTAAACTAAAGATTTATAGGGAAAAGAAAAGAAAGAAATAAACTCTAACCTCGAAATGAAAGAGAGAAAGTCCCTATATATTGTTGATGGCATATTCGTACATTTCTGACTAGCTTGCTCAAATGATTTAGCAAGAGGCACAACTCTACTTATGTTTTTTGTCTCCCATAATGTAGGGAACCTTTCTAAAGAAGAGCCCTTTGGACTTGCCTCTAACCGATAAAACCTACAAGCAACTGACCTCGCCCTCCAGAACCAGTTGTTAGGTAATCTAGGGGCATTCACCCTTGACAAGCTAAACGATGCTTTAAAAGCATAATCTTCCAAATGGGAATAATCAAGTGTTCAAACACACGAAGTGATCAGCATGTAAGCAGATTGGAAAACGTGTTATGTGTCCTATTTGGTCCCCTAGCAATTACAGTAGATCCATTACAATTCCAAAGCAATTCAACCAATTAACATCAATTGAAAAATAGGTTATTTGCCACTAGCTACAAAACTTGTTAGTCCACCACATAAAAAATCTAAGCCAAAAGACCAATAGAAATTGACACAAACTTATCAAATCCATGAAGAAATTTAAAGATCCAGGTTATAAGAGTCGTCATAAAAATCAGTTGAATTGCTTGAGCTGGCAACCATCACCTGAGCTTTATGAACCAAGTCTCAAATAAGGATATGGAAATCCCAATCTCTTTCTCAAGTCAATTAACAAATAAAAAATATCTTAGAGTTTTCAGTTGCCAATTACCCTAAGTCTTCACCCAAATTTCATAAGATGACAAAAACTTCGTCAAAATGGGCCTTGAGCCACTAGTATTAGTAACAAAAATCCAGTTCAACTAAGGCCAAATGCTAATCCCCATTAGCTAAATTATGGTAAGGAATAACAAAACCAAACTAACATTATACTTAAGCGATAATTCACACCAAAGTCCTTGATAAGAACACTAGAAAAGGAACTTCCATAAACTTACATGTCGACGCTGTTGGAAGTGCCCTCATTAGGAAGAATCATAAAATCAGAAAATCTAAGCAGTATATTATTCATAACTACTTACAAGATTTGAACAAATGTGCAAAATACAAACAGAATTTATAGTATTTATCAATTTGCCAATGTAGTTACCCTAGAATTACAAATGTTTTTCATAGACTATTTGCAGTTACCCTCAAGGCCACTATAGCCAAAGTAAAGAGTAAATATTTTCTTACATCATGTAGACATTATCATCAATCTTGATCAATCTAGTTCTTATCGTCCTTAGTTCATATTGTTACATAGAGTAACATAGAAATGGGGTTTTAGTTTTAAACTTGCTTTTGTGAGAATCAAGTTATATTTCTTTGTAAGTATGGAAGTTTTAAGCTAGCAGATGTCTTCTATTTACCTGGTTTTTCTCTTTATTGTATCCACTTGTGCCAGCCTTTTGCTTCTAATTCACTCAATTGTGCAATAGAAAATACTAACTCATTCACAACAGATTGAGAGAGGGAAAAGAAAAAAAAAATACAGAGTGCAATGGAGTCAACAAAACAATACATCTAAGCATATATACTTTATTGGCACTAAAAAAACACAATGCAAGTCATGCGAAGGAAGGATAACAAAATAAATCTAGAAGAGGAGTATAAACTGGACATTTTTAATTCATATTTCTTAAAGGAAGTAATAATGTGTAGTAATCAGCTTATCTGAACATGATTCTATGGAAATGTTTTCAGTAAGTAGATAGACATCTAAGGCAATAGAAGATTTAAAATGTCCAAGCAAAACCTTTAGCATAAACCAATCAATGTTGACAAAAACAGAAACTTTTTCAATAAATAATACAAGGAGAGCATGAAGAACATTTCTGGGATGCACGAACGTGGCACCAGAGGTGTCGCACCCGCGTCCGACGCGGCGGGACACAGCGACGCGCGAGGGACGCCACTGCTCACGCGTCGGTGCCGCGTCCCACCACGTCTGCCACATGTTCCACCATTTTCCCAGCCGACTCGCGCCGACGCGGCTCAGACTCAGCACAATTCGTGCTGAATCGCGCCGAATCGGGCCGTATCGGCCGATACCGGCGAAATCGCCGAAATGGCAGAGTTAGACTGAAATGGCCGATTCAGGCCGAAATTCAAAAAAAAAAAAAAAAAAAAAAAAAAGGTGCGAAACGCACCGTATGAACTTAATATCAAACCCTACTTCAGCCTACTTCATTCTCACTTCATCAAACCAAACAAAACTTTAGCTCTCACCGTCTCACGCCGTGCGCCTCAGTCCTTTCTGCCTCTCTGCCTCTTTGCGGTTTTTGTGCTCTCTGCTCTCCATCTCTGCCTTCACTTGCCTTCAGCCCTTCACTCTTTGCCTTAAATCTCTGTCTCTGCTCTCCGTCTCCCCTGTGGCAGTGCCGAGAATCCACGAATTTTTTCAGAAACTTCTCTTAGTCAACAGAAACTTCATTGTTAACTTGAGCTTGCTGTCTGATGTTAATTTGAGCTTTGTCTGTTATCTCACGCATTCTCAACTCTCTCTCACACATTCTCAACTCAGGTATTGATATAAAGCTTTCAATCTTAGTTTGATTTGTGATTTGAGAATCTGTGAATGTGATTTGTGAATCTTAGTTTCTTTTCAATCTTAGTTTTATTTAGTTATTATTTGTGAATCTGAACTTGGTTTGATTTATGATTAATTTATTTAGTTAATAGTTATTAACTTATTATTTGTGATGCTGTGATTTGTGAACTTGGTTTAATTTATTATTAATTTATTTAGTTAATAGTTGTTATTTGTAGGTTAAATTGAATCTATTGAATTTGCAATGGACGAAGTTACTAGCACAGAAACTTCACCTTCGTCTAATCAAGAAGTGCCAAATGATGAATCTTCTCTTTGGCAGTATGTGACTAAAGTTAAAAAACCAATTGGTGCATCTGTTAAATCAGGGGGAAACACCTACTTTAAGTGCAATTATTGTGGTGTAGTTTATATGGGATCTTATTCTAGGGTTAAGGCTCATTTATTAAAAATTCCTAATAAAGGAATTAAACCGTGCCCTAAGGTGACACCGAGTCATAGGCTGGAAATGCAGCAAATGCATGATCAAGTTGAGAATGATAAGTTAGAGAGAGAACGGAGAAGTAAAATTTCCTTACCCCCGCCCCCCCCAGGCCGTGGGCCTATACCTATTTCCCCATTTCGGAGACATGAAAGGAGTGATAGTACAAATCCAATTGATGGTAAGAGGAGGAAGGTGGCTGTGAATAATACTTTAGAGAAAGCATACCAGAATAATGCTAGACATGAATTGGATAGTAGAATTGCTAGGATGTTTTACACCGGTGGGCTTCCGTTTAACTTTGCAAGGAACCCATATTATCGTAATTCCTATGCATATGTTGCTACTTATAGCATTCCGGGCTATGTTCCTCCTGGATACAATGCTTTGAGAACAACACTTTTGCAAAAAGAAAGAGCTTATGTTGAAGGACTTTTGAAACCAATTAAGGACTTTTGGCTTGAAAATGGTGTAAGTATAGTTTTTGATGGATGGTCAAATCCACAAAGGAGACCTCTTATTAATATTATGGTTGTATCAGATGGTGGTCCAGTGTTTATAAAGGTAATTGATGGGTCAGGGGAGTTCAAAAACAAACATTATATTACTAGGGTGTTGAAGGATGCTATAAAAGAGATTGGACATGAAAAAGTTGTCCAAGTCATCACTGATAATGCTAGTGTGATGAAGGCTGCTGGATCTCTTATTGAAGGTGAGTATCCTAAAATATTTTGGACACCCTGTGTTGTCCACACTCTCAATCTAGCTTTGAAGAATATTTGTGCAGCAAAAAACATTGAAAAGAATGAAGCTACATATGAGGAATGTAGTTGGATTACACGTATTGGTGATGATGCATCCTTCATACGTGTTTTTATCATGAACCATTCAATGAGGTTGGCAATGTTTAATGAATTTTGTCTATTAAAACTGCTCCAAGTTGCTGATACTAGATTTGCTTCGGTTGTTGTAATGCTAAAAAGGTTGAAGTTGACAAAAAGATGTCTTCAAGCCATGGCTATTAGTGACCAATGGGCTTCTTATAGGGAGGATGATATTGGAAAAGCTCAAAAAGTGAAAGATCTGATTCTAAGTGATCTTTGGTGGGATAATATTGATTATATCCTTGAATTCACAGCACCTATTTATGATATGCTACAAATAGCCGACACAGATAAGTCTTGTCTTCATCTTATGTATGAGATGTGAGATTCAATGATAGAGAAGGTGAAAGCAGTAATATATCGGCACGAAAGCTTGGAAGATGATCAGCATAGCTCATTTTGGAGTGTGGTGTATGATATACTCATTGATCGATGGACTAAAAATTGCACACCACTACATTGCTTGGCTCATTCCTTAAATCCTAAGTAAGTACATTTATTTTTTATTTTCTTTAGTTCCCCCTTCTAGTAAAACACACCTTTCATTTATATTTATTTTTTAATCTTTAACTCTAGGTATTACTCCATTGAATGACTTTCGGAGAATCCAAAATGCATCGCTCCACATCGAGATTATGAAATTTCTATGGAAATGAGCAAGTGTTTGGATCGATACTTTGAAGATGGGAATGAATTAAGTGTGGTGAAGTTTGAGTTTGCAGCATTTTCAGGAAGGAGGTTTCCTTCACCAGCTGCCTTGACAGATAGGTGGGTCTTACAACCTTTGGTTTGGTGGCAATACCATGGCACCGCATTTCCAACTCTTCAAACCCTTGCCCTTAAACTTCTTGGACAACCTTGTTCATCCTCATGTGCTGAGAGGAATTGGAGCACATACAAATTCATTTATTCCTTAAAAAGAAACAAAATGGCTCCTGCACGTGCTAATAATTTGGTATATGTGCATTTTAATCTTCAAGGCGCAATAAGGAGTACATACATACAGCAACAAAGATGTGGGATATTGGAGGAGACTCTTGGAATGAGAGCGACATACATGGAGAAGCTGGAATTCTTGAGAGTGCAACCCTTACACTTGATGAGCCAGAGTTGGAGGCCATAGTTATTGGGAATGCTAGCACTAGTGCTACTACTAGTGAAAGTGAAGTTCGAAGTGAAGCTATTGATCTTGATGATGAAGATGTTGGTGTTTGGTTGTCTTGTTAATTGTCTTTTATTTAGTTTTAGTTTCAAACTTATGAGTTGTATTCTAATTTCTGAACATCATGGAATGATTTAGTTTCAATCTTGTGGGTTGTATTTAATTTATAAACATCATGTTTTAGTTATTATCTACTATTACTCTTAAATTTGGTATATGTTTATATAATGTGAAAAAATATGCTTAGTAATATATTAAAAATATAAATATAAATATTTTTAATAATTTTTTAATCGCCGAGTCCCGCCGCACCCGCACCCACACCCACCTTTTTCAAAAATTGACGAGTCCCGCACCCGCACCCGCACCCGCACCCGCACCCGTGCTTCATAGGAACATTTAGTATCAATATTAAAACATGAAGTTAAAAGAGGTCAGAATAAAATTGCCAGCAAAGAAACAGTTGAGCCTATCAATCTAAAATTGTAAATTACAAGTGGCACCAAACTTGAACTTTGCTTGATAAATAAGATTGCTCAAAGTAGATAACCAACATTGACCACTTTCTTTTATAAGTAATAAATTATTATATTAAAAAAATTTGAAATGAGGACAAATTTTTTTTAGTATAAATGCTATGTAGTCAACTTATCTATCCTTGATAAGCTATTTATCCTCAAGATAAAGCCACTTAATTAAGGTAATCAATCAGCAATAATAATAAGAATTTATAGAACAGTACCATATTGATATGCCAATTATATATATAAAAAACCAAAAAAAGAAAAAGAAAAAAGAATGATATGCATCTTACTGTACCTATTTTCCTCAGTATGTAATTGCACCACTGGTGGTTTTGTCAAGCAGGAGTATACTCTCAACATAAGAGTCAACAAAATTATACTCATCCTAAAATCCTAAGATCCTTAAACTTTTGGGTTTCAAGATGCAGTAACACAAGCTCCCCATCCATTTCCAACACAATCTTGCCATTCTTTGTTAACCCAACTGGTTTCGGTATGTATTTTCTTGTAAGGCAAACAATTTCACTAGTCATAGTTAAACTCAAAGCATTGGTCCACGAGGAAACAACGCCATATTGTTTCATCACCCGCATATTGAGACAGAGACTTTCATACTCCTGGTAAAACAAGGCAATGGAATTCCCATAAGCTGGAGGCTCTGGCAGCAGTATTTCGCGGAACACTTCATCCCCCATATCGAACGCCAAAATAAAAAGATGAGATTTTTAATCAGAATTTGTCTTGATAGCAACCCAATGCAGAGCCCCATTAAAAGTTGACTGAAATCAGCATCTGGGTCATCATCATTTTCGTTATGTAATGTGTAAACTTCTTTGTTGTTGATTTATGATGAAATCATAAGTAAAAAAACCCACTTTTTTTTTTTTTTGCCAACTTGAAGAAGAGGAGGTTTTTGCTTTTGTTATCGGAGTGGTGGAGACGGTGGAAATGAAAGTTGGGTTTTGGATTTGGATTTCCATGTTTTTGAGAATGATGTACAGATTATTATGGATTCGATATGGGTTGGAATCTCAGCAGGTAAGGATTCCCATCTCTCTTCGTTGTCTGACATTGCTGCTTGCTTAGCTTCGGAAGAGAGAAAGCAAGACGACGAAGGACTGTGGACTATGGAGTGTTGAGTGTAGTCTCTGAAGAGGAGCAAAGAATTTGGGCTTTTGGAAATTTGGACGCAGCTAAACTTAAAACCGGGTCCACAGTGATGAGCATAAGACCCACCTGAATGACCCATCCAAATTACAAGATTAGAATTAAAAAGTTTTTGATTATGAAATTTATAAGTTTTTTATTATAGAGTCCTTTGTTCGTATGTGATTTCGCTTGATTTTTTTGCAATATATTTGGAATATTTGGGTCATAAGCATAGTTTTAAAAATTGGATTTGTTGGTTCAACCAAAAATTGGACCCCAATCTAATATGATAAAAACCTCCAAAATCGAAGAAAAAAAAGGGGTTAAAAACTAGACCTATTTCCAGTTCTTTCATTGTTATGGTTTTTAAACCATGGTCGTAAGTCTTCATCAAGGATGAGCCTTATTGTTGGATTTTTACTTCTCCTTCTTGAGTTAATAACCCACCTTTAATATCTTCTTTTGTTCAGTTTCATGACTACTTAGCAAACAGCAGCATATTCTATCATTTCAGCCAAAAATAAAAATGCAAACAGCATTACAAAAATAAAGTGCGGGTGTGATCTAAACTTTAGGTATATGAAAAAAACAATGATAAGATAATAATCAAGTGGCCAAATCATCGGTCATAGTACTATTTTTTTTTTATTGATTTGTTCCTCTAATTTTTGGATAATATTAAATATATTAAACCATCTAAGATATTATTAGTAAAAAAATAGCCGTCCAAAATGAATATGTAAAGTCAATTTGTTAATATATTTATATTATAAAAA
Source organism: Castanea sativa (assembly GCF_040712315.1). Lineage (NCBI taxonomy): Eukaryota > Viridiplantae > Streptophyta > Magnoliopsida > Fagales > Fagaceae > Castanea > Castanea sativa. The sequence continues at coordinate 42,767,364 of NC_134021.1, forward strand.
AAATAGAAGAATAAATCAACCAAAAAAAAAACGATGTGCATGATTCGACCCATTTCAAATAGTTTGGTCCATTCGATCAATTTCTGTCCATTTCAATTCAATCCATTTCAATCTATTTAGATCCACTTCGGCCCTGTTTGGTCCAATTTGATCCATTTAGTGCATTTACTTAAGAATGGGAAAATACATGTTTGGATTGGGAGTACTTATTATAAATTCGAATTTGTTAAAAATATAGATGACAAAAAGTAATATTATTATTTGTAATTGTTTAATTTAATGACGTGGTATAATCTTTCTTTATATTCTTTTTTTTTTTCCTTAGTTGATATTAATATTTTATTTTTTGAGTGAATTACCCAATTTTAGTATTTTGATTTGATATAATTTGAATTTGAGACCAATTTCTAAGTCTGATAAAAATCAGGACAATACTATATAACTATGGCACTCAAGCCAAACTAATGTCAATAAGCAGCAAAAGAGAGTATGTATTCTTATATTACTTCCAGGGGTATATTGTTTTAGGCTAAAAAATCCCTCTTGAAATGAGGAAACACTAGGCAAATTTTATTTTGCATTCAGATGAAACATAGGAAACAATGAAATGATTACCTTCAAAAGAAGTGTATTGCATTTAACAAGAAGACCAGAAGCACACAGATTTCATATGTTTAATTAAACTGATAATACTCAATCATTAAAGGGCAAAAACAAAGTCTTTGTGTGTTTATACGTAGGGCTTCATTTAATGAATGGGTGCTACTCAGAGGCAATGACACAATACGATAAGAGACCAAATTGATAGAAGATAGAAGAAGAGTGTAAAATAAGAGAAGAATGCTAGGATAACAATCGTACATACACACCCTATAGATGTTGGAGCTAATCGCAGGAGCCTATCTAGCTATATACATGTTTGCATCACCAACAATTTCAGATTCATACTACTACGTTTAATTGCTTGCTGGTGTCTTTTTTATACTACTACATTTACTTGCTAATATCTTTTTTCTTTTTTCTTTTTTTCATGTAACTGCTAATTTATTTCTCAAGATTAAAAAACAATTGAAAATCCAATGAAGTATATGTCTTATTCCAATGCCTTATGTGTGCAATTTGCCTCTTAAAACAAGGCCTCCAAGGATAGGAGCCTATCTAGTAACGTTTGCATCACCAACTTTTAGGACTACAACATTAAAAAACACTTCATTCTGGTCAAAAGCATTTAAGCTTGGGAGCCTAAACAAAACTCGAAGGAGCTTTCAACCAATTGGCTGATCAAGTCCTTTTGCAAAGCCCATATTAGATGGTATTACGCAATTTTCTATATACCCCCTCCCCCTCTTTCCTTTTAACTTCTTGATATATTAGAGGTATTCCATTGATACCTTTAGACCGATTAAATAGGTACAACTGCTCTCTAGTTGACTGAACAAGGTGAAATTTAACACAACTAGGCAGCATATTCATGTCCACAAAACACACACAAACTGTGTTGGCAAGCATCTTCATTACAATGCAAGCATGGCAGACAAAATCAAGTGCTTAATCATTTCGGTACAGATACTGAAACCAAATTGCATATCATCTAGAAATATTAACATAATAATGATGTAGCCACAAAAGGAGTTTAACACAAACAACTACAAACTAGACAAGAAGAAGCTTAACAAAATTGGGCAGCACATCCTTGTCCCCAAAACACGCACACACACCCACTATGTTGATGAGCTCCTTCATCACAATGCAAGCATGACAATCAAAACTAAGTGCTTAATCATTTCTGCAAAGACACTAAAACCAACTGCAAATCTCCATAATTAGTATTTTTTTTTTTGATAAGTATAATTAGTAATATAAAATTGGTGTAGCCACAAAGTGCGACATAAACAACTACAATTCATTTTGGCAAAATAAACTAATTCCATACTAAGAAACAAAGCACCATCAAAAAGCTTTCTTGAATTTTTTCTTTTGCTGAGTTAAAGTCTGTTACTGCAGCTCCCCACCAACCATGATTGCATAGCATTCTGCAAGAAATTAAGACATGTAAGTGCATTCTTGTTTGTTATATAACACCAGAAGTAGATAAATCAACACCAATTAATATAGTGACCAAATAGAAAAAACCAAAACCGACCTACACTAATATTTATGGTTTTTCAGAATGTACATATTAAAAAGTACTCCAAGCCTTTACCACATGAACATGTGCACCAAGGATGGGGACCAGCATAAATAATCTAAGCATATACCCATGCCAACAATTACACAATAAGAAGATATCACGTATATCATTGCCACAAAAAGAATCATGAACCAAAGATTACTTTTTTCATCGGCATATTTTCAATTACAGAAAAATAAAAGGCTAAAAAGATGCTTAATACCTATGAACTCCAATAATTTTCCCTTTCAAAATGGAGGCAAGAGTGCTTGCCACACCTACAGCCTACTGCTGCTTTGAACCAGGAAAATTTATACAGTTAACAAACAACCTATTTGAGGGAAAATAAAAGAAACTAGATGCGAAAGTTAACATCCTCCATAACAAGAAAAATATATGCAAGCATCATAAATTGAACCAAAATTTCTCGCCAACAACAAAAAATATCATAAATCCCATTGCTACAAACAAAAATCACTCTTAAATCTTATGAGCTAGGATTGCTTTGTTCATCAGCATGTCCACAAAACTGTGGCTGACCTAATCAATAGCTCAACCAGAACTTGCAACCAGATCTAGTAACCTAGTTAGGAAGTTATACCACTCATCCCTAATTTACACAATCCTATCTTATGCCCTCCCCAAAATTGACGGGGGCCAAAATAGGCTTGTTTGGCATCACTCCAGCTTGTGTGAATACCAGGTCAAAAAAGCCTATAACCTGCTCCATCTAGCTAATTTTCATAATGACCCAAATGAGGCCAAGGTACTTGGTACACCTAATGAGGTTTGGTCCAGCATCTGGAAAGTAAACTGCCAGTAAAAATCCTTACCTTCATTTGGAAAAAATTTCATGACGGCCTGCCAGTCAGAATGAATCTCAGACATAGAGGTATTCAGGCCCCTAGCAACTGCCCTTTCTGCCAAGAGGAGAATGAAACCACCAATCATATTTCTAGCTTGCCCCTTGGCAAGGGCTGTCTAGTTGGGATCAGATTTGTCCCTTAGAATATAGGAGTTAGGACAGACTTCAGTAAAACACTGGTTAACAAGGTGCATCACAACTAATAACCTATACCTCCAAGACCATATGGCCTTCTTGCAAGTGATCTTCACCACCCTATGGAAAATCTGGCTTCACAAAAATCAGGTCATCCATGCGAAAAACACCCTAATCCAATTGAAGTGGCGCTCACATATGGAACTCTAATTTGCAGGCACCATGATGCATACAACAACAGAAACAAGCCTTAAACTAAGGAAAGACATGACGCATCCACCACTGAGTTTGTCAGGGACTGGCATCTAAATATCAAAGCTGCAGTGGCAAGGCACAAGAAGAATAAAAGGAGGAGGCACATTTAAAGCCAGAAATATAGCAGGGACCAAAATCTTTGAGGGATGGAACAATTCTAAAGTTGATTCCATAATGTTGGCACATCAGGAAGCTACCTTGAAGTAGTTCTCAAGGCAAAGGAGCAAGGATGCTGGTGACTAATAGTGTTCACCAATAGCAAGAACACAGAGAATGCATGCAAGCACTTTCATTTCCTCCTTCATGTCTGTGTACTAGATTGATATTAGTGAAAACTATAAATAAGATACTGATTCTACACAAAAGATTCATAACCCATCAACTTTTTTATTTCTTTCATAACTAAGAATAGTACTAACTGAAAATAAATGAATCATTGATTCCATACCACCCAAATTGTGAGCAGCACAAAAACATTGAATCAAAGAACACTAAGAAAAGTATTAAGTGGATTCTCAAATTCTTGCATTGAAGAAATGTATATTTAGATATGGGTAATTTTCACCATTCTATTACCTAAAGAAGCACCATAGTTTACTTGTTGGATGCCTGAACAATTAAGTACTTCCTTCCCAACAAAGTCCATGTATTTCGCCTTCACTACTTTCATTATCACACACCACAAATGATTCCTAAGAGCGCACTGCTGTGCAAATGGCTCAAATGCAATAAAGTGGAGTAAAACTTAATTAACCTGAGACTTCATTCCATGTTCAGATTTATATAACAGTAGACTGAAATCACAAAAATTAAAGGTATAGGGTAATATCATCCTATTATTCATTGCATCTTTTCTACAACAAAATAAAATGATTCCATTTTGATTCGAAACTCATAAACATTGAAATTTCTATTAGGGGCTGGCAAGATGAAATAGAAGGTATATTATCAATATCAAATTCTAATAAAAAGAACAAGACCCTCAGGTATTTTAGCAAACACTTTGCGTGAATGTAACAAAAATCAAAATTTATGGGAGGGAGAGGGGGTGGCTTTTTTAGAGATTATATATGCAGCTTCTCGTGTATTAAATACTTATTTGATATTCAAGTAGACAACAGAACTTCTACTTTCTTTTTCTTTTTTTTTTATAAAAGTGAACAACAGAACTATTTAAAGAATAAAAAGGAAAAAAGAAGATAAAAGGCAAAAAATACCTTGAGTTTTGCCAAGAAGAAATGAAACATATATATAATTTGGCTTTGGGAAACATAAAAATATATAAAATAACGGATTAAAGAACATGCAAAGCAAACATTAATGGGAGAAACTCTTTGATTTGAGAAACAAAATAAATTAGTCGTGGAAGAGTCCAATAAGTTGGAAAAGGGAGTGGAACATCACTATACCAGAAGATCCACACCAAAAAAAAAATCTCTATGCTACTGCCTCCAGGTTTTAAACTGAAATGAACACTTCAAACGACCTAAAAAGAAAAATGAAACAGCTAAGCCAAACATTGTCTTGCACTTTCTGTCCAGATCTAGAAGTTCTCAATAGTAAAACCAAAAATGAAAAGCAAGTAAATAGCAAAAAAAAAAGTAATTATAGGCCAATGTGATCAATAAAAAAGTGTGGGCCAATTTTGTCCCTATACATTTAATTGTGTCACTTTTGTCCATCAAATTTTAAAATCAGGGTCCCTCAACTATTAATTGTGTCAATTTCATCCTTCAACTCTTCAAAATAAAATTAATTGTATCCTTATATGTTGACTTGATTTTGTAAGTTGAGAAACAAAATTGATACAATTAAATGCGCAGGGATGAAGTTAAAACGACCTGTATTGTAACAAGACCAAAAGTGTTATTTTTTTGTCAAAATTGGTTTGAATTCAGGTAAGGTTTGGCAGTGAGGGAATTCAGGTTTGAATGGATGCTATCCTTGCGGTTTGTTTTGCTGTTGAAAATAAGTAAGAAAAAATGGTCAAGGAGAATCAAAGATAAGCATAACCTTTTTCCCCCTATGAATGAATGAAAAGTAAACAAACTATACAAACAGAGCAAGCAGCAAACTAAATAGCAACAGAAACCAATCTTACATATAATCGAACTAAAACCCCTCAATTATGGCTATCATACAAGATAGTGAAATGCAAGCCCCCTCCCTCACTTCCAAAGAATTACAACATAAGATTATTCACTAACAATTTTTTCATTCTCATTACAAACTCAACCTAGGCCTTACTCTCTTCTAATCAGAAGCAGAACAGCCTTCTCAGACTTTACATTGCCGCTACATACAAGAGCATTTCTTTGAAGCCAAATATAATAAACCACCATAGACCAAGCAAGTTTGCATATGGTGCTTTCAAAAAATTTACCCTTCAACCAATCCATACCCCACAGAATCACTTAACGCAAGCTATATACCAGGGATTTTATTAAACATCATGACTTAGTCAGATCACTTTCAAGGCAACTCCAGCAGAAGACACACCATGATAGCCCCATTTAAATGGCCTGTCTTGAGTGCAAAGTCAGATCACTTTCTACCACTTCATTCCAGGAGATATAGGGCCCTTTTGGTATGTATGTTTAAACAACAGTTTTCAAGTTTAAAAGATTTTTTTGGAAATAAGTGTGGGTGAAAAAGTGTGTGAAAATACATGTAATATTGTTTAAAAACTGAAAATTATTGTTTGAAAACATGTACCAAACACACTAATAGTTCTTATTTACTCCTATATTCATACATCAAAATCTCAAGATGAAAAAAAAGGTAAGAAAAGTTATCAAGTCTATACCTTCAATTTGACTTATAACTCACCTAACTTCTATATAGAACTGCAATATCATCTTGAAACTTCACAACATGGCTCAATGCATTATTTATTATTCTTTAAGAAGAAGGGAGAAGATGTAACTAAAGATAGAAGCCTAGCTTGGCAAGATGGAGGCATATTTCTTCGAAGTCCAATAAATATGTTCTAATTTTCTTTGATGATGGATACAAAATGGAGTCAGATTCATTGTTGACAAAGGTAAGGGTCATTGAAGATGAACCCAAATCAAATGCATCATTAAATCCCAAACCTGGCCAACCTAGAGGTGAGAATAATCACTAGAATATTGATCACTAAAGCTAAACCTAAATTGTAAAACGAAAAAACAAAGCTAAACCTTTAGACAAATACCCTGCCCCCAATTACAACTTTACCATTCACTAACAAAAAATCCACTTTGCAACCGCAAACTAAGCCTTAATCTCTCCTCAGACTTTACACTTTGTACCAGGTATATACCTAGGATTTTATTAGACACCATGACTTAAATGCCATAGCCTCTTTGAGAAATGATACCTGTTAGAATGGTTAAATGATTAAATTGATCATTTTCTAACAACTTAAGCTTTTGGGAGAATTGTTATTTTAAGATGGTAATATATTACGATACAATCTCAATATCATCCTAAATCTTCAACCAAGTTGAATTCTCATTTCTCTTCTATTTTTAATCAAAAAGTGATAATATTCACATTCAACATAGATAACAAATGTTAAACATTAAGAAATGCATCCACCAAAGAATCAAAAAATGGAGACAAAAAACAAAAGCAAAATTTGAATAAATAAGGATATAGTAAACAAAATTTAAAAAAGAAAAAAAAAAGAAAAAAAAAAAAGAGAGATATAGGACCTTTGTGTTAGCCATAGAGGTCTTGATCTGTTCAGGAGCACAAAGGTTATTGATATGTTTCGAAACATTAAAGGCAACAACCCTGAACCTTACTGGGCAAAAAAAACAATTCAATAAAAGACAAATATTATAATAATAGAAAACCAAATTGCAAGGTGGAAAGAGATCTTGGACTTACCAATTACTTCAATAGCAACAATGCCAACCAGCTGCATTAAAATAAACAAATCAAACCCTTATTTTATAAATAATAATTACAAAGCCGCATCTTGATTTTCCTTTGAATGAGCCTTTGAATTTAGAGAAAAACAAATAAGAAAGTGATAAAGGCACCCAAAGATGAAACAAAAAAGGAGGCATACCTTGGCAAAAAATGGTGTCCTGTGTCCTTTGGGGACCAAGAAAGAAGTTGATATTCTCCAAAATAACAATTCTATTCTGTCTCCATTGTTTAAAAATTGAAGAAGAAAGTGAATAAGGATGATGAGGAATTGAGTGTTTAGAGAGGCTTCTTTTTTAGCCTAATCCTGCCATATGGACAGGGCTGAAGGAGAGCTCCACTTTCTACTGGGCTTCGCCATTAATGTCAAATTCAGAGTTGATTTCTTTTTTGCTGTCGAAGTCAGATTCCGACACATCCAGAATCTCCTCCATGGTTGAAAACCCCATTGATCTAGAAACGAGGAAGACCCACAACAGATGCATTCTACATAGACTACCAACCATTTTATGAAATAAAAGTGATTTCGACAAATCACAACATAGTACAACATGCCTTGGAAACCTTCTTGAAAAACTCTAGCAAAACCACCCACAAATTGTTTTGACTTGAAATTTTTTCCACCATGTCTTTGGGCATTTTTCTTCAGCCTTCTGAGCATGATATGTTACTCTAACTTGACCAACCTCACAATCCACTTTGGTTTTCCAATTTTAAACATAAGATATCCCATCAACATTCCAAACATCACTCCAAATCCATAACCCATTGATATAGCTTGCCAACTAAACCCATTTTCAAGCTCTAAATTGTCTTCTTGTTGTAAGGTCAATAGTTGTGGTTTCTTTGCCTCATGGCTATCGCATATTCTTGACAATGGAAATCCACATAATCCCAGGTTTTCAATGTACGAATCATTATCAAATGTATTGAATTGCTTTCCTGAAGGTATCTGTCCTGTAAGTTGGTTATGTGACAACTTTAAAACTTCAAGCCATAATAGATCTACCAACTGCTTAGGAATCTCCCCAATAAGCTTGTTGAAAGAGAGGTCTAACCATTCAAGATTGCTCAAATTTCCAAATGATGATGGAATATAACCTGTAAGGTTATTGTGAGAAAAGTTGAGCCCTTTGAGTGATTTTAGCCTCCCAATTATCTTTGGCATCTCTCCTCTAAAACTATTGTTTGAAAAATCAATGGTTGTGAAGACAGTTTGGATTCTCACCAACTCAATATACGACCCTTTAATCATCACATTCAAAGAGTCCTGATAATACCCTTCTCCCATATATTTCAACATAACTTTTCCTTCACCCATCTTTGTCATGGCTTTCAAATATTTGAAATATTTTCTTGGCAAAGGACCATTAAACTCATTGTTAGAGATGTCCAGGATTCGCAAATTCGGAAAAGGAAATTTAGTCTTAGGATTGCCTATATGACCTTGAAATTTGTTTGATCTTATGACAAAAACCCGTAATTTTAGAAGACTTCCTAACCAATAAGGGAAGGTTCCATTTATCTTATTACTTCCAAGATCTAGAACTTCCAAGTTCCTACAATTTGCCAAAGATCTTGGCAATGGCCCTTCCAATTGATTGCCATTAAGGTTAATATTCCTAAAGTTATTTCCTTTGGAAAATGTTGCAGGGATGGTACCATGAAGGCTATTCATTCGCAAATCCAACACTGAAAGGACATTAGAGTATACCAAACACTTAGGAACCACACCACTTAAGTTGTTATGAGACAAGTCTAAAACGTCGAGGAAACTTGCGTTGCAAATTAAAGACGGGATTTCTCCGGTTAATTTGTTATTGGAGACAAAGATATATCGTAGACTAGGAAAACTTAGAGTGGAAAATGGTCCCTGAAGCAAATTGTCACGAAGATCAAGAAAATATAATGAATCTCTCCCCACATCCCCCAACCATCTTGGAAGTTGACCGTAAATTCTGTTCTTGGAAAGGTCTAAGAATTGTAATGTTGTTGCTGCTCTTAAGAAAATTGGGAATTCACTAATGTTGCAAGAAGACAAGTTTAACTGTTGAAGATTGGGCAGGGCATAGGTGGCATTATTGTTGGTACTAACTAAGTTATTTGAAAAATCAAGTAATTTGAGATTTTTGAGCTTTGAAAACATTTCTAACTCCAACATAATACTCAAGTTATTTGATGAGAGAGATAGATGAGTAAGGTTAACAAATCTAGACATTGACCTTGGTATAGAACCCTGTAACTTATTATAACCCAAATCAAGATGCTCCAATGAATTGGACTTGAATTCACCAATCTCACCAATGAATTGATTACCATCAAGATATAATTTCACCAAAGAGGGCAAATTGAACAACCAAGATGGCAGTGTCCCATTTAGAAAATTTGAACTTAAGTAGAGATCTTTTAGACTCAAAAGCCCACTTACGTGATTAGGAAGGGGACCAACAAGTTGATTGTTGTCAAGGTATAAACTTGAGAGGTTGGGCAAGTTAAATAGCGACAACGGCAGCAAACCTGTTAAAATATATTCCCCAATAATTAAAAATATTGTTAGTTTATGCGTAAGCCAAAGACCACTAAAATTTAAAAGGGGCAATTAAATCTCACCGCTGAAGTTATTAAATGACAGAACCAAATAAGTAAGTTTTGTAAGGTTCGAAAGTGATGTTGGAATTGACCCAATCAAATTGCAATTCGCGAGATTCAAATTCTTCAAGGAATTCATATTGCCGATAGAATCGGGTAATCTTCCTGAAAAGCTTGTCTCAGAGAAATCCAAGAACTTCAAGAAACTACGGCTCCAATTACACTTTGGAAGAGAAACTTCAAGTTTCCAATTTATCCCTAGATCAAGGGTTTGTATACTGGGAAGGCATATGATGTTATTTTGGAGTTTTCCCTGCAAGTTGCAGCCATGGAAACTAAGAGTTGTGAAAGAGGAGGATAGATTCATCAAAGAATTAGGTCTAATTGAGGACATATCTGACCAATCCAGAAAAAGTTCCCTTAACTGAGTAAGGTTATGAATGACTCTTTCCCATACTGGTGTTTCAATTAAAAGCCCATAGTTGTAAGAAAGATCCAGTGAAACCAACGAAGACAAATGAGAGATTTCATATGGGATTTTGCCAGAAAAAGAGGGATAAGAAAAGTTAAGATGAGTCAAAGTCTTAAACTTGCCAAACTCGGACGAAATTAGGGAGCCACGGAAGTCATTGCCATCGAGATTCAACCTCGTGAGATGGGGAAGAGAGAAGAGGGTACTGTTGGAATGAATAGGGCCATAAAGCCAGCTGCAACTGAGGTCAAGGCCAATAACATGGCGTGTGGTTTGGTCACAGACGACGCCATCCCAAGTACAGCAGTCCCTATCCTCCTTCCAAGAGGCTGTCTTTGGATATGAAATATCACAAATCTGAGAAGCATCTCTACGAAGAGAAAGAGAGTGATTAAAATGGAGTAGAGCAGAGCAAGGTGAGACTGAAGACAAGGAAGAAGAAGATGGAAAATGAAAGAGCAAGGAGAGTAGGCAGAATAATTGATACTTCCAACCTAAACACCCCATTTGAATTTGACACCCAAAAAGAGAAGCAAAGGCAAAAGCAAAACACTGTAAATATATCTGATGTTATGAGCGAGGTGGGGCATGGGATGAGATGAATATAAAATGAAGATTTTATACACTTCCAAGTCAATTGAAGTCTTTGAACGCAGTTACATAAAAATTAAAATAAAATAAAGTAAGAGACTTTTAACACAATTGACTTGACCCTGAGTTGTTGGATTAGAACATTACAGTATCCAACACGCATGTGATCATACCCACCACTAGGATAGGAGCCCCCAAGAACATTCAGTCAAGCTGACACAAATTACTACTTTAATATATTTCTTTTAGTGGCGAGTGAATTTTTTATAGGAGAATCAGTAGTCTCGGAGTTAAAGTTTATTTATTTATTTTATTTATCCAAGTAGCAATTGTGCAAACCTTTGGTAATAAAATTTATGCGGTAAGTTGCTAAAAATATGTAAAAAAGTGATGTCAGTTGTAAGTTTAGTTAAAAACTAATTACAATATATCACTTAATTTTTATTGTAAAATTATTGTAAAAATAGCACTAAAATAATTATATTTAAGCTTATTTCAGGTGCGTTCAAACAAAATTTAGGTTTGTCTCCATTTGGATTGCACATTTCCAGCCCCAAGTCTGCGTTTGTGTTTGAAAGAGTGAGATTTGAAAGAGTGAGACTCATGGCTACAGTACATAGACTAGCCAACTTGCACAAAATGCGTGAACAGTATTTTTCCTATTAAAAAAAAATTTGTTACAGTGTTTTTAACAAAAAGTTTTCAGTTTTCAACAAATAAGTGGTATCCAAATGTGATTGGCAAAAATTATTTTTGCCAACTTATTTTATTATTCAGTTTATTTTTGCTACTATTTATGGGACTTAATGCACTTTTTGATGTTATTCATGAGTCCTATTATACTATTTTAGCTAACTTTTACCTTTATCTACAGTACTTTCAGCAAAAAAATTTCAGTTTTAACAAAATAAGTAATCTCCAACATATGTTTAAATTTTTTATTTAGGATCAAAAAAATTTATATATAATGTTTTTATTTTTTTTTGGACCAGGTCAGGGGTTCAAAATTCATTTTTTCCTGCGTAACAAAAAAGTTGCACAACTCTTCATTTAGTTGGATAGAAGTAGAACATTCAAAACGTATATGATGGTCATGACTCATGATATAAGCGCTTTAACGTCTTTTTAGTGTGCAATGTCTACTATGATGAAGTCCTCACATTTTTATAACTTCCTCAATCATTGTTGAAACAGTCCAAAGGACAAATTCCCACTGCTTATAAAGATAGTCAATAGTGTATTGGTACTAATCATAAGAGCATTCTTATCAAATGTGTCAAATGTCAAATATTTAGCATTTAACACATAAAACACTAAAAAATCACTCTCGTCGGGTGTTTTAAGAGCATCTTCATCAGCTATCTCATAAAGAATCTCATTTTGACACATCAAAAACCTATTTTATTATTTTAACACACCATTTTATAATTCACTATTTATCAAATCTTCTATTCTTCCCTTCTATACATTAAAATAATATATACTAATATTAAAAAAATCATAAATATAAAAAAAAAAAACAAAATAAAAAACACCTTACGTACACAAACACAACCAGTGACAAACACACCACCATAACCAGCACAGCTAAAAAAAATTAAAATAAAATAAAATAAAAGACTTTTAACACATTTGACTTGACCCTGAGTTGTTGGATTAGATTAGAGTATCCAACACGCATGTGATCGCACCCGCCGCTTGGATAGGAGCCCTCAAGAGTCAGTCAAACTGACACAAATTACTACTTAAATTTATTTCTTTTAATAACCAGTAATCAGTGGCGAGTAGATTTTATTTTTTGGGTGTCAATAGTGTCGGAGAATAGTAGAAAGTTTATTTATTTATTTTATTTAAGAATAAGCAATTTTTCATATTAAAATTTAAGTAGCAAGTTATTAAAAGTACTTCAAAGAGTGATGTTTGTTACGAGTCTAGATAAAAATCAACTACAACATACTATTTAATTTTTATTGTAAAATTATTTTGTAAATAATGTGAAAATAGTACTAAAATAATTATATTTAAGTTTATTTCAGCTGTGTTGAAACAAAATTTAAGTTTAGAGTGTTTAAATTTTTTATTTAGGGTAGAAAAAAATTATATATAATGTTTTTTTTTTTTACCAGGTCAGGGGGTTCAAAATTCCTTTTTTCCTGCATAACAAAAAAGTTGCACAACTCTTCATTATTAGTTGGATAGAAGTAGAACATTCAAAACGTATATGATGGTCATGACTCATGATATATAAGCGTTTTAACGTCTTCTCAGTGTGCAGGGTCTACTATGATGAAGTCCTCACATTTTTATAACTTCCTCAAATCATTGTTGAAATGGTCCATACCACAAATCCCCACTACTTATAAATATGTTTCCTATGTCCTGCCATTGACGAAACGACTTTGAGGATCACTAATGTGTAGGCATTCCTTTACATCCAGAAAGATAGTCAATTAGTGTTTTGGTACCGGTCATAATGGCCAGTAACTGTACCAATACCCTTCTAAGATGTACCAATAAAATACCATTCTGCACTAGCCTATATTGACTAACAAGGGATTTTAGGTCCTCCTGCGAGTAATAGAAAAATAATTTAGAAAAATAAATGGTTATAAAATTGGATTAATATACTTTCGCTAATATTTGGGCATATAAAATATTTGGATTTTAAATATTAACTGGTATTGAGATATTTCATTCTCCTTGCCTATTCAAAATGATATTCAATACGGTATGGATTACTTTGACATCTCATTTGTTTCTTGGATTGCCAACCTCAAAGGGTGAAATTTTTTAAGGAAACGGGAAACAAAAGTACTAATAACGTGGTGGAATTGCTCGTATAATAAGGTCAAAATTGAGCAATTTTGCTATCATTTTAGTTTTTCAATCACATGTTTGTTTATAATAATAATACAAAAAAAAAACACATAATTTACTGAAGTCCTTCCCTCTAGACCCTTTTTCTTTTATTTAATTTGATATATTTTTCTTTGATTAGGTTCTCTAAAGAGTTCGCTTCTTGTGACCTTGTTTCGTCATATTAACTAATTTGAGTGTTTGTATGAAAATATATATGATTATTCCTGTTAGAGAATGGAGAGAACAATAAATTTACTAATAGATTAATCTCTAACACAGTATGTGAAATAACTTATATATTGCAAGATGACTCTCACCACCAAGGATTAAAAAGGAACAAATTTTCTTTCTTACTCATGCAAAAATAGTGTCAATAAGCAACAAAAGAGAAAATATGTATTCTTATATCACTTCCAGGGGTTTCTGGCTTTAGGCTAAAAAATCCCTCTTAAAATAAGGAAACACTTGACAAATTTCTTTTGCAATAAAATTAAACATAAGAAAAAATGAAGTGATTACCTTTAAAAGAAGTGTATTGCATTTATACAAGAAGACTAGAAGCACATAGATTTCATATGTTTAAACCGATAATGCTCATTGTTTTTATCTAGTGGACTTCATTTAATGAATGGGTGCTACTCAGAGGCAATGGTTTCATTTCGAGACCAAATTGATAGAAGATAATAGAAGATAGAAGAAAAGTGTAAAAAATAGTTTTAGGATCACAAATTATTCCACGACTTTGACATGGTAGATTGTAAGTGGTTATCTATCACTTACATATAAACCCACCATCATTACCAATCATACTCTACCACGTCACAACTGTGGCAAGAAATTGTGAAAGATTATGTGGTCCTAGACTTTTTCAAATGTAAAATGAGAGAAGAATGCTAGGATAGCTAATCGTAGGAGCCTACATTAATTGCTAATGTCTTTTTTCTTTTTTTGATAAGTCAAAATATATACATGTAATTGCTAATGTATTTCTCAAGATTATTAAACCATTGAAGAGCCAATAAAGTATGTGGCTTATTCCAATGCCTTATATATGCGATTTTCCTCATAAAACAAGGCCTCCAAGGATATGAGCCTATCTAGTAATGTTTGCATCACCAACAACATTTAGGACTGCAACATTTAAAAACACTTTATTCTGGTAAAAAAACATTTAAACTTAGGGATTAGATGGTAATATATAATAGGAAACTTTCTATAAACCGCCACACCCACACCCACCCCCCCTCCCCCCCTTCTCTCCTTTAACTTCTTGATAAATTAGTTGTATTCTATTGATACCTTAAGACCCATTATATAAGTACAACTGCTCTCTAGTTGACTAAGCAAAGTGAAATTTAACACAACTAGGCAGCATATCCATGTCCACAAATCAAACACAAACTGCAAACAGTGTTGACAAGCATCTCCATTACAATGCAAGCATGCCAAGCAAAATCAAGTGCTTAATCATTTCAGTACACACTAAAACCAAATTGCATATCATCGAGAAATACTAACATAATAATGATGTAGCCACAAAAGGAATTTAACATAAACAACTACAACGAGGCAAGGAGAAGCTTAACAAAATTGGGCAGCACATCCATAATAAGAAGATATCACATATATCATTGCTACAAAAAGAATTATGAACCTAAGATTGCTTTGTTCATCAGCATATATTCAAATTTCAATTATAGAAAAACAAAAGGCTAAAAAGATGCTTAATACCCATTAAGTCCAATAATTTTCCCTTTCAAAATTGAGGCAAAAATGCTTGCCACGTCGCCTATTGCTACCTTGAACCGGGAAAAGTTATACAATTAAGAAACAACCTAACTGAGGGAAAGTAAAAGAAACTAGATGCAAAAGTTAGCATCCTCCATAACAAGAAAAATTTATGCAAACATCAAAAATTGAATAGCAATTTCTTGCAAACAACAAAAAATATCACAAATCTCACGAATTGCTTTGTTCATCAGCATGTCCACAAAACTGTGGCTGACCCAATCGATAACTCAACCAGAACTAGCAAACAAATATAGTAACCTAGTTAGGAAGTTATACCACCCATCCCTAAGTAACAAAATCCTATCTTACTCCCTCCCTAAAATTGATGGGGGCCAAAATAGGCTTGTTTGGCATCACTCTAGCTCGGGGTGAATACTATGTCAAAAAAACCTACTAATTGCTCCATCTAGCTAATAGGCATAATGATCCAACTGAGGTCAGGGTCAATGATACAATTAATGAGGTATAGTCCAGCATTTGGAAAGTAAACTGCTAATGAAAATCCTTACCTTCATTTGGAAAAAAATTCATGACAGCCTGCCAAATAGAATGAATCTCAAACATAGAGGTATTCTGCCAAGAGGAGAATGAAACCACATCTCACATATTTTTAGTTGGTCCCTTGGCAAGGGCTGTCTAGTTGGGATCAATTTGTCCCTTAGAAAATCAGAGTTAGGACAGACTTTAGTAAAACACTGGTTAACAAGGTGCATGCGGCCTTTTTGCAAGCGATCTTCACCACCCTATAGATAATCTGGCTTCACAAAAATTTGGTCATCCATAAGGAAAACACCCTAAACCAATTGAAGTGGTGCTCACATCTAGAACTCTCATTTGTAGGTACCATGATGCATACAACAACAGCAACCGGCCTAAAACTAAGGAAAGACACGATGCATCCACCACTGAGTTTGTTAAGGAGTGGCAACTAAATATCAAAGCTGCAGGAGAAAGGCACAAGAAGAATAAAAGGGGAGGACACACATTTAAAGCCATAAATATAGCAGAGACTAGAATCTTTGAGGGATGCAACATTTCCTAAGCTGATTACATAATGTTAGCACATCAGGAACCTATCTTAGAAGTAGTGCTCATGGAAAAGGAGCTAGCATACTGGTGACTAGTAGTGCTCACCAATAGCAAGAACACAAAGAATGCATGCAAGAATAAAGTTAAATCCTAGTGGAGGAACCAAATTCCGTTAGCAGACCTGAACTTTCCATGATAGGGCTAAATATACTACCAAGCCACCTGTGCATTTTGGTAGGGTTAACCCAACTATATTGTAACATAGTTGTTTGTTGCTTGCTATGTGTTTTGATCTCATTAGCAATAGTGCTTAACTAGTGTTTTAAGTTATTTTCTTAACACACCTATCAAAACAAAAAAGTATGATATCTTGGACTCTTAATTTGGATTATCTATATTTGATTATGAATTTGGATTGTGAATTTTACAGGGGAAAATGTATATTTATAATGTTAAGACAGGATGGAATAGAAGGCTTTATGAACATGGTGGAATAAAAGATGATTGTTGCTTGCTATGTGTTTTTATCCCATAAGTAATAGTGCTCTGAACTAGTGCTTTGAGCTGTTTTCTTAACATACCTATCAAAACAAAAAAGTATGATACCTTGGACTCTTAATTTGGATTATCTATATTTGAGTATGAAGTTGGATTGTGAATTGTACCAGGAAAAAATGTATATTTATAATGTTCGGAAAGAATGGAAATGAAGGCTTTATGAAAATGATTCTAAAAAAAATGATTGTGGCTTCAGCATCGGTGCACCCCCCCCCCCCCCCCTAAAAAAAAAAACAAAATGATTAAAGTTGGTATTGGACATTGTGCAATTGGCAAGCCAAAGATCATTCATTCTGCATTAAATAGACTCTTACATCAGAATTGGGGTTTTAATTTAACTTTTATGGATCAAGTTCCATACTTCTATTTCTTAGCAAGTATGGTACTTTGAAGTTAATGTCTTAAATTTACCTAGTTCTTTCTTTATTGCATCCACTGGTGAGAAAATATTAACTTATTCACAAGATATTAAGAGAGGGAAAGAAAAACAACAAAATGAAATGGAGTCAACAAAACAATACATCTAAGCCTAAGTACTTTAGTGGGACTGAAAACATAATGCAAAACATGCTAAGGAAGGATAGATAACACAATAGTTCCAAAAGAGGAGTATAAACAGGTCATTTTCAATTCTTTTTCTCTAACCACCCAAAGCAAGCAACATCGGCAGATGAGCTGTTTTTTCAAGGAACATGGCTTTACGAGAATGTTTTTAGTAAGAAGATATACAAGAAAATTATTTAGCATAAACATCTAATAGTTGACAGAATGAGAAGCTTTAAAATAATAATATAAGGAGAGCATGAAAGAACATGTAGTATGAATGTGAAAACATATAATTAAACAAGGTCACCACTCACCACAAAATTGCCAACAAAGAAAAATTTAAGCACATCTCTCTATACTTTGTAAGTTATAAGTGGCAAGAAATATGAACTTTGCTAGATAAATAAGGGTTCTCAAATTTGACAGCCAACAGTGACCATGTTTTTAATATAAGTAATTAATGATTATATTAAAGAAAATTTGAAATGAGCATAAACAATTTTTTGTATAGATGCTGCATACTCAAACATCACCTCAATATAATCAAAAGCGACCATTACATTACTAAGCTATTTATCTTAAAGATAAAGCAACTTAATTAAGGTAATCAATCAATAATGATAAATTATATAGAACAATGTTATATCAAACATTATTTACTCCTATCTAATGTATTATCAATGCCAAGTATATATGAAGAACAAAATTAAAAAAAACAATATTCCATAAAAAATAAAAATAAAAAACAATAAATAAATAAAAATCATGAAATGAAATGCATCTTACCTATTTTTGTTAGTATGAAACCATACCATTGGCAGCTTTGTCGAGCAAAATGAGACTCTCAACGTAAGCATCGACAAAATTATACTTATATCCAATAATCCCAAGATCCTTAGTCTCTTTGGTCTCAAGATCTTGCGACACGAGGTGTCCTCCACCCATTTCGAACACAATCTTACCACTCCTTGTGAAACCTACTGCCCTCAGTATATAGTCTCTTGAAAGGAAGCCACCTTGACTAGTCATAGTTAAACTTAAAGCTTAAGTCCATGAGGAAACAACACCATACTGTTTCATCACCCATATATTGAGACAGTGACTATTATAGTCTTGGTGAAAGAAGGCAATAGAGTTCCCATATGTGGAAATAGGAGAGCAAAGCCGCATATTTTCACAAGTATAGGCTGGAAATTCTGGCATCATCATCATGATGCAAAGGGTACACTTCTCTGTCACCTGTGGGTATGGTACTAAACTTTTAAAATGGTTGTGTGGGAAGCCTGAAGAGGAGGAGGTTTTTGTGGGAGTGGTGGAGATGGGTTGAAATGAAAGTTGGGTTTTTGATTAGGGATTTCCATGTTTTTGAAACAAAGGTACAAACAATGATGGATTTGATAGGTAGGCAGTGGGTAAGAATATCATCAGGTAAAAATCCCCATCTCTTCTCATTATCTGACATTGCTGCTTAGCTTAGTTTTGTCAAAGAGAGATGAAGAAGGTTAGGGTTTAGGGATGAAGGTTGTGGACTGAGTGGAGTGTAGCTGCAGAGAGTGTACCCGTGTTTTATAGGATCAGATTAGACATCGTTTGGATCTATTTATATCTTGGAGGAAAACAACGTTTGGACTTTGGATATATTTTATTATGGGTTTTTTGGTTCCACAAAAAAAAAAGGGTTTACCAAAGCATATTTGTTTACATTTAATTTAATAAAGAAATATTTTACGGATCAGACATTTCCTATTGTTTATGTGTCATGGACATTAATAATCTATTTTAGACTTTAAAAGGCCTCTTATTCCTGTAAAAGATCCTCCCTTTGTTTTTCTCAACAAAAAACAAAAGTAGCATAGTGAGATGTGGCTTAGTGGTCTTGGTGTGAACGCAGGAGCACCAAGTCTCATGTTCGATTTTCAATAGGCAAATTGTGGGATTTTGTTTGCAATTATCTCTAACTTCTAGCTCTCTCATGGGATTATGGTGAGGTCTATGGTCATCCTGACTACAATAATTATGACTCAATTCAACATTCTCTAATGGAGAGTACTCCTATAGTCACACCCAAGAGAGTGAGTCACAATGGTCGCCCCTGCCCCTCTTATTTTTCGTTTTAAAAAAAAATAAAAAAGGTTTGCCCTTTGTCATCCTCATGGACTTCATAAACCTCAGTTCTTCTATGTTTAAAAACCTCTCTTGCATGAACTTCAAATAATAGCCTATTATTGCCCTATAGGTAATAGTTAAAAAATATTAAAAATGAAATCCTCTCTTGTATAGCTTAATATATATATATACTTCTTACCCAAAAAAAAATATCTATATATATATACACACACATAGAGGGAAACACCATTTTGGTAGCAATGCAATCCATCCAAATTATTTTTAATTTCTAGTCACTCTGGTTCTTACTATCAAATCACAATTTTTCTTGCACTTTCTTGGCAACCGAATACAAAATGACAAATCAAATTTACCATTTTTTTTTTTTGGTGGGTAAAGACCAATTTTCAATTATAGCAGACAGTAGTATCACTTCAGCAACTAAAACAAATCCAAAGTTGGATCTAAAATGACTGTAAATTGAAAATAACATGATTCAATTTGATTGCTACTAAAAGAGAGTGACCAAATTAACAACTATTAAAATGTAGGGACCAAATTAACATTGACCCCAAAAATATACGGCCCCAAAATGATGTTTTGTGCTCGCCTGGGGATGATAACTTGGATTGAGGTAGCCAACTTTATTGCTGGATATATGAAAGTGAACCTTTGGCCAACGTATGAAATTACTTAATCAACCATTTCAATTGATAGTTCATCCATGTGTTTGATGGTTGAATATGCAAGTTTAAAAAGTTTAATTAGTGTTATATAATTATTTGAAGTGTTCATGCCTTCAGGAAACTTTTTTTTTTTATAGAGGAAACGATAGTAGACTTTATTCAATAAAATCATGTTGTACAATGCGGAAGAGGAAAGAGGAAAGAGAGGCATTCTTCTTACCAAACAATGGCCTCCTCATCCTCTTTTGCAGCACTAGCCAAAGCTAAGGCAGCACAATTATATCATAGGGGTATACTATTACCATCAAAAGAAACAAAAGAAAAGCTATCTCTAATTAAACTAATGTCCTCAATAATCCAGGAAGCTTCTAAACAGCAGGCTCTGTCCGAATTCAAGAGGTCCACAAGCTCAACAAAGTTACATTCCACCATCACTATTAAGAAGCTGGTATTTTGACAGAACAAAAGCGCCAATCTCATCACCGAAGCTACTGTGCAGAGGGGATTTAAATTTTTCTACAGACGATGACATGATGCCGCTAAAACTTCACCTTTACCATTCCTTGTGAGAAAACCGAACCCCACAGAGTTGCTCTTCCTAGATTGAGAAATTGCCAGGTTGAGTTTATGGATTGAATCAGAAGCTGGGGGCTGCCACTTTGCTGTCTGAAGCTCAGCAACCCAAGTCTGCCTGTGCCATACTTCCATAAACTCTAATTGTTAAGTATCAGTTCGAGCCTACAAATCCTTGGATGAAGGAATTTTGTTCTCAACAATCAGCTTGTTCCTGCCTTCACGGAACTTTAATATGACATCTACGCATTAAAGTACTGTGACATATACAATAAAGTTTGTTTTATCTGTAAATAATAAATTGTGGTGGGATAGATTTAAATTGCAGCATATGTCTATTTTTATTTTTATTTTGCTAATGGGGATAGTAGTCAACACCATTGGTCATGATTACTCATCAATTCCATTAGATTTTCTTTCTTAAACTTGTAATCATTCCATGATATCAAAAGTAAAACTCACATGTTATTTATAACAGACGTCACGACAATAAAGATAAGATTAGACATGTGTAATATGCAACTATCTTTCTTTCTCCTTCTTTTTCCCACCTTTAACTTTCTATCATCATAGATGTATTCTATAGATACCCATAAATCCATTAAACAAGCATAATTGCTATATAATTGCATGACTAAGGACAAATTTAACACAATTGGATAGAATATCCTTTGTCCCCAAAATACACAGGTGAGTATCTTCATTACAATACAAGTATTGTAGACAAAAGGTGGTTAATAATTTATGTAAACACACTGAAACCATATTGCAAATTGTCCAGAAATACGAACATAACAATGATGTAGCCATAAAAGGAGTTTAACATAAAGAACTACAATCCATTTTGACATAATAAACTAATTCCTCACTAAGAAGTTAAACACTATCAAAAAGCTTTGCTGAATCTTTTCTTTTGCTAAGTTAAAGTCTGTTACTTATTCACAACTCATCATTGACCACGATTGCGAAAAGTCCTGCAAGAAATTAAGAACTATAAGTGCATTATTGAATAATCACTAAAAGTAGATAAAAAAACAACAATTAGTGTAGTAACCATATAGGAAAAACCTACATCTTTTTTTTTGTGTGTGGATAATTTAGAAAAAACCTACACCAATAATTGCAGTTTTTTAGAATTTACATATTAAGAAGCACTCCAGGCCTTTACCACATGAACATGCACACTGAGGGGGATGGGGGACCAAGGTAAATGATCTAAAGTATAATCCAATGCCAGCAATTATATAATAAGAAGATATTTTACTACTTAACAAAGGGAAATTGATTCTTAAAGAAAATAGAGAAAAAAAAGGCAATTGTAAAGAGACTACACAGTGTTCCAAAAGAAAATATGAAAGTAGAGATATCAAACAATTCATGGTAAGACAAAGAACACAAATACAATATGACATCAACTATATTTTACAACCAAAAAAAATATTTGAAAGCAAAGCCAAAGCCCACCAAACAAACCACAAAATACTAGTAAGAGTAAGAGTTTGTATCATCCATCAACATTCTCTAAAGGCTAAGGTACCAAGACCAAGAGACACGTTGAACCCACCATGCGTATCGAAGGTGACATTAGGATAAGGAAGTTGGAGAATCTTTCTAACACAAGTGTTCCACAAATAAAATATGTCAGTGTATGTGAATAAATCATCAGAAAGGCAGAGCAGACTGTCACAAGTACTGACCACACGGAATACTGGGCAATAAGACTCAAGGTCTGGACCGTGGAAAGGAAATCTAAACTTGTGTGTTGTTCTTCAGTGATATCATCATCATCATCATCATCATCATGATGCAATGTATACACTTCTCTGTCACCTGTGGGTATGGTACCAAACATTTCAAATGGTTGTGTGGGAAGCCTGAAGAGGAGGAGGTTTTTGTGGGAGTGGTGGAGATGGGTTGAAATGAAAGTTGGGTTTTTGATTAGCGATTTCCATGTTTTTGAGACAGAGGTACAGACAATGATGGATTTGATAGGTCCATAGGTAGGCAATGAAAAATATGGGTAAGAATCTCATCAGGTAAAAATCCCCATCTCTTCTCATTGTCTGACATTGCTGATTAGCTTAGCTTAGCTTTTAAAGAGAGATGAAGAAGGTTAAGGGTTTAGGGATGAAGGTTGTGGACTGAGTGGAGTGTAGCTGTAGAAGGTGGCTAGGAAATCAAACAAAACACACAGATTTGCGCTTGGCACGTACCAATTCATATAGTGACATTTACATCTTCTCTTAAGAACCTAACCCAGCCTAACTAGTCAAATTTCACCTTGGCTTATAAACCTTGTCCAACTAATTTTCTTGAGCCATGGCCCATGGGGGTAATAAATTGTATGATCTTATTCCACTGTCAATTACTAAGCATGCAAATCTTGAATCTTGAGTCTAGTTGGAAATAACCTTAGCAGCATAGTGGAATTGGACTTGCTTTTAAAGCTTAGAAATTTTTGTGACCTCAATCTTGCAAAAGTCCAAAACTAAAGCTTTTAATATTGGCTACATGTAACTTATGTAAGTATGTAACTTAACCGAGTTCTCAATTTTACTATGTTATCAGAATAAATTGGGGTTTTGAATCTTTGCTACAACAAAAATTCATGGTCAAATACCAAAATGGATATTCGACATGGAGAAATTAAGTCTGTTGTCTTTGCATCTAAAGTTCAACAACCTTACAGGTTTTGAGTATTCCAAACATACACTCCTGCTTTTTCTTCCATGGGATAGTTTTACTTATTTTGGACCTTAATTCCAACAAGTTGCAAGGATCACTCTCAACATGATTTCGCCAACAACACAATGTCCGGTGCATAAGAATAAAACATAAGCATCTGTCCTCACCTTTTTTGTTTCTTTATTTTGAACCCAAAAAAAAAAAATGGTAAAGGGAACTTTAGGAAGAAAGTCTTGAAATGCTGATCTTTGTTTCTTCCATGTTTCTAATGGAAGTATAAGTTTAGTTACTAGACTCTTGACTATTTTAATCTAAAAGTAGGTACTCCAAAAATATCATAGTATGAACTATGACTATGATCACCAAACACATCTTAGTTTACTTTTAGTATTAGTCCATTACTGAATTTTCAAGAAATCTAGAATACTAAATTTATTAAGAAAAATTTAAAGTGATTCATTATTTATTATATTATTTTGATATGAATATAATATAATGTATTGCTTTAATAAGAATTAGGTCTTAAACAATGTTTTCTTTGCTATATAACTTAAAATAATTTACATTCTTTTATTGTTGTTAATAAATTTACAGTATTTCTTAATAATTTATTGCACTAGGTTAATACTAAATTTTAATTTAGTTTAATAAGCATGGTAGAATATCAAAAAATTAATTATTAAGAAATATTGCACATTTTTAATGCAATAAATAAAATAAAGATATATAAATATGAATGATATTATTGAACAAATTATAAATGACTTTAAAAAATAAAAATAAAATTAAGTTGCGTTTAATCCAAACCTTTTACCTTGTTTTGGGTTCAAATTGCACCATATTTTCAAGGTAGCCAATCAATCCATTCATCCCATTATTTTTGGGATTTTCCAACCCATAAAAAGAACCACTGTAGGACATTGTAAATGATTGTGAGGAAAATTTGAAAAGAATGTGTACCTTTTTTTTTAAAGTAGAATATCATAAATTTTGTCATAATATTTTGAAACTTTTTAATACATATGTATACACAGTCTCCTACTATGGGTGGCGTGTCCTCAACCCAAACTTTCTGTAATTGAGAACCCAAAACTCAAAAGCTGTAAAATTTGCTAAAGTTACATTTACAAACAAAGTTCACACCATTAATGTGCATTGATCCATCACTTGTTTCCCATTTACAAGCTGCTACTACATTTCTCATCAACAAAATCATCAAATTTGGCGAATACTAATTGTGGAAGTAAGAAATTAACTCGAGCTTAATTACTTGCTTATAATCACAATTAATTTCTATTATGGGTTCTGTAAGTGCACAATTGCACCTAGACCCAAGAACAGTTATGGGCTCAGGCCCAATGAGCCTTAAACAATACGAATTTGTAGAGTGTGGGCTTTAAACCTAGGTTAGAAGTGTGTGGGGATTAAATGACAAACTAAAGATTGCCAGTACCTGGAAACAACAAGGAATAATGTAAATAGGCCTCCTCGGATGTAAGCCGAGAGTTGTTCTTATATTATATCTCTCTCTTTGTCTTTTTTATTTTTAGGTTACAAAAAGTTCCGTCCCGTTTCTGTTCTAGGTTTCTTTCTTAAATACTCCTCTTTTTAATACTTTATACACGTGTTGCCACAACTCCTCCCTTAGCCTAGATATTTCTTTTCTTAGTGCCTTTGAACAGTAACTAAAAGTTTCCCTTCCACTGTTCAAGTGTCACTTCCCCATTAATGCGGCCAGGGTGGTAGGTGCAGGGTCTTTAATGTGGAGGTAGCAGCCTTTACCTTTGACATTTTTCCCACATCAGTGCTTCTAGGACATTCAAGGGTTCACCTCCTTTAACCATTGGTCTTGACCGTGTCATTCCCTATCCTTTACCATGAAGTCCCGGGTTCTCTGGTGTCAGTACGAGGGGAAAAACATCCTGGGCTGGATCTTCGGATCCTCGGCTTATGGGCCGACCCGTAATACTAACAGGCCCTAAACCCAAGAGCAGGTCGGCCTTCCTTAGCATGACCCATCGGCCCATATTCCCATCAAGGTATCTTTACTCCCCACAGGTTCAATACAATCCGCAATGGAAATTTGAATAAGAACTAAATAACTCTTTGCTCTAAAAATAGTGTCAAGGACTTTATTCATATAATTTTTCTGTTACATTCCTCACTGTGTGTTTCACTCCTCTCTTTCTTTTCTTCTTGCTCTTGGAAAATCTTTCAAAAGACCGCTCGCTTATCTGTCTGTCTCTTTCCTTTTATACTCTCCCTTCTTCTCCTTTTTTTTTATTTATTATTATTATTATTTTTTTATCCTTGTCCTTTGCTTGGTCTGCTTCATTTTCTTCTCCATCATGTGCTATAGTAGGTATTGTCTTGATATAGTTGGACAACCTTCTATCCCATCAGGCTCTTCTTTTCTCAAGGTTACGATGAACAAAGAAGACTTCTTGTCTTATTCTGATCAGTTATCTGTTGCATTAAATACAACTACGTCAGGATTTGCAGTTTGAGTTACTACACGTTAGAGCATCCGCAACAGAGGTTGTGTATGCTATATCTAAGCCCATTTTACAATTGAAAGCCCAAAAGAAGCCTAAAAGAACCACTTCAGTGGAACTTGTAAAGTGAGAGTATTGCAAAAAAATTTGCAATTGTGCTATAGTGTGATTCTAAATGTAGAATCACATTGTAGCTTAATTGTAAAAAATATATTAACATTTTATTTGTAAATATTAGTTCTTCTCTCCACGGTCTCTCATCTCTTTCCATCGCTAAAACTCAAACTCATACCAAGCTTCTCTCTTCTCTCTCATTCCCTCTCTCTCTCACCATTACTGCCAATTCACCCACCCATCTCCAAATCTCTTTAATCTTAGGCTTTTCTCTCTCAGTCGGTCTCTCATCTGGGTATTTTTGTGGTTTCTGGCGGTGGAGATCGGCGAGTGATTTGGGTTTCTAGCGGTGGAGATCGGTGAGTTATGTGGGTTCCTGGCGGCGGTGGGTTTGTGACTGATGTGGGCATGGGTCAGGTGGTGCAGCGGCGGCATGGGTCGGTGGTGGGTTTCTGGTTTTGATTTTGGGTTTTGGATTTTGATTTGGATCAAAGATCGGAGATCGGCGAGTGATTTGCTATGGATTTTGGATTTTAATTTTGGATTTTGATTTGGATCAGAGATCGGTGAGTAATTTGCTATGGATTTTGGATTTGTTGTAATTTTTTATTGTGATTTTGCTGGGGTGGCAGGTGGATTTCTGGTGCTTGATTGATTTGGGTTTTTTTTTTTGTGATTTGCATGTTGTGATTTTGTTGGGTATAGGTTTGCTAGAGGTTGAGGCTGGTGCTAGAGGTTGAGGGAGAAAGAGAGGAAAAGGAAGAGAAAAAGAGAAATAGTAAAAAAATGATTAAAAAAGAATATTTTAAAAAAAAAAGAAAAAATAGAGTTTTGGGATGTTGGGTGTATTGTAAAATGGTATGGTATAATTGATAAAGTAGTTTTTTGGGATGGTAAAATATGATAGAATTAGAAAAACCAATGCTGATGCTCTTAGAAAGGGGAAAAGAGGAACATATGGAAGATGATTTTATTTTTAAGGAAGTTGCAATTGGTTTCTGGATGAGTTTTTATTTATTTTTTTGATGATGTGACATGGGTAGTTTTTTTTTTTTTTAATAGAAAACGTGCTGTGGTTGTTTTATTTTGATAGAAGGTGAGAAGAAGGTACGGTAGTTTTAGCAATGTATGAGGTAGGGTTTGTTTGGATACCGCTTATTGCTAAAAACTGAAAACTTATTGCTGAAAACACTGTGACAAAATAATTTTTAAATGTGTGAATAGTGTCGTGGAACCCAGTTTTAAAGCAAAATTTGTTGAATTATGTACTTGTGGGTCCCGTGAACAGTGCATGAGACCCAGGGAAAAATCGCCAAACGCAAACGTCCCCTATTATCAGTATATGTGTGTGTGTATATATATATATATGTATGTATGTATGTATGTATATACAGGATTTTTGTGACAAATCTTGGGCAGGAACTTTGTATTTGTCCACTATCTAGTGGAGGTTTTTTACCGGTTTTCACTTTTTTGTTTTTAATTTTTGTTGATTCACGGTTTTAGGATGGTTATGAAATCTGGATTGTTCAAAGAACCATACAAGAAATGTTCAAGGTTTTTAAGATTAGATCAAGATTGAATCAAGATGATATCATTATTAATTTAATTTAATAATTATTTAAAATATAAATAAATACATTAAATTAGTAAAAAAATGAAAATTTGACTAAAGTAGTTAAAATAAATATAGAAATTTATTTTGCAAATAAATATTTTTCCACCTAAGATTTATGGTGAATTTATCAAAAAAGAAACATTACTTTAAATACTAACTGGTACAAAAATTTATTGTAAAAACTAGACTCATTACAAGTGGTTTACGTGCGCAATAAGATTTTTTTTTAATTTTTTAATTTTAGGTTTAGTGAACTAATATCTAAAAGTGAGATAGAGATAGTGTCCTAAATTTCAGGATTTTGGTAAAAGTTTGAAACCCTAAAACTTATATGTACTCTTTTAAAAATAGTAAATTACTCTTTTAACCAGTTTGTGTTTTTAAATTTAAATTTTTTTAACTAAAAGACAGAGGTATTTTAGAAAGTTTAAGAATTTGTATAAGGGTATTTTAGTATGCAAAATAATAAAACCTAAACATGGAATCCTATTATTTATTTATTTATTGATATAAAGTAGAAATTTTACTATAGCCTATTCTAAGTGTATATATATATGTGTAAAACTCTCTCTTATAGACTTGAATTCCCAACCCTTGTCTGAATTTGTAGCATAACCATTGTACCAAAAGTATGAGGTGAAATCATGTAATTAATAACATATAGATACTATGAAAATATTTTGTAAAGACATCATTAACCCAATATAAATTTAAAACCTATTTTTTTATGCCTTCCCTGCCAATATCACGTCTAGTCTCATTAAAACATCAACTTCACTGGGTGAGTTTCTTGTTTTTAATTTTTATTTATTTATTGTTTTAACGTCATTTCTTATATTTAAATTAATTAAATTAAGGGTAATTTTAGAAAAAAATAATATTTTATTTTATTTTCCATTTCACATGAGAGTGTATTTTGAATTTTTAATAGTTGGAATAGTTAGTAATATACGATATGTATAAGATATGGTAATTATACGAATGAGTATAACTCGACATCTTTTATAAAAAGTACGTTTCAAAAATTCGGTAAAAATATATGGAAATGAAAAAAAACAATACTTGTATAGTACAAGTATAATACATCTACTTTTTTAAAAAATTAACAAAAATACGGAAACATTTTTCATATAATTTTTTTGAGATAACTACAAATATTAAATCATTTCTAGGTATTTCTATCTCACATTAAAAAAAAAAAAAACAAATCAAGTCTAGGTAAGTAATTAAAAGAGAGAGAGAGAGAGAGATATGCAAATATAATAATAGGTGAAAGAGATGTATATTTTTTAAAGGTAATAGAGAGTAAAATTTATTACATTGATGTGGCGTTTGGTACGGGGTAATATTTTAGGATTCTCAGGAATGTTTAAAGATTCCTATGTTTGGTTGCAAATCACGCTAAGGAATCAGATGCCAGGAGAATCTGGATTCCCCTCTCAGTAGGAATGTGGATTCCCTTTAAAACAGGTGGGAATCCAGATTCCCAAGCTTAAAAAAAATTGTATTTTTTATAAATTGACAATTTTAACCCTTTTTTCATAATCATTTAAGCAATTAACATAAAATATAAAATAAATTATTATGGATTAAACTCTTTTAAAATTATTATTAAGAATAAAAGCATTTGAGAATTTAAATAGTTATTTTTGTATTGTACCTGTCATTTTGAAATATTAGACTATAATTTTAATGAATTTTTCATAATTAATAGTTTATATTTGGTTTTTCATTATTTATTTAGAGGAAGATTTTTTTTTTTTAAGAACTTGGTAGTTCACATTCAAATCTAAGGATAGAATAGGAAAAATAAATAATTCATTTAAGATTATGGAAATAAACCAAGCGTTATCATCTCACATTTCTAGGAATCTTAAGATATTCCCAATGAAACCAAATGAAACCAAACATTGGAATAGCTACATTCTTAGGAATGTGATTCCTAGGAATCACATTCCTAAGAATCTAGATGCCAAGAGTAATGTGGATTCCCCCGTACCAAACGCCACATGAGAGAAATATAGTATTTAAGAATAACTTTATTGATGGGAACTGTGAGCCACTTAGGCAGAATTTAGAGCATTCACATAGAGTCCGTTTGGATAGAACTTATTGCTGAAAACTGAAAACTGAAAACACTGTACAAAAATAATTTTTTAATGTGTAAAAATTACTGTTCATCCCAAAAAGTACTGTTCATTGGCCTAAAATCACTGTTCATGGCCAATGAACAGTGACACATGCGCGTGGAAAAAAAAAAAAAACGGCCAGACGTGGACGCAACTGTGCTATCCAAACGCCCTCATAATGCTATTTTAGCACCCAAAACCCTAAAAAATTCACTACATCAATGGTGCCAAAGTCAAGTTTTTTAAGGTGTTAAAATAGATAAAATTGTTTTTTGAATTGCTAAAACTTCAATTTATTAGAACCTTGATGTGAATCCTCTAAGCATTCACATTAGTTTATGTCCAATGGAAAAAAAAAAGTGTAGAATTTACATAGTTTTGCCTGAAAATGACCTACATTAGTCTGTGTATAATTGTGTTAACTTACAAATTTGCTACAATAACTGTGTAAATTTACACCGATACTATTCATTTTGTATTTAGTTGTTTATTTATTTTATTTTTTTTATGTATCTCGAGGATGAAGAAAGAAAGTGGACGGTGGTTGTTATGTGTGAAGAAAGAGAAGCAATTAAAAAAGGATAAATTACAATCTACCCATTTGTGGTTTGGTTGAAATTTATGTTGCTTACTTGTGGTTTGAAATTTGGCACTTTACCCACCTGAGGTTAGCTCAATTAGATTTCTATAACTTGCATTTGTTAGACCTCAATATGTTATTTTGTTCCATTTTTATGTCTTTCTCATAAAAAATACAAAAAATATAAAAATACAAAATCAAATATGATAAAAAACTATCCATCGGAATACTTGCATCATAGAATTTCAAATCATAGGTAGGCAACTTAAATTTTGGTCAAACCTTAGGTTGATAAAGTTTCAAATTTTAAACCAAATGTAAGGAACTTAAATTTTAGTCGAACGACATATGGGTAAGTTGTAATTTGCCAATTAAAATTTTTTTAAAAATTGATATTTTAATAAAATATAGTATAAAATAAATAATCTAACATAAAGTTTTTTTTTGAAAAGTAAGTAGGTAAAACTGAGAAGGTAACAAAAAAAAAAAAACCTTGTTTAAGCCAAGCTTTATTTTTATATTTGTACTAGTCACTAACCTGTACGATTTATGAAAAAATTATTGACTCTGAAAAAAATCCAACAATAAGTAAATAATCAACCAAAAATATAGCTTTTAATAAGGTAACAAAAAATCACATGAATCTAAATAAAAAGCATTTAAGGTGAAGAATTAAGATTAATCTACTGAAATGCAAATACCAAAAATTTCAAGGCTTAAAACTTCTAAATTTATAGAATCCCCAAATAATATTTCAGAACCAAACCAAATTCAAAAAATTTATATGTAACATACCAAATAAAAATTTATCGTTTCTTATGTTGAAAGACATAGGTTGTATATTTGATTTTTCTCCAAAAAAATAAAGATGCTTTATCTGCCATGTATAATATAATAAAAATAATTAGTAGGTATTTCAACTCGAAAACCAAACTTACGATTATCAATGTGAGTCTAAAATACAAAATAAAAATTTATCGTTCCTTAGGCTGAAAAACATAGGTTGCATATTTGATTTTTCTCAAAAAAAAAAAAATAGAGATGCTTTATCTGTCATGTATAATAAAAAAAATAATTAGTAGAAATTTTAACTCAAAAACCAAACCCACAATTATCAATGTGAATTTCTTTCTTTTCAGCATTAGTCTTTATTTTTTATTTATTTTTTAGTCTTATCATAATTTTTGTTTTTATATAAATTATCAACGTTTGAGTTTAAGTTTAAGTTGGACTTGTTAGAGACATAGAGTTTCATTCCTTATTAAGTTTTGATTAAACAAAAATAATTTTATTTTTTAAAAAATGATTATGATGCGTTTGAGTTTAAATTGGATTTATTAGAGAGATAGAGTTTTACTTCTAGTTAAGTTTTAATTAAACAAAAATATTTTTATTTTAAAAAAATGATAATGATGAATTTGAGTTTAAGTTGTACTTATCAGAGAGATAGAATTTCACTCTTAGTTAAATTTAAATTAATTAAAAATAATAATTTTATTTAACTAAAATGATAATTTTATTTAAATATTATGTCGATATGGAAAATTGGGAGGATTTTGAAGTTTGGGCTATATATATATATATATATATATATAGAGAGAGAGAGAGAGAGAGAGAGAGAGAGAGAGATTATTTTGTTTAAGCCAAGCTACATATAAGAGCGCCGCCGCTTGTGAAGGGGAGAGTATCACTGTGAATCCAAATTCCCATCCGCTCTAATAGCAATGCTACACCAAAGCTTAACCATCAATGGCGCAGTCACAAATACAGACACTATCTCCAACTTTAATCCCTGTTTGGCTCCACGAATAACACCACCATCACCATCGCCGACCACACTCAGCTTCTTCTTCTCCATGAACCACTCCGCCAAACAAAACCCTCTTCTCTCTTCTTCTTCATCTTCTTCTTTGAAGCACGCAACTCCAGTCTTCGCTTGTCAGGCCTCACGTGTCACTCACGAGACCTCACCCAGGTAAGTCAAATAGTAATAGTAGCTTGCAATTCTTATTCAGCTGTTTCTGTTTACGAAACTCTTGGGAAATTTTAAAAAAATAAATAAATTGGTTTCTGGGTTTGTATGTGGCGGAAAAATAGAGATGGGTAATTTTTATTTGGCTATTTTGAAGTAGGCAAACGTTGACTTTGTAATATGTATAATGCGTTTATGTACACACAAAGAGACACTGCACGATTTTCTTATAATGTGTGTTTTATTTATTATTATTATTATTATTATTATTATTTTGTGTTTAGACTTTAAGAAATGGTTCTTATGTTACATGTTTTGTTGTTGTAGTATCTGATTTTTAAAATGATAAATCATGAACAATGCAAAATTAAGAATTTTGGCTTCCTGGGATGCTATTGGATTTAAGGTTTGTGAAGTTAGTTGGTGGAAGTTAATGTGGTTTTTGAGTGCTATTTATTCCTAGACGCGCTTTCGTCTTGCGTGGCTAACCATTAGAATAGGCTGGCAATTCTAGATAGGATACTGCAATGGGTCATTGAAGGGGGATTCAGCTTGTGTCTTATATGCAGAAGTGGTGGGGAGAGTGAGAACCACTTGTTTTTTGGAAGGAGTCCTAAGGTTTATTGGGATGACATTGTTGATTGGGGTGAGAAGAACCTAAAAGGAAGGAGTATGAAAGCTGTGGTTTGTAAATTAGCTTTTGGGGCCTCTGTTTATCATATTTGGCACCAAAAGGAGTTCTCTTATTCATTGTGGTACTCTGTTAGAACAGAGGAGACCATTGTGTGCGATATCAAGTGGGTAGTTCAAGCTAGGGTGGAAGCCAAATGGTGCTACTGCAACTCAATCATTCTCAGGGCTATATGTTGTATATGGGTATTTCCTCACTGTAATTATTAAGCCTTCTGATCAGTAGGATGTGACAGTGATTTTGGTTGTTGTTTCAGATAGTTTCTTGCGGGTTGATTTGTGTTGGTTTGGTTTGGTTAGATGTGTGCTTGTTGTACAATGTTCCTTTGTTAATAAAAATTTTGTTCATCCAAAAAAAAGTATCATTTCTTTCTTACATGATTGCTTGGCCGCCGCTTGGACTTATATGAAAGATCTTGTTAATATTTCTAATTGGATATTAATTTGGAGTTAAAAATTTATCTAACACTGAATGCTTGTTCTTGTAGCAAAGATGATGTACCTGTACATGGACTATCTGAGGTGATTGTTGGTGTTTTGGGAGGAGGGCAACTGGGCCGTATGCTATGTCAAGCAGCTTCGCAAATGGCTATTAAAGTAATGGTTTTGGATCCGCTTGAGAACTGCCCTGCAAGTGCACTTTCTTATCATCATATGGTCGGAAG
The DNA here is from genome assembly GCF_040712315.1 of Castanea sativa. Lineage (NCBI taxonomy): Eukaryota > Viridiplantae > Streptophyta > Magnoliopsida > Fagales > Fagaceae > Castanea > Castanea sativa. Next base: position 42,801,455 of record NC_134021.1, read on the forward strand.
CTTTGATAATAGTGCTACGGTTTGCGAATTTGCGAGAAGGTTCTATTTTTATGAGATTGATGACATTTTTTTTGTTTTTTTTTCATAGTCAATAGTTTTTGTAAATATATTCTTTTGTTATAATTTGGTAATAATGTCTATGTTCTTGGTAGATAGATGTGATGTATTGACTGTAGAAATTGAGCATGTTGATGTTGCAACCATGGAGATGCTTGAGCAACAAGGAGTGGATTGCCAACCTAAAGCCTCAACTATCCGAATAATTCAGGTATGCTTTTATTTAATTTTTCCAATTGGTTATTGACTGCTGTCTTGAAAAATATGAGAAAATAAGTTGAATGAAATCATTTCCTTATGCATAAGCTTTTTTCTTTTTGAGGAAATGCATTTTGTGTTATAAAATCACAAAAAGTGGATCCTTGAGGATTTTGGTGCTACTTTAGATGCTCACCTTCCCTTAATCTTAGGTTTTCATTCAAGTACTTTTAGAGCTAATTTTGACTGTTTCTTTGTAGTTAGACTAAGCTTGTAAGTAATCCCTTTTCAACCTATTTCTCAGATTAGTTAGCTATCTGCTAGAATTTCTTTCCTCCCTCTTGTTATACTTAAATGAATAAGTTCATTCGTAATAATAGAGTGACTAAATTTTATGCAAGCTGTCAACCTACCACAACTCTCCATCCTTTTCCCGCAGGCTTGAGACTGACCGTGAACAAAATACATGACACTAAGCATAGACAAAGGCGGAGTTATTAAAATGAATAAGTAATTGTACATATTAATTCATATATTTGTTGCAATAAAATGTGACTTTTAGTTCTATGATTCATGTTTTGGTTCTTACAGGACAAATATCTTCAAAAGGTTCATTTTTCTCGGCATGCCATTCCACTTCCTGAGTTTATGCAGGTTTACCACTTTTCATTACTATCTAACTGAAGGATTTAGCTAATGTTTTTTACCTTTTATTTTCACATATCCAAGATGAGAGATTTTAATTTGTTGATTATGAAACATGGCTACCACAGATAGATGATCTTGAAGGTGCCAAGAGAGCAGGTGAACTATTTGGCTATCCTCTTATGATAAAGAGCAAAAGGTTAGCTTATGATGGGCGTGGAAATGCTGTTGCTCACAGTGAGGAGGAGCTCTCTTCTGCTGTAGCTGGTAACATGTTTAGTTATTAAAGATTTAAGTGCTATTAATGTTGGTATTTCTTATGTTTGGTATTTGAATTGTGTTATTAACCATGTTATCTTTTTTCTTTTGTTGGATTGGTATGTTACAGATGCACCTAATGGGTCTTTGTTCTTATAATTAAAATAAGTGGACACTTGCATTTCCTTTTAACTTTTAATTGCGAATTTTTGCAGCTCTTGGAGGATTTGATCGTGGTTTATATGTTGAAAAGTGGGCACCCTTTGTAAAGGTTAATGAGGATATACTATTTAGTTTACTTTTTAGTTTTTCAATCTGCATTTATTCTTGACTCTTTTCTTTATTCTGCAATATGACATGCATATTTTAATCTTGGACATATGCTTAAATTTGGAACATATATTAGTAAGAATTCTTTGAAGTGCCTCTTAACTACAATTAAACTTGTTTGGTTCACTTGCATGATATGCCAGCATGTATTCATAATTAGATATGATCATCCTACGTATGCTCCTAAATTTTCACCATTATGATTTGACAACTGTTTCTTTGATATTCATATGATCATTTGTATTATTTAAAGCAAGTATAAAGTTTCTCTACAACCTAAATTGGAGGAACTCCCTTCAAACTACTACGTGTCAACACCAGAGAGTGACTAGCCTCCTGGTTCAGCTGAAGCTCAATTTCAAAAATAACGTCGTTTACCTAGGTCTGACTGCTCTGTAGAAAGAGAGAAAAAAGTGGTCTAACAGCTGGGGTTAAGAAGGTTATTTATTGAATCTCAGCTTTAGCTGGACTAGAACACTTGTCACTCTCTGGTGTTGACACATAGTAGTTTGGATGGAGTTGCTCCAATTTAGGTTGTAGAGAAACTTTGTCCTTAAAGTAGTTAACTTCATTTTTTCCTTTTAGGTAGTGTAAGGAGTGTTCTCACTCAACCAACTAGTTGCTAGAACTTCAGAAACAAAACATAGATACTTGTGAAATTGAAAAGAAGTTCGTTAGCTGGTTCTGCATTGCAAATTGCATAAAAAACACAATTTGTTAATCTTGTTCTTCTAAAAAGTGTGTATAATACTGATATATGGCAGCTAAAACTGTTTTCTGAAGAACTCAATTAAAGTAATACTCTTTTACTTTAATGCATAAATTTTAATTAATTTGTTTAGCTTCCAACTCCTCTCCACTTTGACTTCTAAGCATGCATACATTGATGCATTTTGAAAATATGCAGGTCTAGAAAAATGTTTAAATTATTTACATTCCAATCATATTTTATTGCTGCAGCTTTTGTCATTAGGGTTTTAGGATAATTTTTTGACTTTGTGTCTGCGTTTAACATGATGAAAATAACTTTTAAATCCAGAAATTTAGACTTCATTTGAATTATGCTTTCATATGATCAATATTGTTTTTTTTTTTTTGGCTGATGCAATATGGTATTTCTTAATAGTGTGAAAGATAGAATCTTATGGATTATAGATATTATTTACTTCTTTTTTGGGAATAACTTCAGGAGCTGGCTGTCATTGTTGCAAGAGGAAGAGACAATTCTATTTTGTGCTATCCTGTTGTTGAAACCATTCACAAGTAAGATGTAGATTCAGTGTTTACATTGTCTATTTTCCCTTCATGGTCTAATCTTAAATGATGCAGAATTACGTGAGAAGAATTCACCTTTAGCATTTAGATGTTACTTTACATCCCTATGCTTCTCATTAAGGATCTTTGATCTCTTGTAGGGAAAACATTTGTCACGTAGTCAAGGCACCAGCTAATGTGTCATGGGATATTAGGAAACGTGCTACTGATGTTGCCTACAAAGCTGTTAGTTCATTAGAAGGTGCTGGTGTGTTTGCAGTTGAATTGTTTTTGACTGGGGATGGTCAGGTTGTGTTTTTGCTTCTTCTTTGAGACTGTTAAATGCATATATATTTCTTTTTTTAATACCTCTTGATGCTATAATTGCTTCCTTTTTTGTTATCCTCTGTATTTTTTCCTAATTTTGTTTCAGCAGTATCTTCTTTTGGCTAATGAATTTATGTTCTGAACCCTCAACAGATTCTTCTAAATGAAGTGGCTCCTAGACCCCATAATAGTGGTCATCACACAATTGAGTCTTGCTACACCTCACAATTTGAACAACATTTGCGGGCTGTTGTTGGTCTTCCACTTGGTGAGCCATCAATGAAAACTCCTGCTGCTGTCATGTACAATATACTGGGTGAAGATGAGGTGAAGAATTTATTTTTATTTTTATTTATTTATCTAATATATAAAATGAATATGGCATGATGCTTAAGTCATTTGTTTCTTTCAGAACCTATTTCTGTAACATACTTTCACTGAAAATATTCTGCTTTAAGTTTGTTGAAGTTGCAACTAGAATTAAGTACAAGTCGGTGCTTGAGCTTGATGGCTGTTTATACCATTGTGAATAATGAAATTTTAAGAAATTACAATTAATATAAATCAAACTTTCCGTCTGTCCTGGTTCTCATTAACTGATTTTCAGTTCTCAAATTATTTTATCTTGGAAAACTTGTTAATGTTAAGTAAAAAAGTAAATTGGAACATCAATGTACAACAAAATGTTTGAAATGTCTTTATTCAGCATAACTATCTTTCGCTACCCCCTCCCCCCACATGTCAAATGTCTCTCTCTTTTATTTATTTATTAAGTTTCAGGGAGAGCCTGGTTTAATTTTAGCTCATCAACTGATTAGAAGGGCATTGAGTATCCCTGGGGCTACTGTTCAGCATAACTATCTTTCACTACCCCCTCCCCCACATGTCAAATCTCTCTCTTTTATTTATTTATTTATTAAATTTCAGGGTGAGCCTGGTTTTATTTTAGCTCATCAACTGATTAGAAGGGCATTGAGTATTCCTGGGGCTACTGTTCATTGGTATGACAAGCCAGGTATGTGAATTTCTTTTTCCTCTCTCTCTCTCTCTCTCACACACACACACACACACACACACACTTCTTGACCTTTACCTCATACTTGACATTTTCCTGCATTGCCTTAATGACTTGGCAGAAATGCGAAAGCAGCGAAAGATGGGCCATGTCACAATTGTTGGGTCTTCCATGGGTGATGTGGAAGAACGATTAAAATCAATTCTGACGGAAGAAGGTTCTGATTGTAAGGCTGCAGGTAATTGCACTAGGGACTTCTCATATTTATTTACTGAATGTCACGATGCTGCTTAACCAAAAAGCAAGTTTTCTCCAGGAGGCACAAATGTTTTTGGAAGGTGTGGTGAGATGTTTGCATCTATGCTATCAATTAAATTTGACTATGGTGCATCTTTTTGGAGCATATTTCCTTAAGTCAGTGATTGCCTCAATTGAATTTATTTATTCAATGTTTTACATTTTCTTACATAAAAATAATCCTACATGCTACACCCACATTACGTGGGGTAGTTTCCAGAATAATCAGCACTAATGCTACTTTAAATTTTCAGGCTATGAGCTTTGGGTTATTATATTGGCGAAAACACCATTTTGGTCCCTACATTTTGGGGTCACAGTCAATTTGGTCCCTATATTTTAGTATCGGTTAAATTGATCTCTACTATTTTAAACTTACAGTTAATTTGATCCTTACCGTTAACTCACTAACGGAAAATGCTTACGTGGCAAACAATTTATACATTTGGCATATTTAATATTTAAAAATTAGATCAGATGTTGTGTCTAAGTTTAAGTGGCCATGTCAGCACTTAGGTGGCAAAAAAAGCCACATACGCTTTTATATATGTTTTTTCTTTTTTGGTATTCAGTGGGTTATGCCTCACACTGTTCTTGAGTTGTTTGAGGCTTGGCAAGGAAAGTTTGTGCGACATCATCACATTGATATTTGGAAATTAGTGCCTCACTGCTTGATTTGGTGCATTTGGCGAGAAATGAATGCTAGAAGCTTTGAGGGTTGCGAACGCTCTTTGCTGGAGATTAAGTTTTTTTTCTTACACACTTTCTTTGAGTGGAGTGTGGTTTTTTCTCATTTTTTCTTGTTTTTCCTTTTCTATTTTTCTTGACCGTTGTTCTTTTGTTTCTTGATTTGTGCCCCCATAGTACATCCCCAATGTACTTTGCATGGCAATTTTTTCTTTATTATTATTAGTAATATCCTTACGTTATTTATCAAAAAGAATATGTTTTTTCTTTTTTGTTTTTTATAAACCTACAATCTCACAAAAATAAAACCAAATTTCTTAAATAGTAATATTTCATGTCTCTCTCTTTCTCTCTCTCTCTCTCTCTGTGCGTGATGAGGAGCCAAAGCCAACAACAATCACTGTCACTCCAATGCCATAGCCAATCCTTCAACTCAAACTCCGTTGTTCTGACCAATGTCCTTGCGCGATGAGGAGCTCGTGGGATGCTATTGCTGCACAAGGCGGCGACGATCCAAAGCTAGGTCCATGCTGGTCGAGCTTGAGACGAGGAGATCCGAGTCAGGTGGGTTGGGATCAATTGGATCTGGTTTTCTTTGGGGTTGTTGGCCACGGATCAAGCTCTGTTGTGGATCTGGGTTTAGGATGGTATTGGACGATTGGGGTATTGGTGGATTTGGGTTTGTAGTCAAGGATTTTGGGATTAGTTTGAATCTTTGAATTTGGGGCTTTTGTTTGAAATATCTGGAATTAGTTTGAAACTGAGTTTGGTGGATCTGCATCTGGGTTTTCTTTTAGGCGAGCGTTTAGTCTTTTAGAAACAACATGGCCTATGTTGATTTAAGATTGTTGGACTAAATTATTGTTTAGTTACAAAGAAATTGCAAGAAAGGAAAAAAAGCCAATATCAATAAAATAAAAATGAAATTCTGCCAGGTTAAGAAAATTGTGAGAAACTTAGAAGAAAAAAATACAAGACAGAAAAAATTAGTAAAAGAAAAGAAAATTATTTTTTATAGTTGATGTGGCTTTTTTTGCCACCTAGGCGCTGACATGGCCACTTAAACTTAGACACATCAGCATCTGATACAATTTTTTAATATTAAATAAGCCAAATGTACAAACCGTTTGCCACATAAGCATTTTCCGTTAGTGAATTAACGGCAGAGACCAAATTGACTGTAAATTTACAATAGTAGGGACCAAATTGATTGATACCAAAACATAGGGACCAAATTGATTGTGACCTCAAAATGTAGGGACCAAAATGGTGTTTTTGCCTGTTAGATTTTGCATAAAAAAAGTCTTACTTTGGCTTAGGATGGAAAAGTGACAGTGTAGGGAGGGAAATTACCATAAGATTTTATTTTTAAGAGGCATGGATTCTAAACTGTTGGGAGATTACAATTTATCATTTCCATTTAAAAAATAGATTTAATTCTCCTTTTACCAAGATATTGCGTCTGTCAGTCTTCACTCTTCATTTATGATTTTTATTCTCTTGTGGGGTTGGGGGATCACCAATCTTTCATATAGCTATACCCTTATTATGTTGATGGTTGCAAGTGTTTTCCTTTTGTTTGAAGTTTACATGCCTTAAGTTTTGATTTTGAAAGTTTGTTACACTCAAATTGTGTTTATGTTGCTCCCATTCTGAATGCAGTAACACCACGTGTTGGGATCATTATGGGTTCTGATTCAGATCTTCCTGTTATGAAGGATGCTGCAAGGATTTTGAATATGTTTGGTGTGCCTTATGAGGTTGACTTCTAATGAGCTACAGGGTCTATTTTGGAATTCAGGAGTTATTGATCATTTAATTTTATTTTCTTGTATATTCCAGTTCTACCTTAACAAATTATAATATGCAGGTGAAAATAGTTTCAGCTCACCGGACCCCTGAAATGATGTTTTCTTATGCCTCATCTGCCCTGGAGAGAGGCATTCAGATTATTGTTGCTGGTGCTGGAGGTGCAGCCCACTTACCAGGCAAGTTTATCTGAACTATGCTCCATATATTGTTTCACAGGTGCTTTAAATGTCTCACTGGAATTAATTGAGCTTTGTTGTGACTTGCAGGTATGGTAGCTGCACTCACTCCCTTGCCTGTTATTGGCGTCCCCGTGCGTGCTTCTGCATTGGATGGACTTGATTCACTCCTGTCCATTGTGCAGGTATATTATTTTCTTACTTCTAAATTATTACATTTATGGGATGGGTAAGTGTTGTAAAGATCCAGTATCCTATGAATACAATATTAGTTCTAAAAAACGAGGGCATTTAAATTGGATGTCTGAAATCCTGGAGTCTTAGGGATGCCCTTTTTCTGGTTTTTATAGTTGCTTATCCTTGATTAATTAATTTGTTTGCTTTATTTGATGAGAGAAATTCTATTTTAATTCTTTGAGATGTGTTTTCTGGCACAGAGAATTACTATTATTCTTTTATTGTTTTTTACAATTACCACATATATTTCCTTGGCACAAAAATACTACTGAAATTAAGGCAAGTTGATGGAGGCAATATTTTTAAGCCATGTTTATGAGGTGAAGAAATTTTTTTTTGGAAGTAATTTAATTAATAGGTGCCTGGAGCCAAAAAAAAAAAAAAAATTGTGGGTGCTGAATATTTATGTCACTAAAAAAAATAATAATATAGGTGCTGAATTTCTATGGAACCAAAAAAAAAAAATCATTGGTGCTGAATATCGAATATCTGAATGGCACCTATCAAAAAGCAAAAAACATCTGAATGGTGGAAGTATGTAGACACTTGCTTAATCATGTTGAGATTTGCACAATGAGTTTCATTGCCTTAAAACATTGTCCAATTTTAGAGCCTCAGTATGGTGTTTCATTTGTTATCTCAAGTTCATATTTGATTTCTACTTGCAATTTTTTTTTTTGGGTATTTGATCAGTAATTAAGAAGCTTTATTGAAAAAGGAGAAATAAGAAACACAGCAAAGGAAACAGTTTCCTTGGTACACAGGGAGTTTACAAGGAAAATTTGATCACCACAAAGTCCTAATTTTTATTTATTCCTTTGATGATTATGCAGATGCCAAGGGGTGTTCCAGTTGCAACAGTTGCAATAAACAATGCTACCAATGCAGGTTTGCTCGCAGTAAGGATGATGGGGATTCGAGATGCTGACCTATTGGCAAGGTGGGTTTTTTCTCTCTTCCCTCTCTAGAAGTAATGCAAAACTTTGTGTTGGGTATGAAACCAAGAAAAAATTCACAAGTCTTGCATGAGCTGATTCTGGAATAATATCCTTTGCAGAATGAGCCAGTATCAAGAAGACACAAGAAATGATGTCTTGAGAAAAGCAGAGAAGCTGGAAAATGATGGTTGGGAGTCCTATTTGAATCCATAAGTACATAACTGCTTTGCCAGCCATATGCATGATTTTTTTGAGTTTGACACACTATGGAAGTTCAAGTTTGGAGAACACATTACCACAGCAAAATTTGGAATTAACTAAAGAATATATCCAAAGCGGATCAATATATGTAGGATGAATGCAAAAATATGTTGACAGAAAAAAGTTCAAGTGAGGATGGAACTGGCAATTTTGCTTCAGTTTTGAGAGATCAAGGAAAGAAAGTACAGAAAACAGGGGGCGTTTGTGGGACTAGGAAGAAGCCTTGTATCCATTGTAGTTGCTATAAGGGGTCCACTGTAGCAGTTGAGTTGAATGAGTCAAAAGAACTTTTTATCCCTTTAGTTGCATAAGGGTGTTCTTTTGACCTTAATATTTAGATGGTAATCAATGATTGATTACAGCATTGAGTTCTTGTACGTTTACGATGAACGATTTTTCTAACTGGTCTCAAGCAATTGTTCTGCCATTGAAGGTCAGCGAGCTGCTCAATTCATATCTATGATATCTACTGGTAGGCTTAAGCTTGTCTTTGGATGGTGGCACAGCCACATGTTAATTGGATTGAAATATAGATTTGAATATGTCATAGTCTATTCTTGTTATTCTTCTGGATAAAAGCCCGGAGAATCTTACACTGCAAATTTCTTGGAGAGTTACCTCTAAACCTGGAAGTTCATATTGTTTTCTTGTACCCTGCAATGTTAGTACTAATACCCTTCTAAAATGTACTAATAAAATACCAGTCTACACCAACCTATATCGATTATAATGATGGATTTCAGGTCTTTCAGCTACTACTAGAAAAATAATTTAGGAAATAAAAAAGGTTATAAAATTGGGTTAATATACTTAGACTAATATTTGGGCATATAAAATATTTGGATTTTAAGCATTAACTGGTATTGAGATATTTCATTCTCTTGCTTGATCAAATGATATTGACTACTTTGACATCTAATGGGAAACAGAAGTGCCAATAACGAGATAATTAAGACAAACGATACTATTTTAGATTTTCAATCACATGTTTGTTTATATTAACAAGAAAAAAAAAATGCATTATTTAATGAAATTCTTCACTCTAGACCTTCTATTTTTTTATTTGAAATATTTTTCTTTCATTAGGTTTTCTGGAATCCAAACTCATTAACTATTAACATGCATATATTGGCTAATGATGCAAGATATCAGTGAGCTGATCGTCCAAACTAAGAAGCTTTGGAATACTTGTAAACAAGAAAAAAGCTCTCTGAGTGCACCGGTGTATTGCTAGCCAAAAACTCTCTGATTATTAATTCAGAGCCTTACAAAAAATCTCCAAGAGCTCTAAAAGTGTATGAGTAAAACGAAAATATGGTTTAGAATCTCATTAAGTAAAGACCTTATCGTATTGACTTGCTGTTGTCTGACATTGTCGCAAAATTATTTTTGATTTGCAGTTAATTTGGTCCTTACCATCAAATCACAATTTTTCTTGCACTTTCTTGTCAACCAAATACAAAACCACAAATTGAAAATACCAATTTTCAAATCTAGTAGACACACAAATCAAATTAGCACCCAAATTTGGACCCATAATGACTACAAATTGAAAATAACATGATTCAATTTGATTACTACTAAAATAGAGAGACCAAATTAACAACTACCAAAATATAGGAACTAAGTTGTTAGTGACACAAATATATATAGCCCAAAATGACGTTTTTTGCTCACATGGGGATGATAACTTGGATTGAGGTTGCCAACATTATTGTTAGATATACAAAAGTAAACCTCTAAGAGCATTCGTAGTGATGCTCTTATTTTGCTAAAAAAAAATATTTTTAGCACCACAAACAACAAAATGCATATTGCATTGATGGTGCAAAAACTAAAAATTTAAGCACCCAAACTACAGTGAACTGTCAAAGATGTATAAAAAATAATTATTTTTTATTCCATTCTCTCTCTTCTCATAAAAAATATTTGTTTCTCTCTTCTTTCTTCTCTATTTGCTCTCTCTTCTTTTCTTCTCCTCTGACTCGAACTTTCTCAAAAAAAAAAAAAAAAAAACACAGAGATCGAGGGCGTCGTGGGCGTGCAGTGGTGGTTGAGAACAACAATGACATGGGGCGTTGGCGTTTTGGGTTGCTAGGTTTTGTGGGTTTTCGATCTGGTTGGTGATATTTGGGTGTTTCGATATGAGTTTTTTTGGGTGTATGTTCATATGAGTTTATGTTTGATATGGATGTGTGTTTGGTGGTTGTGGTGGTGGTGGTTGATTTTAGGTTGTGGGTTTGGTGGCTGTGGGTTGGAGAGAGAGAGAGAGAGAGAGAGAGAGAGAGAGAGAGAGAGAGAGAGAGAGAGAGAGAGAGAGAGAGAGAGAGAGAGAGAGTTAAAAATAAATGAAAAGTGTCTAACTTTGTTGTAAAAAATAAGAACATTGATGTTGAGTGAGTTGTGAAATAATAAATTAAAATAAATAAAGTAACTTTTTTAAGTGAAAAGCTAAATTGTTTTAGCACTACCACTATAAATGCTCACCAATGTTTGTAGTTTCTTAATTAACTATTTCAATTGATGATTCATCAACGTTTTAATGGCTGAATATGCAATTTTAAAAAGTTTAATCAGTGCTAAACCATTATTTGGAGTGTTCACGGAACTTTATTATGACCTTTAGACATTAAAGTTCTGTGACATATACAATAAACTTTGTATTATCTATAAAAATAATTTGTGGTGGAATAAATTTAAATTGCAATGTATGTCTATTTCTATTTTTATTTTGTTTCTACATTCACAAGCTAATAAAGAATGGGGATAGTAATCAACACAATTGGTCATGATTGCTCATCAATTCCATTAGGTTTTCTTTTTCGAACTTGTAATCATTCCAGGATATCAAAAATAAAACTCACATGTTATGTACAACAGACGTCATGACTCATGACATGAAAAATAAGATTAGAAATATGTAATATGCAACTATCTTTCTTTCCTTATTTCCCACCATCATCATAGATGTATTCTATACATACCTATAAACCCATTAAACAAGCATAATTGCTATCTAATTGACTGAGCAAGGAGAAATTTAACACAATTGGGCAGCATATCCTTGTCCCCAAAATACACAGGTGAGCATCATCTTCATCACAATATAAGCATTGTAGACAAGAAGTGCTTAATAGTTTATGTAAACACACTGAAACCATATTAACTGTCCAAAAATACAGACATAACAAAGATGTAGCCATAAAAGGAGTTTAACATAAGCAACTACAATCCATTTTGACATATATATTAAACTAATTCCACACTAAGATGTTAAACACCATTAAAAAGCTTTGTTGAATCATTTCTTTTGTTGAGTTAAAGTCTGTTACTTATTTACAACTCATCATCGACCACGATTGCACAAAGTCCTCCAAGAAATTAAGAACTATAAGTGCATTCTTGTATCATCACTAAAAGTAGACAAGATAACACTAATGAGTGTAGTAACCGTATAGGAAAAACCTACATCAATTTTTTTTTTTGCGTGGATAAATTAGAAAAAACCTGTACTGATATTTGCAGTTTTTTGGAATTTACATATTAAAAAGCACTCCGAGTCTTTACCGCATGAACATGTGTACTAAGGGGGATGCTGAACCAAGGTAAATGATCTAAAATATATTCCAATGCCAGAAATTATATAATAAAAAAATATTTTAGTACTTAACAATGAGAAATTGATTCTTAAAAAAAGGCAACTGTAAAGAGACAACACAGTGTTCCAAAAGAAATAAGAAAGTAGAAATATGAAACAATTCATGGTAAGACAAAGAACACAAATACAATACGACATCAACTATTTTTTACAACCAAAACAAACATTTGAGAGTAAAGCTAAAGCCCACCAGACAACCACAAAAACTACTAAGAGTCAAAATTTGTATCATCCAACAACATGCTCTAAAGGCAAGATAGATGGCACTTACGGTACCATTGCAAACTTATGGTCCCTGAGGGGTATGTGATCCTGAAACGCCTTGACCTGCAAAGGTTTATGCATCATTTAAGAATAAGATTGGTCTTAGCCAACCATTAGAAAATGATACATTGTGATTTAAAGCTCAACTATAACTCTGATTTAGAGAAATGCTTTTTTGACATGCTATGTCCAAGTAAACGCTGATCATGAACACAGTGATTTGAAAACCTAGAAAGTCAAAAACTTTTACAATTACATAATCATGGGATGCATTTAACTAGACACATACTGCCTGTGGTGCATTGGTATGAGATCTTATATGGTATTCCTAGTCTATTACCAAGTATTTTAATATAGCTTGTTGGATATCAGGAACAAGCTCCTCACTAGAGATAGACAAATATAATAAGGGTATCATTTGTCTTATGGTTGTGATATCTCTAAGGTACTATGAAACTAGGTTTTGAGTTCGAGTTAAAATGTTAGAGCTGCAGGTAATTCGCATATGGAACTAGATAGGTTTAAGAGGGGAGAATATTCAAAGGTAAGAGTTTATTTCAAAGGCTGCTAGACTTTATTTCAAACATGAATCTAAAAGAAGTCACCATAAAATTGCCAGTGAAAAAAAATTTAAACACGTCTATCTATACATTGTAAATCATAAGTGGCAAGAAACATGAACTTCAGAACTTGGCATGATAGATAAGCTTACTCAAAACTTTTTTTTTTTTTTTTTTTTTGAGAAAGAGCTTGCTCAAAGTTGATAACCAACACTGACCACCTTATTTTATTATATAAGTAATAAATGAATATATTGAAGAAATTTGAATACACATGCCATGTAGTCAACTATTGCCTTAATATAACCAACAACCACAACCTAGATATACTAATTATCTTAAAGATAAAGCCACTTATAAAGTTAATCAAATAGCAATAATAAAAAGTTATTTGAACAATTTCATATCAAACAGTTTGTTAATTTCTAATGTATGATAAGATCAGTGCCTAGTATATATGAAGAACAAAATGAAAATCCATACAAAAAAAAATCATGAAATGCATTGAACCTATTTTCCTCAGTACGTAATTGCACCGTTGGCAGCTTTATTTATTTATTTAAATTAGTAAGTTACACACAGATCCAATGAATCTTGAACCCATAACCTCACTCTCCATCTAGCACTTATAAGGGGAGGAAGTGCCAGTTGAGCTAGAGCTCATTGGCTACCAGCGCCCGCATTATTTAGGTTCAGTAAAAGCTGAATTTCTACAAGAAAGGATACCTTTCCAACCCCAAGAGTTAGACTGCTTTAACTGACACTAAATATGCTTTCCGCCTTACAGAACTTAGCCATTAACCCCTTAGAAAACAAAAAAAATTTAATCAGAAATAACTCCCCAGGACTGCTTTGCTGCCAAATAAATCCATCTTTCTTAGATGAGCTCGTGAGCAGCTAAAATTCCAGTTTAGTATATGAATTTTCTTGATCCCTACATCATGTCCTCAGAAAAAATCCAAATCCTTCTATCAATATCTTTACAAATTGCATCATGCACTTTAAAGAATGAAAAATTATAAATAGACACTGAGCTGTAACAGGTTTGATTAAAGTTAATCTACCTGCCTAAGACAACAATTTTGCCTTCCATAACTGTGGCTTTTAAGCTACTTTTAACTACAGTTTTAAAATGCTATCTTTTTCTGACCCATATCTTAGTTGGACCCAAATGCTTACCAGGTCCATTAGCTTTTTCACCTTAAGAAGATCTAACCCAGGATTTATACTCTGTTCAGGAGTGTCAGCACTGAAAAACACCTCAGATTTGTCAAAATTACAATATGTCAGAAAGGTCGCAATACCAAAATTTTCAAAACACTATCTTGCAATATCATTAGTACCTTGAACAATAGTAATGCAGTCATTGCAAACAATAGATGAGAAATAGGATCCAGGCTTCTTGCAATCGTTACTCCTTTATAAACCTTGGAACTATCCCTCCAATAAGGCCAGAGACAATAGATAAAGGCGAAAGTAGATATCCTTAAGCCGCATTGAGGGAAAAGAAGTTTAACCGAGGGAACCATTCAATACAATTTGACAAGAAACTGTACAGATGCATTTCTTAATCAAGTTGATCTAATGACGACTAAAATTCAATTTTTCCAGCAAATCCAAAACAAAGTCCCAGCTAAGTCCATCATAAACTTTATTCATATCAACTTTAAAGACTACAAACCACATTTTCGCCCTCCTAGTCTATCTAATTTTTAGATTGTCAGAAATCAATCTCCCTTTAACAAAACCTTGGCTGGCAACAAAAACTATGTAGCAGTCTCCACAGGTTATACAGGCATGAGCTTGGAGATCTTGACTGAATGCTAACTTTTTAACTGAAGATAAAAAAATATGTGTGTAGGAAATCATGAAATCGTCCATTGCATACCATATTATACAATCATTGGAAGAATAAAGTGTGAATAAGAGTAATGACATTGTGAATAGAAAGTCTTAATCTTCACTGCAAAGTTTGGCCTCAACATAGAGAGTGAGTTATAAAAAGCACTAAGATGCAGATTGGAAGTGATAGCACATACAAACATGCATAAAGACAGTCAAAAATCCTACTTTGACTTCAAAATTTCATACTAATGTATACCAAGCATTTATAGGGAAAAGAAAAAAGAAAGAAAACTCTGAGAATGAAATGAAGAATAGAAATTCCCTTTATATTGTTAATGATATGTTCATACATTTCCAACTACCTATTCAAATGATTTAGCAAGAGGCACAACTCCATCGATGCTTTTTTTTTTTGGATAACATAGGGAACCTTTCTAAAGAAGAGTCCTTTGGACTTCCCTATAGGCTATAGCTAGTAAAACCTATGGGCAATTGGCCCCACCCACCATTAATTTTTGGGTAAACCATAGTAGTTTTAAGTTGATGTCTTCTATTTACATAGTTTTTCTCTATTGTTTTCACCGGTGTTAGCCTTTTGCTTCTACTTCATACAATTGTGTAATTTTTTTTTCTAGATAAGTTGAATTGCTTTATTGAAGTAAAACACTTTATTTTCAAGATAATAAACACAAAGGGACAAGAAAAATTACAGTCAAACAATTGTGTTATAGAAAATTCTAACTCATAAACAAAAGATTAAGAGTGAGAAAAGACAAACAATGTTATGAAATGGAGTCAAACAAAAAAATACACCTAAGCATAACTACTTCATTAGGAGTAAAAACAATGACACAAATCATGCAAAAGAATGAAAGATAACAAAATAGATCTGGGAGGTATGAACAGGTCATTTTCAATTCTTATTTCTTAATCACCCAAAGCAAGCAATACCAATTAGAGAGTTGCTTTCTCATTGTTTTCCAGTAAGAAGATAGCCATTTAAGGCAATAGAAGAATTAAAATGTACAATCAAAATCTTTAGATTTAACAGATTACATTTGATAGAATGAGAAACCTTTTGAATAAATAACACAAGAACATGAAGAAGATTATATGTCTGAAAACAAGGAGTTAAAAGAGGTTGCCATAAAATTGTTAGCAAAGAAACAATTGAGCACATCTATCCATACTTTGTAGATTATAAGTGGCAGGAAACATGAACTTGGCTTGATAAATAAGCTTGCTCAAAGTTGATAAGCAACGTTGGCCAATTTCTTTTTTTAAGTAATAAAATATTATATTAAACAAAATTTGAATTGAGGACAAATAATTTTAAGCATATAGGCTATGGATTCAACTATCACCTCAATATAACCAACAATGACCACAAACTTGATAAGCTATTTATTGTAAAGATAAAGCCACTCCTTGATTAAGGTAATGAAGCAACAATAATAAGAATTTATAAAATAGTGTCATATTCATATCTAAATAATGTATGATATTATCAATACCAAGTGTATATATATATTTATAAAAACATGAAATGCATCTTAATTACCTATTCTCCTTAGTATGTAACTGCACTGTTGGTGGCCTTGTCAAGCAAAACTAGACTCTCAATGTAAGAATCAATAAAAGTATTGTGATTTCTAATCATCCTAAGATCCTTAAAACTCTTTGCTCTCAAGATTCCAAGAGACAAGTTTTCCTTCACTAAATACGAATACAGCATGTCAGCATCCCCATTCCTCCTAAAACCAATTGGCCTTGGCATGACCTCTCCGAAATCAACATCAGCAGTAAAAATGGTGTCCATGACGATGTAACACCATACTCTTTCATCACCCATAAAATGAAATGACGACGACCATGCCCATCGTGACAAATATACTACTTTTCATAACTATAGGCAATGGAACACCAATACAAGAGGTTGAAATGTCACTCTGTAAGCAACCCAATGGATAGCCTCAAATGCATGTGGCTCAGGACGACGTAAAGTACATATGCGAAACAAACCAGTCCTAATCACTCTCCATTCACCAGTAGTGGACAGTGAATAAACCTCGACCTTGGGTTGAGAATTTGCAAGGTCAAGACTATCTTCTGAAGTCACAAACCTGACCACTCTATAGTCTTTAGTTTTGGGATCAAACCCAAACCCAAGAAACCCAGTGTAGGTGGCATTGGGTGAAGGAAGGTTCACTAACTTTCGAACACAAGGTTTCCACAGACATAATCTTTCACTGATAGAGATAAAGTGTAAATCTTTTCAGAAAGGCAGAGCAGGCCGTCACAAGTACCCCCCACAAGGAATGGAACGTGGCAAGGGTAATCAAAGCTGGAGTGTTGGGTGCAATGAGGGTCATCTTCGTTATGAAATACTAAGGATACTTTGTGAATATGTGGATAGAGGTAGAAGAGAAGGAGGTTTTTGTTGTAGGAGTGGTGGAGATGGGTGGAAATGAAAGTTGGGTTCTGGATTAATGATTTCCATTTTGAGACTGCGATACAGATGATTATGGATTTAATGGATAGGAAAACGAAAATATGGGTAAGAATCTCATAAGGTAAAGAACCCCATCGGAGGCAATGGCCTGTTTGGAAGTTTAGAGAGGGAAGTGAGTAGAGGTGAGTAGAGGGAAGAGAGTAGTGGGGAGGAGAGTAGAGGAGAATGGTTATCATCTACCATGTTTGGATGTTTTTAAAATTAGTAAGGGGTAGGAGTTATTAACCCCTCTTCTTGTTTGGATATTTTAAAAATTAAGATAGAAATGAGAGAAAATGATTTAAATAGACAAATTTACCTTTATTTGAAAATGGACTTGCAACATTGGTCTATGATTAATTTGTTAGATTAAATAATTATGACTATAACATGCAATATTTTTTTTGATAATTTTTTTTTCTGATGTGAATTAAATAATCAACATTGGTCTATGATTAAATATTTTTTATGTTTTTTATTACACTGAAAAAAGCATCCTTAATTGATAATAATTAAAATAAGAAAAAAAAATGTTTAGTTTGTTTGTTTACTGAAAAAATCAACAAAATATTGAATTTTGAGTGTCTCTTTTATTTATTATTATTATAATATTTTTATAAATCTTTTGATTTTAAAAATCAACTGCAAAAGCTGATATTAACTTTTTTGACCCTCATATTCAGATATTTGGTACATACTTGGTCTTGAAAAGGCTCAGGAACACGATAACTGTGGCAATGCATTTGTTTCCCACGCCACTCATTTATTCCTGAAGGTGAAAAAAAAAAAAACAAACAAACACGACCTTATTGATATTATATACCATACAGTAATTTATAATAAGTTTAGGAAAACAATAATTTGTAATTTTGTTAATTTAAAAATGGTAAATTGGAGAATTCATTTGGTCAATAATTTATCTACTCTACTCTCACTCCAAATCTCTCCAATTTGGGGGAATTAGAAATGAGGGGTTAGAGGTAGTTGAAACCCCTCCAAACCCTTTCCCCTCATTCCTTAAAAAACTTCCAAATAAGGTAGTTGAATTACTCTTCATTCCTTTATTCTACCCCCTCTCCTTTTTTTAACTTCTAAACAAGCCATAAATTGAGAGAGAGAGAGAGAGAGAGAGAGAGAGAGAGAGAGAGAGAGAGAGAGAGAGAGAGAGAGAGAGAGAGAGAGAGAGAGAGAGTGTAGAGTGGGATAAGGTATCGGTATCAAAATCCAATAAGTGTGAGACATGTCAGCAAAAAATAGCTATCCTAATAACAAAGAAAAGGTGTGTTAGTGGATAGTTATTTTTATATGCACTAGTCGCAAACTTGTGGATTGCGTGTGATAACTTTTCTTTTTGGGTGATCTCATTATATATATATTTTTAAAACCTTACATATAGCTTTTTTTTTAAACCTTTACACACACATATAATGTGAATCTTTACATATACCTTTAAGTAAACTTTATATATTCTACTTCATTAGATGCGTAAAACCATAAACTACTACTCCATAATGATAGTTGCTAATTAATTTTATCTTTTTTTTTAATGATCTCATTTATAAAGCTTCTTACCATTATATATTTTCTAACCAATGATTTGCATAACAAAGACATTTAATGAGAGGTAGCATCGTTTATTAGATTTTCAAAAGGTAACGGTGTATGAAAATTTTATATATATAAATAAGGTTAAATGAAATGTCAAAAAAAGAATTTTAAATTTTTTAACTTTATTTATTCTTATGCAATTTCTATTATTATTGGAGAACATCACTTTTTTAGTTATAATTGGAAATATGGTTTCTATGATTAAAGTTTGGTTAGTTTTAAGTTTAAATTTAGTACTATGATTGTATTTGAATGTTGATTATTGATTTAATTTTTTAAGTGAATATAACGGTTTATTTTACTACATTATAAAGTTTTTAATATTCTCCACATGGACATCTCTATTTTAGTTTTTACTTATCCTTACAGTCTTTTTGTTTTCTAATTATCGTCAACTAATGACGTTTGATTTTTTTTTCTTTTTCTACTCTTTATTACTTTGTATTATTATTTTTATTTACTCCCTCTCTCTCACTCTCTCTCTCTCTCTATCTCTCTCTCTCTCCAATGGCAACCTATCATTTTCCAAAATTTGATGATGATTCTATGGCATTAAATATCATTATTAGTTTCTTTATGTTATATTTGTTTTAATATCCACATTAATTTTTTAATTAAGTGTTTCTAAATTGATATTTGTTTTGTATTCCATTTTTTCTTTAATGTATTGAGTGTGAGAATGAGACAATGAGTATTTCCCTAGCATTACTTCACTTTATGAGGATAATTTTATTTATCGAATTTAAGTAAAATATTATATGTTTAATTTTTTAATATAAAAAGGAGAGGAAATATAAATAATTTAATGATATAGAGGATGTAGCTAAATTCAAATGTTGGATAAAATAATATGAGAAGAAAAAATAAAGTAAAAATAAAATATATAACAATAAACACCAAATTATCAAAAGCATGTTATGTAATATAATAATAATATTTTTTATATACTATTTTTAATTCTTTATAATGCAATATGATAATATTCAACAATCAAAGTGAACAAAAAAATTTAAAAACAAAACATAAAATACAAAACTAAATTGCACCAACCTAAAATAAAGTTATAAAGAGCACAAAAATTTATCAACCTAAAACAAATATGTAAGAAAAACTAAAAAAAAAAAAACCCACCAAAAAATTGAGAGAGAAAAAACTTTTTTTGTGAGAAAAAATTGTACATAGAATGGAAGAGTGGATGGCAAATTTATGCTAAGAGATTAATAATAAGAAGAAAAAAAAAAAAGGGAAAGAGGAAAAGGGGTATTAAGGTAGAGGGTTTGAGGAGATGAAAAGGTAAAGAGAATGAAAAAGGTTGGAGAAAGTGTAAAATATTAAAATTTTAATTTTATAAATAAAAAAGATGAGAAAATATAAATAATTTAATGATATGGAGGATCTCTTCTTATTTCAATGTTGAATAAAATAAGATGGGATTAATAATGATTTTCTATATACTATTTTTAATTCTTTATAATGCAAAAAAGATATAATAATAAACACTAAATTATTCAAATCATGCTATGTAATAGAAATAATAATATTTTTTATATAATATCTTTAATTCTTTATAATGTGATAATATGATAACATTTAACAATCAAAGAGAGCAAAAAAAAAAAAAAAACCTTAAAACACAAAAATAAATCTTATCAACCCAAATTAGAGTTCTAAAAACACAAAAATTTATTAACATAAAGCAAAGATGCAAGAAAAATAAAACAATCCACCAAAAAATTGAGAGAGAGAGAGAGAGAGAGAGAGAGAGTTTTTGTGAGGGAAAAATATGCAAAGAATGGAAGAGAGGATGACAAATTTATAGAGAGCGTGAATAAGAAGAGACAATAAAAGAAGATGAAGGGAAAGACGAATAGTGATATTAAGGGTAGTGGGGAGATGAAAAGGTAAAGTAAGGAAAAAGGTTAGAGAAAGTGTAAATATTAAAAAAAAAAAGTGAATGTTAAAAAAAATCATAGGAAAATTGGAAAAAAAGAGGAAGATAATTACGTGGATGCTAATTTGGCTTAACTAAAGCGTAGCAACAATAAATGTTACTCTTCAGCTTTTAAATATATATAGACAAAAAAGATATAACAATAAACACTAAATTTTCCAAATCATGCTATATAATAGAAATAATATTATTTTTTATATACTATCTTTAATTCTTTATAATGCAATAATAGAATAACATTTAACAATCAAAGAGAAAAAAAAAAACTTAAAACACAAAAATAAATCTCATTAACCCAAATTAGAGTTCCAAAAACACAAAAACTTATTAACATAAAGCAAAGATGCAAGAATGGAAGAGAGGATGACAAATTTATAGTAGGAGGGCGTGAATAAGAAGAGACAAAATAAAGGATGATGAAGGGAAAGATGAATAGTGATATTAAGGTAGAGGGCAGTGAGTAGTGGGGGGATGAAAAGGTAAGGCAAGGAGAAATGTTAGGGAAAGTGTAGATATTAAAAAAATAAGTGAATGTTAAAAAAAATTATAGGAAAATTGGAAAAAAAGGATAATGATGTGAATGCTGATGTGGCTTAACTGGAGCGTAGCAACAATAAATACTATGCTTCAACTTTTAGATATATATAGATATAGATGTCTCTCATTTATTGAGTTTTGATACGGATGACATGGTATCATTTAATAAAAAATTATTCTTCATAGAGTGAAGGAGAGAATTCGGGTCCGGATGCTAGCTGGACTTAAAAACCAATTCTAATACAATGTTCCTAGTTGGGTTTCATGAATTGGGTTCTAAATTATTTTTCTTCTTCTTTCAAATTCAGGTAATTTTCGATCTAAACAAGTTGATCCATTTCACACCATCAAATATGAATAGTATAAAGAATATATGTATTTAAGATTTGTTGATTTATTTTGTTACTTAGTTTAAATTTGTTACTTTGATGTATTTTGAGAGTTGCTACTTATATAAATTGTAATTATTCATTGAATATTGAGTTTAAATAATTTTAGGTAACCCTAATTTTGAATGAGTTAGTTACTCAAGGATTGCATATAAACCAATTGCATTTGGTGTTTGGACCTTATGTTGAAGTTTTAGTCATCTTAGAAAATTTGGATGAAGAGTGATGGTAGTTGGCAACATTAAGCTCTCAACTGATAGACTAATTAAGTGTATAATGTTGAGTGGTTTAAATTCCCACATTTCCTTTAAAGTAAATGGTTAAGATGCTACCATATCATCAATCCACAAATACAACCCTAAATTAGTCTATCAAAACACTAAATAAATAAATACTTTTTATCTATCCTAAACATTAACATCTAATGTCGTTCAACTTCTAGATCATCAACAACTACAACATTGATAAAAGCCGTCGATAGATCTCAACTATCAAAAGATCCATTTAAACTAGGTCACATTTAGAAGCAAAATTCGTATTTAGGGGTGTTTATGGGTTGGGTCAGGTTAGCTTTGAGTTATTTTTCAACCCAATCCATTGTAGGTCTAAAAACCAACCCAACCTAACCATTAAGGAGCCAATTGGGTTGGAATAATTTTGTTAGACATAATAATAATAATAATAATAATAATAATAATAATAAACTATTGGCTTACTATAAATTATTAAAGCTCACTATTTAATAAATTATTACAACTTAAAAAATTAGTTATAATATTCCAAGTTGATCAAAATTAACTCTTAAAATGTTAAAACAAATCAAAATAATAAAGTTAAACTAAGTAAAAAGTCTAAAATAAATAACACTAACAAATTATAAATACATATATCTTTCATATTATAATTTTTTTTTAATTACTCTTTTTCCCTTCTCTTTGATATATGTAAAGCTGTGATCTACAACAATATTTTATGTTAGCTTTATTCCATGACAAAAAGTATTGTATTTGCTTTAATTTGTTCTTTGTATTTTGTGGGATTTTATTGTATTGAGTTTAGTATTAAGTTGGTGAAGAATCAAGCTTGAAATGAAGAATTAGTGCATTTTTGCGATTGTCTCGCGAGTAGCTCGCAAGAAGAGTATCCCGCGAAAAGGGCACGCGAGAAGTACATGCTAGAAGCTGAAGAGTCGTGCCAGCCTGGAGGATTTCGCGAGTGTCTCGCGTGTAAGGCTTTCCCGCAAGATACCCGCGAAACTCTTTGCCTGGAGGATTTTTTAAGTGTGACTTTCTTACCCTTTACCAATACTATATATACCCTCATTACCTACAAATGTGTAAGGAGGCCATTCAGAGGAAAAAACCCTAGATAGGTTTTCAACAACACACACACCTATATTTTAGAGAGAGAGCTACCCATCCTTAGTAAGAAATCATTGTAGCCTCTCCTCCTTCCATCTCCTATTGCCATACCTTGAGAGGAGATTTGTACCCAAACACAACCCACACCTTTTATGAGTGTAGAGAGTGTTTTGGAGCTTGGGAAGCTTTGGAGATTTGCCAAAAGAAGCCGGTGAAGCTTGGCGGAAGCAATCGGGCGTATTGCTGGATCCGGAAAGCTAGATAAGACACAGTTCCGAGAAGTGTTTATTGGAGTATGAACTTGGAAGGCTTAGATACATTGGGTAGATTAGGCTTAGAGGGTCTCTTGCCATTC
Organism: Castanea sativa; assembly: GCF_040712315.1. Lineage (NCBI taxonomy): Eukaryota > Viridiplantae > Streptophyta > Magnoliopsida > Fagales > Fagaceae > Castanea > Castanea sativa. Next base: position 42,824,966 of record NC_134021.1, read on the forward strand.
GTGTATCCCAACTTATTGTCTAGTGGATCGATTTACCGCTTAGAGGGCTGCAGAAAGGTTTTTCGCCGAGTTTTTCGGTTTCCTCTTCGATAACACATCACGGTGTTATCTTGTGTTTGCATCTCTCTTCCCTTACTCTTGTCCTTTACTTTTACTATTTGTTGTCCATGTTTATGCACTAGAGTAGTATCGGTTAATTGCGCTTCATTTACTCTTGTTTCCGCACTTAGTTTAAGTTAGAGTAAAATCAATCTAGCCGTAATTTATTAATTGGGGGTCTAAACAGCTCTTGTATTTTTAACACAAAACTGAGCTTTCAATATAAAATTGAAACTCAAACCTATTTGATATCTTAAAGCACTCACATCAGTAGGTATATAATAAAAAATGTGTAAAATTTACACAATTTTGCCTAAATATAACACACACCAATCTGTGTATAATTATGTAAATTTACAGGTTTGCTATATTAACTGAGTAAATTTACAAAGACACTATTCATTGTAAACCTGTAAATTTTTACAGACATTATTCATTTTGCATTTAGTTTTTTATTCTTTCTTTACATATCCTGAAGATGAAGGATGAGAGTAGATGGTGGTTGTTGTGTGTAAGAGAAGATATATAATTTTAAAAAATCAAGAAAAATTAAATTTTGATGAAATGTAGTGTAAAATAGATAATTTGATGTGTGGTGTTTTGAAAAGTGAGCATGTAAGAAGGAAAAAAAAAAAAAGGTTCTTATGCTAAAATAGATATGATTTTTTGCATGTGCTAATGTGAATGCTCTTACTAACTAAATCTCATTTGGTTTAAAAATTTATGTATAGTGGTGTAACTACTTAGAATTTCTTGAAGATGATAGGGGACAACAAATAGTTGTATTACTGCTACTATTTTATTATGTTTCCCAATTGAGTTTGATAAAACTATTTGATATATTACTATTTAAATATCAGTTGGTTTGATTATTTGTGTTAATTTGGTAATTTGTGTATGGTTCTATTCTTAGAAATTTTTAAAAGATGGCTGGAGCAGCCAGCTGCGGAGTCATGAATTTTTTCCAAGGGGGGCTAAGTTAAATATTATAAAATTTATTGGTAGTAATAAAAAAAAGTTTTATTTCATAACTTAAATTTAATTCTACAAAATTATACCTTAAATTCTTTCATTGTACTAAAATCATTTATAATTGATTATAAACCATTTTTTTTAGAATCTCTTTTTATATACAAGTGACATAAAGCCATTCATTATTTGGCTTTCTAGGGGGTTCAACATCTACATTTTTAGGATTAGGAAAAGAAGATTGAGCAATAACTTTTGTAACTTGAACATTTTTTTATAAATAAATATGCATAAATTGTGGTTTTCATGTATATAGCCAATTTAAAAAGAAAAAAAAAGTGTTTGACCAATCAAATTATTAGTTGCTTACTCATGTAATACATGAGAAAATTCGTCAAAAGATATATATAAATGATACATATTTAATGAAAATCTAATTATTGTTTATTTTATAGCAAAAAGAGTTATAATCAAATTAAAAATTAACATATAAGTATAATTATAATGTGGAAAAAAGTTCAACAACTTCAATGTTTTTTTATCTCCCTCCAGACAGATTAAATCTACAAGATTAAATCCCTAATATTCTTGTACTTAAACAACAAGTTTGGATGGTTAAATGTTATACGCTTGATGAATTCACAATCATAGACTTTAAAATTTACTCCATTCTAGACTGGCAAAAGAAATTTATAAATTCATGCTCCTCCTCTAGCAATCACAATTATTATTCCATTTAAGCTACCCTTCGAAATAGTGCTTCTCATTATTGGTACATTTTGTATTTGAAAAATAGTTATGCAAGTCAAATGTTTATTTTAAATTGAAAATTTAGAAGAATCGTTTGGTTTGGTTGAAAACACAATTGGTGCAAAGTGCTAACACATTTCCGCTTTGAAGTAATTTAATTATATGAGAAACCCCATTTGACACAAACATGTATTTACTAAGCTATCTAGCCATGCAACTATAAGTTTGGTCATGTATAAATTGTGTGCCCAAATGTTGATTTGCATACACACAACACAAAAGTTTAATATACAACCAATATGAAAGTTGAATTTTTTTTTTTTTGAGAAGGAATACCTCGAACTATTATTAAAAAACTTAGCCATAATCGATCATAAGTACAATATAAAGGTGTGGAAAACCATCCTCTATCTACACATATAAACCACTAACATGTCTAGCATATCTAGCTAGGTTATAAGTTATAGAGTTACCTAAGCTACGAATATGAGAATAAGAAATATCACTGAAGGCATCTATAGAAGATTTTGCAGAAGAGAGAGGGTGGCCATATGAAGCAAAAGATTCCTCATTCTTCCGCAAAGCTTTGATAATTGTCTCTAAGTCTTCCTCAAGGATAATAGATGAAAAACCAAGATCTAATGCAAAGGAAATAGCTCTGACAGCCACCAAAGCTTCAATGTCATCTACTAAAGGGGGAAGTGTGACTTTTTCCGATAAGAATGCCAGAACCACTCCCAAACCTGCTTCCAAAGTTTCCCTGAACATAGCACCATCAAAATTGATCTTCAGAGATGATACTGGAGGTGGACACCACCTAACTCGAGAGTTCTATGCAGTGGAAGGTCCGGCCGAATTACAAAGAGAGACCTTATAAAATTCTTGGAGAGCTTGTAGAGCTTGGGGAAGGACCTATGATTGAGGGAGGTCTTTGTGGCTCTTATTTGGTTTCTATGATACCAAATAGTCCAGGTTAACACAGCAAAAAGTTCAAGATTTTTTCCCTCTTCTATAACATATTGCACCACGTCAAAGAAGTTGGAAAAGTGGCAATTTCAGTGAAATAGCCACATTGGATCAGCGTCCCATGTAGTTGAATAATTTTTGAAGCATAATGTAAAAGAAGTTACATATTTATCGATATCCCAAAGTTTTAAGGAACATCTTAAGTAGTTTCGTAACTGAATTGTTTAACTATAATCATTTTGCAAAAACTTTCAATATCCGATCAACTTTACATGCATGACATCTTAGTGAATCAGAAGACTTTCACTTCTGCGACACTATCAAACCCCAAACTAATCAACATGTGTGCTATTAGCCTTTGACACATTCAAGATGTTTCCTCTTTCCTTCAGACCCAAATTTTCCACCATGTTTGATACTAAGGTACTTAGTCCTGATACCAAACTTCTTAATCATCACAGAATTCCAGATCATAACCTGAGGGAAGTTTTCCAGAACTCAAAGATAGGTAACTCAACATCACCATTCACATCCAGCAGAGTGATGTCCCTCTGTGAACTGCAAACACACATAGAAAACCCATCAAATTTTTCCCAATACTAAAACAATAGTATCAACACAAAATAAGTTTGTCATCAAAGTCCTTAACATTGACAAGGTAAGCCCTAAGCAGTAGAAAAAATAACAAATCAAAGAGCTTTAAAAAAGAGAACCAAGCACTTTCATTTCCACATTCATGTCTGTGTACTAAATTGATATTAGTCACATTGAAAACTATAAATAACATACTATTTCTAAACAAAAGATTCAAAACCCATCAACCTTTTTTTTTTTTTTCCTTTCATAACTAAAAATGGTACTAACACCAAATAAGTGAATCATTGATCCATAACATCCAAATTGTGAGCAACAAAAAAACATTGAATCAAAGAACACTAATAAAAGCATCAAGCGGATTCTCAAATTCATGATTTATAGAAGTGTATATTTAGCTAAGGGTAATTTTCATCATTCTATTACCTAAAGAAGCACCATGGTTTAGTTGTTGGATGCCTGAACGATTAAGTGCTTCCTTCCCATCAAAATCCATTTATTATATATGTTTTCACTACTTTCATTGTCACACACCACAAATGATTCCTAAGAGCACACTGCTGTGCAAATGGCTCAAATGCAATAAAGTAGAGTAAAGCTTAATTAACTTGAGGGTTAGGGCAAATCATTCTATCATTCATTGCATATTCTCTACAACAAATTAAAATGATTCCATTTTGATTCAAACCTCATAAAATTGAAATTTCTATTAGGGGCTGGCAAGATGAAATAGAAGGTATGCTATCAATATCATATTGTAATTAAAAGAAAAAAACCCTCAGAAATCAAACACTTTGCATTTTCAGAATAAAATAGACAACAAAAAGCAAAAAATACCTTGAGTTTTGCCAAGAAGAAATGAAACATAGATCAAATTTGGATTTGGGAAATGGGAATATATAAAATTACAGGTTTTAGAACATGCAAAGCAAACATTAATGGGAGAAACTCTTTTGATTTGAGAAACAAAATAAATTTGTAGTGGAAGAGTCCAATAAGTTGGAAAAGGGAATGCAACAATGATATCACAATTTTGAGCAATGTAAATTGATAGAAAGAATATAGGGAAAAGTGACTGCACTAAAGTCCAAAAGACCAAACTGAAATCTCTTAATCTTCTGCATTTATCTAATCACTAAAGTGAGATGACAAATCATTAAAAGGAGATGAACAATGTATCAATAGCTTAGGATGTGTATCTGGGCTAGGGATTTTTATGAAATATGGTCTTTGTGTCAAAAAGTTTGGCTAATATAAAACGTCATGTCAACCCAGATTTTGGAGAACAAAGAAGTTAATGTGGAAAGTAGAAGATCCACAAAACAAGATCTCTATGCTATTGCCTCTACATTTTAAATTTCAATGAACCCTTCAAACAACCTAAAAAGAAAAATGAAACAGCAAAGCCAAACCTTTAGATTAACAGGACCTTAGATTTTAACATTCTGAGCATTACATAAATCAAACTGCCTTGATACAGCGATTGCATTTTGGTCTCTAAGAGTTGAACCTGAAATAAATAAATTGTTTCATCATTGGATTTAATATCATAACCATATAAAAACAACTATAAAATTGACACAAAAAAGAAGATAAAATTGCAAAGCATATAGAAATCTCAATCACCTCTGTCTTTAAACTCATAAAGGATCTGAACCTTGATTATTGCAGGACATTTCTCAAGGTCAAGAGTTGCATTGTCTTGCACTTTTTGTCCAAATCTAAAAGTTCTCAATAGTAAAACCAAAAATGAAAATACAGTAAATAGAAAAAAAACAATAATTATAGGAGCAATGTGATCAATAAAAAAGTGTGGGCCAATTTTGTCCCTATACATTTGATTGTGTCACTTTTATCCTTCAAATTTTAAAATCACGGTCCCTCAACTATTAATTGTGTCAATTTCATCCTTCAACTTTCAAAATCAAATCAATTGTATCCTTAAATGTTGACTTGATTTTGTAGGTCGAGAAACAAAATTGACACAATAGAATGTGTAGGGATCAAACTAGAACCACCCCCATTGTTAGAGGACCAAAAGTGTAGTTTGTTTTGCCAAAAAAATGTTGGTTTGAATTTGGGTAAGGTTTGGTAGTGAGGGAATTCAAGTTTGAATGCATGCTATATTTGTGGTTTATTTCGCAATGTAGAAAATAAGTAAGAAAAAATTGTCAAGGAGAATCAAAGATAAGCATAAGCTTTTTTCCCCTTGTGAATGAATGAATTTTTAAAGTAAACAAACTACACAAACAGAGCAAGCAGCAAACTAAATAGCAACTGAAACCAAACTTACAAATAATTGAACTATCACTCCTCAATTATGGCTATCATACAAGATAGTGAAATTTCACCCCCCCCCCTTCCTCTCTTCCAAAGAATTTGAACATAAGATTATTCACTAACAACTTTTCATTCTCATTACAACCTCAACCTAGGCCTTAATCTTTCTTCTAATCAAAAGCAGGATAGCCTCCTTAGACTTTACATTGCCACTGCATACAGGAGCATTTCTTTGAAGCCAAATATAATAAACCACCATAGACCAAGTAAGTTTGCATATGGTGCTTTCAAAGCTTTTACCCTTCAACCTATCCATACCCCACACTTAGAACCACTTAACACAAGCTTTATACCTGGGATTTTATTGAACATCATGACTTAACTAGCTCCCATAGTCTCTTTGAGAGGGGATACTCAAAGAACAAGTGGTCCTACTTTCAAGGAAGCTCCTAAAGAAGACACACAAAACATCGCCATGATAGCCCTATTTAAATGGCCAATTTTTAGTGGAAAGTCACCATGATAGCCCTATTTAAATGGCCAATTTTTAGTGGAAAGTCAGATTACTATAGTAATTAATAATTAAATGAAATCAGGAAATCTTTCACTATAGACGATTACATTGATACTATCTTCACCTTCACTCCACATTCATATATCAAAATCTGAAGATGAAAAAAAAAAAGGTAAGAAAAGTAATCAAGTCTATACCTTCAAGTTGACTTACATCTCACCTAACTAGTAACTTCTATATATAATTGCAATATCATCTTGAATTTTCATTAAAGTTGAACTCAAGGTTTTCTTTTCTTTCTTTCTTTTTTTTTGTTGAAAAGTAATACTATTCAGATTCAGCATACATAACAAATATATACATCATTTTATAAATAATAATTTCAAAGCCTAGTAGCTTGATTTACATATGAATGAGCCTTCAAATTTTGAGAAAGAGAGAAGAAAGTGGCAGAGACATGAAAAGATGTAACTAATGTCTCTTTAGACTTGACACTTGGTACCAGGTATAGACTAGGAATTTTATTAGACACCATAACTTAACTGTCATGGCCTCTTTGAGAAATGATACTTATTAGAATATGATTAAATGATTAAATTGACATTTTTCTAATAGCTTAAGCTTTTGGAGAATTGGTAATTTAACATGGTAATATATCACAATACAATCTCAATATCATTATGAATCTTTAACCAAGTTGAATTCTTGCTTTTCCTTTTCCAATCAAAAAGTGACAATGTTCACATTCAACATAGATAAAAAAATGTTAAACATTAAGAAATGATTCACCAAAGAATCAAAAAATGGACGCAAAAAACAAAAACAAAATTTGAAAATATAAAGATATGGTACAGGACCCAACCATAAAAATCAAGAGAGAAATAGGACCTTAGTGTTAGCCGTAGAGGTCTTGATATGGTCAAGAGCACAGGTTATTGATAGGTTTCAAAACATTGGAGGCAACAACCTTGAACCTTATTGAGCAAACCAATCAGATTAATAAAAAACAAATATTATAAAAACAGAACACAAAATTGCAAAGTTGAAAGAGAACTCGGGCTTACCAATTACTTCAACAGCAACAATGCTAACCAGCTGCATTAAAATAAATATATCGAACACCTATTTTATAAATAATAATTACAAAGCCTAGCATATTGATTTCCCTTTGAATGAGCTATTGAATTTAGAGAAAAAGAGGGAAGAAAGTGACAAAGGCACTGAAAGATGTAACTAAAGAGGGAGGTGTACCTTGGAAAAGAATGGTGTCTTGTGTGTATGGGGACCATAAAACTTCTTGTAAAACTCCAGCAAAGCCACCCACAAATTGTTTTGACTAGTTATTTTTTTCCACCATGTCTTTGGACATTCTTCTTCAGCCTTTTAAGCATGATATGTTGCTCTAACATGACCATCCTCACAATGCACTGTGGTTTTCCAAATTTAAACATAAGATATCCCATCAACATTCCAAATATCACTCCACATCCATAACCCATCGATACAGCTTGCCAACCAAACCCATTTTTAGGCTCTAAATTGTCTTCTTGTTGTAAGGTCAATGGTGGTGGTTTCTTTGCCTCAAGGTTGTTACATGTTCTTGACAATGGAAATCCACATAAATCCAGGTTTTCAATATATGAATCATTATCAAATGTATCAAATTGCTTTCCTGAAGGTATGTGTCCTGTAAGTTGGTTATGTGACAGATTTAAAACTGCAAGCCATGGTATATCTGTCAATTGCCTAGGAATCTCCCCAATAAGCTTGTTGAAAGAGAGGTCTAACCATTCAAGATTGGTCAAATTTCCAAATGATGGTGGAATATAACTTGTAAGGTTATTGTGAGAAAAGTTGAGCCCCTTGAGTGATTTTAGCCTCCCAATTATCTTTGGTATCTCTCCTCTGAAACTATTGTTTGAAAAATCAATGGTCGTGAAGACAGTTTGGATTCTCACTAACTCAATATAAAATCCTTTAATCATCACATTCAAAGAATCCTGATAATACGTTTCTCCCATATATTTCAATGTCACTTTTCTTTCATCCACATTTGTCATGGCTTTCAAATATTTGAAATATTTTCTTGGCAAAGGACCATTAAACTCATTGTTAGAGATGTCTAGGATTCGCAAATTTGGGAAAGGAAATTTGGTCTTAGGATTGCCTATATGACCTTGAAATTTGTTTGATCTTATGACAAGAACCCGCAAATTTATAAGACCTTCCAACCAATAAGGGAAGGTTCCATTTATCTTATTACTTCCAATATTTAGAACTTCCAAGTTCCTACAGTTTGCCAAAGATTGTGGCAATGGCCCTTCCAGTTGATTGCCATTAAGGTTAATATTCCTAAAATTATTTCTCTTGGAAAATGCTGTAGGGATGGTACCATGAAGGCTATTCATTCGCAAATCCAACACTGAGAGGGATTTAGAGTGTGCCAAACACTTAGGTATTATGCCACTTAAGTTGTTATGAGACAAGTCTAGAACATCAAGGTAACTTGCATTGCAAATTAAAGAAGGGATTTCTCCGGTTAATTTGTTATTGGAGACAAAAAAATATTGCAGACTAAGAAAACTTAGAGTGGGAAATGATCCTTGAAGCAAGTTGGCACGAAGATCAAGAAATTGTAATGAATCCCTCCCCACATCTCCTAACCATCTTGGAAATTGACCATTAATTATGTTCTTGGAAAGGTCTAAGTATCGTAAATTTGTTGCTGTTTTTAAAAAAATTGGAAATTCACTAATGTTGGTAGAAGACAAGTTCAACCATTGAAGTTTGGGCAGGGTATAGGTGACATTATTGTTGATGCTAACTAAGTTATTTGAAAAATCAAGAGTGTAGAGATTTTTGAGTTTTGAAATCATTTCTAACTCCAACATAACACTCCAATTATTTGATGAGAGATATAGATATGCAAGGTTAACAAATCTAGATATTGACCTAGGTATAGAGCCTTGTAGCTTATTGTGACCCAAATTAAGATACTCCAATGAATTGGACTTGAAATCACTAATCTCACAAATGAATTGATTACCACCAAGATTTAACCACACCAAAGATGGCAAATTGAACAACCAAGATGGCAGTGTCCCATTTAGGAAATTTGAACTTAAAGAGAGTACATTTAGATTCAAAAGCCCACTTACGTGATTAGGAAGGGGACCAACAAGTTGATTGTTGTCAAGGATTAAAGTTGAGAGATTGGGCAAATTCAATAGTGACCTAGGTATAGAGCCATGTAGCTTATTATAACCCAAATCAAGATACTGCAATGAATTGGATTTGAATTCACCAATTTCACCAATGAATTGATTACCACCAAGATTTAACCTCACCAAAGATGGAAAATTGAACAACCAAGATGGCAGTGTCCCATTTAGGAAATTTGAACTTAAAGAGAGTACATTTAGATTCAAAAGCCCACTTACGTGATTAGGAAGGGGACCAACAAGTTGATTGTTGTCAAGGATTAAAGTTGAGAGATTGGGCAAATTCAATAGTGACAACGGCAGCAAACCTGTTGAAATAATCCCCAATAATTCAAACAAATTGTTAGTTCATGCGTATGCCAAAATTAACTAAAATTTAAAAGTGACAATTGAATCTTACCTCTGAGACTATTAGCTGTCAGAGCCAAATAAGTAATTTGTGTGAGGTTATTGAGTAACGATGGAATTGACCCTGTAAAATTGCAATTATCAAGAGCCAAAACCTTCAAGTACTTCAGATTGCTGATAGAATCAAGCAATTCTCTTGAAAAGCTTATCGAAGAGAGATCTAAGACCTTCAGGGAACTACTGCTCCAATTACACTTTGGAAGAGAACCCAAATCAAGATTCTCATTCTTCCCTAGATCAAGGGTTTGTATACTAGGAAGACAGAGGATGTTATTTTCGAGTTTTCCCTGCAAGTAACAGCGATGGAGACTAAGAGTTGTGAAAGAGGAGGATAGATTCATCAAAGAATTAGGTCTAATTGAGGACATATTCTTGCCATCGAGAAGAAGTTCCCTTAACTGAGTAAGGTTATGAATGACTCTTTTCCATACTGGTGTTTCAATAAAAAGCTCGTTGTTGAGTGAAAGATCAAGTGAAATCAGCGAAGACAAATGAGAGATTTCGTACGGGATTTTGCCAGAAAAACAGGAAAAAGAAAGGTTAAGATGAGTCAAAGCCTTAAAGTTGCCAAACTCAGACGAAATTAGGGAGTCACTGAAGCAATTGCCAGCGAGATTCAAGGTCCTGAGATGGGGAAGAAAGAAGAGGGTACTGTTGGAATGAATGGGGCCATTGAGCCAACTGCAACTGAGGTCAAGGCCAATAACATGGCGTGTTGTTTTGTCACACACGACCCCATCCCAACTACAGCAGTCCGTATCCTCCTTCCAAGAGGCTGTCTTTGGATATGAATTATCACACATCTGAATATAATATCTATAATCAGAATAATAAGGAAATGTATCAAGAAGCGGAGACGCATCTTTATCAAGAGTCAGAGAGTGGTTAAAATGGAGTAAAGCAGAGCAGGGCGAGATTGAAGACAAGGAAGAAGAAAAAGAAGATGGAGTAGAATGAAAGAGGAAGAAGAGTAGACACAAAACTTGATACTTCCAACTCAAACACCCCATTTTGATTTCGAAAGACTATGAAAATATATCTGATTTTTTTGGCTGAATAAAGATATATCTGATGTTAAGAGGGAGGGTTGGGATGGGATGAATATTTATAGTGCTTCCGTTCCAATTTCCAAGTCAATCAAAGTCGTTGGCGTTATTGCGTTTGGCAAGTTTTTGGAAAGTGCTTTATATCCCAAAAGGCACGTTTGGGTATCGGACCAGCTGAGTCCAATTCCAATACAAAAAAGAAATAAGAAATTGAGGGAAGCTGTTATTATCCCCAAGTACCCTTAGTTTTATTTCCAAATCCCAATTTTACCCTTACTTATATATATGACATGGGGATGAAGTTGCCGCAATGTTATTAAAACTGCAACACAAGCTTCAATATTTGTAATTTATTCCTTAAGAATAATTAAGGTTTCCTATCCTTTAACGTCAAATCTATATATATATAAGGTTTCCTATCCTCTACCGTTTGTTATATATTAAAAAAAAAAAATTATACTTTTATTTATTTATTTTATATTAAGTTATTCTATTGTATTTTATATTTTTTGATGCCCTATTGTATTTTATATTCAAATTTGCTTATATAGTTATACTGTTATAAATTGATAATTGATAATGTAAATGAATGTGTAATTATCAATTCCCTTCTTTTATTTAAGGAACAAATTAATTCCCTAATCTAATAATACTAATTTGTTTGTTTTTTTTAAATTATCATGTAGTACAATTTAAACTTGGATTATTGGTATGCATTTGATTTTTTTTTTTCTCATTATTATTTGGTGAATCATGATAATGAAAATAAATAAATAAATAATTGCTATCAATAAGAAGTCATGAATAATAATAACAAAAAATTATGACACTAATAAAAATAATTACTAAGTTGAAAACTATATCATCATAATAATAATAATAATATTTTTTATTATTATTATTATTATTATTATTATTATTATTAAATCATATATATATATAAATAAAAGTGTTAGCCACATACTCAGTTTTTTCAAAATTACTTTCTAATAGTTTTTACCAAATGCTCAACTTATTAAAAAAGCTCAATTTCATTAAACACTTTTGAAAACCACACAAAATAATCCATAACTTTTGACACAGTTCACCACGTGGTAAATTATAGTAAAAATTGAGATTATTTTGTGTCCTTACCATTTTTCATCTTAAAAATCTGATCAATAATGCAGGTACATTCATTCTGCACTTGGTACCTTGAGTTGTTAGAATAGATTATCCAATACGTATATGATAGACTAGGTGTTGTCCAAGAATCAATCAATCAATTTTAGTCAAAAAGTAAAAAATTGATGCACACTGTTTAAAAATCTGATCAATAATGCAGGTACATTCATTCTGCATATAGGACCTTTAGTTGTTTAATTAGAGTATCCAGCACATATATGAACAAATATATGATAGAATTGGCGTTTTCCAACAATCATTCAGTCAATTATGGTCAAAAAGTAAAAAAAAAATTGATGCACAACCACCAATTGGACAGCAGCGTCAAAAACCATCGAATTGTTAGAAATTACTTGAATTTATTTATTTGAGAAAGAGAAGGGATACATCTATAATATTTTTACAATAAATTTTAAGTGGTTAATTGTTATTGGTTCTAATATGAACTCATCACTTAAATTTATTTTTTACTCACACGTAACAACTATTAATAACCTGTCACTTAAAACTTGTTGTAAAAATACTGTGGATATAATATTTCTTTTTAAAAAATTGTATTTATATTTTTTTTTATAACATGTAATTCATTTTTTATAAGCAGAGCATGAAATTTTTTATTCATTTTTATATAGATATAATAGAATTTAAATATGTAGTGTCAATGATTGTTCTTACTAATAAGTTAAGATACCAGCTGTTATTTTTTTATTTTTTTCGTAAACGAGAGCAGAGCATACAACACATTTGGGTCATATTTTCCAAGAATCATTTAGTCAAAATGGTTAAAAGCAATTAATGATGCACTCCCACCACTTGGATAGGAGTGTCGAAGACTGGTAAAGTAGTAGTAGTAAATTGTTCCGTCTCTCAACTTTACAGAAATTTCTTCTCAAAAAAAAAAAAAAAAAAAAAACCGAAGAATCTTATTTGGAGAGCTTGTGAGGGCATTTTACAGGCTTGTGTGATCTAATTTGAGTCTTTGACAAAAGGCATTGTCCTGAACTTTCTTATGCTCACTCGTCTTTTCATGTTTTAAGGTATGGAATTTGTTCCTGGATAAGTTACAACAGTGTGGGGGTGAGGCATTTCATAGACATGGCAGATTTTGCTTTGAAGTAGCTAGATATTTTGGAAATTGGAAACTTTTGCGATTGTGGTGTGAATGCTAACGACGTTTTGAAATGAAAGTCGTGTCAATGGGACAAACCATGAGATTATAACAGGACCATGAGTTGTTTGTTGGATTAGAGTATCCAACACGTATTTGATGGACTTGGAATTGTCCAACAATCATTCAGTCTATTTTTGCCAAAAAGACCTACTTCTTAGATAGGAGAGTCCAAAAACTGTCAAGTTGACACAAATTACTTAAAATTATTTCTTTGAGAAATTGAATTTTTTATATAACATGTTATTCCTTTTTCCAAGAGGATCATGTAAATTTGTTTTTCTTTTATATATACGATAGAATTTAAATTTCGGTGTCTTTCATATTAATTTTATCAATAAGTTAAAACTATAAATTTAACTATATTTTGGGTTTAGTTTCATTTCTTTTAATTCAACACAAAATTCACATTAACCATTGATTGCAAAAAGAACACTCATAGTTCTACCCAAATCGTAAAGGTGTATACCAAGTTATTGAAAATGAAAGAAATGAATACACTAAACCAAATCAACATGTACCTAAATATGAACGCAATCATATTGATGGTAATATAAAAGAGAAATGTACACTTTCAAACTAAATCAAGTAATAAAATGAAATATAAAAAAAAATAAAAAGATAACAATCTGCTGATCTTTACTCCATGTATATTGTATTGGACTCCAATGGCAAAACAATCCTACTCACAATTCATAAAAACTAATTTTTTTTTAAAAAAAAGGAAGGAAAAAAACCATAATTATTAACACATTAAACTAAATAATACAAAGAAAAAAACCAAAGAGAGAATTTGATTCTCTTTGCAGTACTAAACTACCACTAAAATAAGGGTGGGAAAAAATGGAGAGACAATCTAAAAGAAAAGGAGAGGTGTGAGATATTTTAAAATAGAGATAGTGTGTACTCATTTTTAGGAAATGCGTCTAACGTGTATGAGATAGTGTGTACTAATTTGATAAGTAGCAAAAATTTGATGGCAAGATGATTAGATTCGATATGCCACGACATCTACACCCATTAAAAAAAAAAATCAAAATTGTCACAAGTTAACACAATAACCAGAAAATTTCTTTTGTTAGTGTTACTATTACATTCCATTTTCGTTAGCCTGAAACATGGGGGTTCTAAAAATAAAATGAAAAACTATGGTTGAGAGTTTAGGATAAATTACTTGTGGTTAGTAGAATCTTCTACTAAACAAATTGTAAAAATTAAAATTTAAAATTCTTGATCGAATAAATTTGAAGTTCAGATTAAACTTGAAAACCAAAGTAAAAGTGATCCTATTTTGTAAGTAATGGTATACATGTGAGTTAGGGATGCATTTTTACCAGGTTGCCTTTTTAATTTTGTCTCTACTTAAACCTAAAGGTGTACAGTATTTTTGAACCGATGAAATATCCGACCAAAATAATGGTAGATTTTTTGTGTATGCAGGATTTAGAATATACAACACATTTTTGGTAGTTTTCATAAAAATAAAATTAAAAATATTTGGGTAGAATTTTCCAAGAATGAGAGTATCCAACACGTTTGGGTAACATTTTCCAAGAATGATTTGGTCCAGATTGTCTAAAAGCTACTTAATGATGGGAAAAACTATCATGCACCCCTACCACTTGGATAGGAGTGTCCAAGAACTACAGAAGTAGTTAAGTGTTCTTGTCTCTCAAGTTGATAGAAATTTCTTCTTAGAAAAAAACAGTTGACAAAAATTACTTGTCCAATTTGACTATAAAAAAAAAAAGAAAAAAGATGTTGAATTTATTTCTTTTCTTTCTTCTTGTTTTTTTTGTTTTTTTTTTTTGAACATCATATTATTCTTTTTCTAGGGTTGAATGACATGTATTATTGTTGCTATGATTTTTAGTTCTCAGAAACTATTAATTACTATAGATTCGTGCTCGTTTGGGATGCATTTATATGTTAACTTATTGCTTATTTTTTTTCTAACGGCTTTTACCAAACACTTTAATTTTTTTTTTAATAAAAAACCCAATTTCATTAATCATTTTTTAAAACTGACACTTTTCAAAAAAATGAAATTTCAAAAAACTGAATAATAATGCAGGTTCATTTATGCCTGCGGGACCATGAGGTTTTGGATTAGAGTATCCAAAACGTATATGAAAGACTTGCCATTGTCCAACAATCATTCCATCAATTTTGGCCAAAAAGTTAAATGATGCACACTCACCACTTGGATAGGAGCGTACAAGAAATGTCAAGTTGACACAAATTACTTAAATTATTTCTCTGAGAAATTGAATTTTTTTTTAATAAATATAGTAGAATTTAAAGTTATGATGTCCACTTCACTTTTTGATGATTATTTCTATCAATAAATTAAGATACCCACTAATTTTTGTGTACCCAATACCCACACATTTGGGGAGTATTATCCAAGAATCATTTGGTCAAGATTCGCTAAAAGCTATTAACCCCCACCAGGGCCACCACATGGATAGGAGTGTACAAGAGCTACTAAAGTAGCTAGCTGTTCTTGTCTCTCAAGTTGACAGGAATTTCTTCTTTAAAAAATCAGTTGACAGGAATTACTATACTAGAGTTGTTAAATTTGATTATAAAAAAAAAATGTTGAATTTAAATTTATTTCATTTTACCTTTTTTTTAACGTCATTTTATTTTTCTTTTTTTCAGTGTTGAATGACATTTACTATAATTGCTATGATTTTTAGTACTTCAAAACTTTTAATTGCACTATTGCATACTCTTGGCGCGATGGTCACTTCACAAGTATAAGTGCTTGTGGGGTGTGGAGGGTAAGGGCCAGGGTTTAAGTCTCTAGTAGTGAGTTTCACATACATATACACTTAAATTATGTTAGAGTAGAATTTCTATTTTGTATATAAAAATAAAAAATAAAAACTTTTAATCGCTAAAGATTCATGCCCGTTTGAGATGCACTTCTAAGCTAACTTATTGCTTATTTTTTCTACTATTTACAGGTCCTACATACGTCACCTACTTATTTGATTTAACTTAAAACTAGATAAGTTGTTTCCAAACAAACACCTAGAAAGTTGATGAATTTATTTCTTTTATTTTTTTTAGGGTCTATTTGGTAATGTTGTTTTAGTAACGTTATTTAAGTTTTGTGAAAATACAGGTAGGTGAAAAGGTATTATGGAAATACGTATTGTGTTGTTTAAACAACAAAAACTGTTGTTTAAACAACGCAACCAAATAGACCCTTAACATCATATTTTTTCTTCTTGAGTGTTGAATGGCATGTAATATTGTTGCTACGATTTTTACTTCTTAGAACTATTTATTGTCAAAGAAGGTTAGGTATATGAAAAAAGTTAATAGATGTCCTAAAACTATTGTTTTATGAATTACTTTTAGAAATATTTTATGAGAAAAATGATAAAACAATTTTTTCTTTACGGATATTATTAACTTTCATCGGGTATATATATACATTTGTACCAAGGTGAAGACTTTCCCACCGGATCTTTGGGGACTTGGTCACTTGGACCATATTATCTTTTAGCAAACTCGTTAATTTATGACATTATTATTCTATCAAGCTATTTCGCATCCTTAAGTCATATATTAATTTAATTGTTATGCGCAACACCAAAAGAAAGTGCTTAAGTATGGAATAGGATACCATTTGATGAAATTTATTAATTTAATTTGTTTATCATCTACGTTGATGTTGAGGATTTGTACTTAGTGATAACAAATAACTATAATAAACCATGGGAAAAATAAGAATCAAATTGCCTATACAATTTCTTCCTCAAAAAAAAAAAAAATGCCTATACAATTTTGTATAACAAAATTCAAAATGCAAGAGGTAACACAGTCTTGATGAAGTATAAGCGTAGAAAGAGGATTTGTGGCAAGAGAAAAAAAACAATTCCCAAAAAGGGGAAGAAAAGATTTTCGTGCCTAAAACATGTAACTGGTGATTGATTTATGGTTTACTAATAATAATAATAAATATATTTATTATGATTAAATTTTGCATTCACACAATAGAGTTTGACTGTACAATTTTGAATGATTTTCTTATAAGAGTTATGACCCTGAAAAAAAAAAGGGAGAATATACCAATTTACAACGCTTTATTTATTTGTTCTTTTGCTAGGTAAATAGGGAAGTGAAAATTTATATGCTACCAAGTTAAAATAAGCCTTTCAGAATAATTCATCAGTAATGAAGGGTTGCGTAGCAAAAAAGTTGCACAACTTTTAATTATTAGTTGGATAGAAGTAGAAAATTCAAAACGTATATGATGGTCATGATATAAGCGTATTAATGGGGTTTTATTTATGGCATGGAATTCTTTGTCTTCTCAGTGTCACACTATTATGAAGTCCTCACATTTTGGCAACTTCCTCAAATCATTGTTAAAATGGTCCAAAAGCAATAAATATAAATCCCCATCAGTTATAAATATGGTTCCTATGTCCCGCAATTGACTAAACAACTTTGAGGACCACTGATGTGTAGGCATTCCTCTACGTCTAGAAAGATTGTCAATAGCTAGCGTATCGATACCGGTCATAACGACTAGCAACTATAACTGTACCCTTCTAAAATGTACTAATAAAATATCCGTCTACACCAACCTATATAGACTATAACGTGGGATTTCAGGTCCTTCAGCTAGTACCAGAAAAATAATTTAGAAAAAAAAAGGGTTATAAAATTGGATTAATATATATAGTTAGACAAATATTTGGGCATATAAATTATTTGGATTTTAAATACTAATTAGTCATTCTCCTTGCCTAATCAAAATGACATTCAATACGGTATTAACCACCAAAATAAGGGTGGGAAGAAAAAGAGAGGTGTGAGATATTTTAAAATAGAGATGTGTGTACTCATTTTTAAGAAATACGTCTAACGTGTATGAGATAGTTTGTACTAATTTTATAAGTAGTAAAAATTTGATGGCAAGATGATTAGATTGGATATGCCACGACATCTACACCCATAAAAAAAAAAAAAAATCAAAATTGTCACACTTTAACACAATAACCAGAAAATTTCTTTTGTTAGTGTTACTATTACATTCCATTTCCCTTACCCTAAAACATGGGGGTTCTAAAAATAAAATGAAAAACCTTGATCGAGAGTTTAGGATAAATTACTTGTGGTTAGTAGAAGCTTCTACTAAACAAATTGTAAAAATTAAAATTTAAAATCCTTGACTGAATAAATTTGAAAATCAAAGTAAAAGTGGTCTTATTTTGTAAGCAATGTTGTACATATGAGTTATGGATGCATTTTTATCAGGTTGCCTTTCAATTTTATCTCTACTTAAACCTAAGGGTGTACGGTATTTTTGATCTAATGAAATGTTCAACCAAAATAAGAGTAGATTTTTTGTGTAAGCAGGATTTAGAATATATAACACATTTGGGTAGTTTGCATAAAAATAAAATTAAAAATATTTGGGTAGAATTATCCAAGAATGAGAGTATCCAACACATTAGGGTAACATTTTCCAAGAATGATTTGGTCAAGATTGTCTAAAAGCTACTTAATGATGGGAAAAACTATCATGCACCCCCACCACTTGGATAGGAGCATCCAAGAACTTCAAAAGTAGTTGAGTGTTCTTGTCTCTCAAGTTGATAGGAATTTCTTCTTAGAAAAAAGCAGTTGACAGAAATTACTTGTCCAATTTAACTATAAAAAAAAATGTTGAACTTATTTCTTTTCTTTCTTCTTGTTTGTTTTTGTTTTTGAACATCATATTTTTCTTTTTCTAGTCTTGAATGACATATATTATTGTTGCTATGATTTTTAGTTCTCAAAAACTATTAATTTTCTAAAGATTTGTTTGCATTTTTCTAACCTCTTTTACCAAACACTTTATTTAGAAAAAAAAAAAAAAAAATTTCATTTATCATTTTTTTTTAAAACTGACACTTTTCAAAAAAACGAAATTTCAAAAAACTGAACAATAATGCAGGTTCATTTATGCCCGCGGGACCATGAGGTTTTGGATTAGAGTATCCAAAACGTATATGATAGACTCCATTGTCCAACAATCATTCCATCAATTTTGGCCAAAAAGTTAAATGATTCGCACTCACCATTTGGATAGGAGCGTACAAGAAATATCATGTTGACACAAATTACTTGAATTTTTCTTTGAAAATTTGAATTTTTATTTATTTATTTATAAATATAGTATAATTTAAATTTATGATGTCCACGCCACTTCTTGATGATCATTTCTATCAATAAATTAAGATACCGACTAATTTTTTTGTGTACCCACACATTTGGGGAGTATTTTCCAAGAATCATATGGTCAAGATTGGCTAAAAGCTATTAACCCTCACCAGGGCCACCACATGAATAGGAGTGTCCAAGAGCTACTAAAGTAGTAAGCTGTTGTTGTCTCTCAAGTTGACTGGAATTTCTTCTTTAAAAAATCAGTTGACAGAAATTACTATACTAGAGTTGTTAAATTTGACTATTAGAAAAAAAAAAAGATGTTGAATTTATTTCTTTTTACCTTTTTTTTTAACGTCATTTTGTTTTTCTTTTTTTAGTGTTGAATGATATTTACTATTGTTGCTATGATTTTTAGTACTTCAAAACTTTTAATTGCATCACTGCACACTCTTAGTGCGATGATCACTTCATAAATATAAGTACTTGTGGGGTATGGGGGCTAAGGGCCGGAGTTCAAATCTCTAGTAGTGAGTTTCACACACATATATACACTTAGATTAAGTTAGATTAGAATTTCAATCTTATATTAAAAAAAAAAAAAAAAACTAGTAATTGCTAAAGATTCATGCCTGTTTGAGATGCACTTATAAGCTAGCTTATTACTTATTTTTTTCTATTATTTACGGGTCCTACATACATCACCTACTTATTTGATTTAACTTAAAACTAGATAGGTTGTTTCCAAACAAACACCTAGAAAGTTGTTGAATTTATTTCTTTTACTTTATATTTTCCTTCTTGAGTGTTGAATGACATGTAATATTGTTGCAACGATTTTTAGTTCTTAGAACTATTTGTTGTCAAAGAAGATTAAGTATATGAGAAAAGTTAAAGGATGTCCTAAAGCTATTGTTTTATAAACTATTTTTAGAAATATTTTATGAGTAAAATGATAAAACAATTAATTTTTTTACGGATATTATAAACTTTCATCGGGTGTATAAATACATTTGTACCAAGGTGAAGACTTTCCCACCGGATCTTTGGGGACTTGGTCACTTGGACCATATTATCTTTTAGCAAACTCGTTAATTTATGACAATATTATTCTAGCAAGCTAGTTCGCACCCTTAAGTCATATATTAATTTAATTGTTATGCGCAATGATGATGCCGAAGAAAACACCAGTAAGCTGCGAACACTCTCCAGATCGATGCAACACCTGCGAAGAGAAAAATAGAAGATCGAACAGAGAGCACAGGTGTGATGCCGGCCAAAAACCCTCCGACGATCAAGTTAGAGTCTTAAACAACCCTAGAGTGCTAGAGTTGAGATAACTGTGCGTACCTTTGGGTCATGAGGGTTTTGGGGTATATATAGTGGTATGGAGCCGAAATAAACGCCTTGGTGAAGAAGTACTTTCCTTTTAGAAGAGTAATTTGTGGATCTTTGCATATCGTATAGAGCCATTTTCTTTATAGGAATCTTCTTGACTAAAGTCGAACGTGTAGCGCAAGAACTTTCCTTATATTCACGTATGTAGAAGTCAAGATAGACTAAGAATGAAGGTTGGATTACTTCTTCAGCTTTTACTTGCCAAGGTCGTCAGCCCACGTGTGCCTCCTACACTGTCGTTAGTCTATGTACGTCTCCAAAAAGAACGTCAGCTAAGGACCTTCACAATAAAGGTCGTCAGCTTGATACTTTAGCCTAACGTCGTCACGTAAGGGGTGTGGCCTCGAACGTCAAAAGAAGGCGTCCTAATGACAATGGCTGACGGGTTGTATATTCCCGTAAGCCTTCTTAATGTACTGACAGCTTGTAAAAAACGTCACTATCACGCAACATCAAAAGAAAGTGCTTAAGTATGGAATAGGATACCATTTGATGAAATTTATTAATTTAATTCGTTTATCATCTACGTTGATGTTGAGGGTTTGTACTTACTGATAACTAATAACTATAACAAACCATGGGAAAAATAAGAATCAAATTGCCTATACAATTTCTTCCTCAAAAAAAAAAAAAAAAAAAAATTGTCTATACAATTTTGTATAATCAAAATTCAAAATGCAAGAGGTAACACAGTCTTGATGAAGTATAAGTCTAGAAAAAGGATTTGTGGCAAGAGAGAAAAAATAATTCCCAAAAAGGGGAGGAAAAGATTTTCGTGCCTAAAACATGTAACGGGTGATTGATTTATGGTTTACTAATAATAATAATAAATATATTTATTATGATTAAATTTTGCATTCACACAATAGAGTTTGACTGTACAAATTTTGAATGATTTTCTTATAAGAGTTATGACCCTGAAAGAAAAAGGGAGAATATACCAATTTACAACGCTTTATTTATTTATTCTTTTGCTAGGTAAATAGGGAAGTGAAAATTTATATCCTACCAAGTTAAAATAAGCCTTTCAGAATAATTCATCAGTAATGAAGGGTTGCGTAGCAAAAAAGTTGCACAACTTTTAATTATTAGTTGGATAGAAGTAGAACATTCAAAACGTATATGATGGTCATGATATAAGCGTATTAATGGGGTTTTATTTATGGTATGGAATTCTTTGTCTTCTCAGTGTCACACTATTATGAAGTCCTCACATTTTGGCAACTTCCTCAAATCATTGTTAAAATGGTCCAAAAGCAATAAATATAAATCCCCATCAGTTATAAATATGGTTCCTATGTCCCGCAATTGACTAAACAACTTTGAGGACCACTGATGTGTAGGCATTCCTCTACGTCTAGAAAGATTGTCAATAGCTAGCGTATCGATACCGGTCATAACGACTAGCAACTATAACTGTACCCTTCTAAAATGTACTAATAAAATATCCGTCTACACCAACCTATATAGACTATAACGTGGGATTTCAGGTCCTTCAGCTAGTACCAGAAAAATAATTTAGAAAAAAAAAGGGTTATAAAATTGGATTAATATATATAGTTAGACAAATATTTGGGCATATAAATTATTTGGATTTTAAATACTAATTAGTCATTCTCCTTGCCTAATCAAAATGACATTCAATACGGTATTAACCACCAAAATAAGGGTGGGAAGAAAAAGAAAGTTGTGAGATATTTTAAAATAGAGATGTGTGTACTCATTTTTAAGAAATGTGTCTAACATGTATGAGATAGTTTGTACTAATTTTATGAGTAGTAAAAATTTGATGGCAAGATGATTAGATTGGATATGCCACGACATCTACACCCATAAAAAAAAAAAAAAAATCAAAATCAAAATTGTCACACTTTAACACAATAACCAGAAAATTTCTTTTGTTAGTGTTACTATTACATTCCATTTCCCTTACCCTAAAACATGGGGGTTCTAAAAATAAAATTAAAAACCCTGATCGAGAGTTTAGGATAAATTACTTGTGGTTAGTAGAATCTTCTACTAAACAAATTGTAAAAATTAAAATTTAAAATCCTTGACTGAATAAATTTGAAAACCAAAGTAAAAGTGGTCTTATTTTATAAACAATGTTGTACATGTGAGTTATGGATGCATTTTTACCAGATTGCCTTTCAATTTTGTCTCTACTTAAACCTAAGGGTGTACGGTATTTTTGAACTGATGAAATGTTCAACCAAAATAAGGGTAGATTTTTTGTGTAAGCATGATTTAGAATATATAACACATTTGGGTAGTTTCCATAAAAATAAAATTAAAAATATTTGGGTAGAATTATCCAAGAATGAGAGTATCCAACACATTAGGGTAACATTTTCCAAGAATGATTTGGTCAAGATTGTCTAAAAGCTACTTAATGATGGGAAAAACTATCATGCACCCCCACCACTTGGATAGGAGCATCCAAGAACTTCAAAAGTAGTTAAGTGTTCTTGTCTCTCAAGTTGATAGGAATTTCTTCTTAGAAAAAAGCAGTTGACAGAAATTACTTGTCCAATTTGACTA
Organism: Castanea sativa; assembly: GCF_040712315.1. NCBI lineage: Eukaryota > Viridiplantae > Streptophyta > Magnoliopsida > Fagales > Fagaceae > Castanea > Castanea sativa. Next base: position 42,848,255 of record NC_134021.1, read on the forward strand.
TAAAAAAAAATGTTGAACTTATTTCTTTTCTTTCTTCTTGTTTGTTTTTGTTTTTGAACATCATATTTTTCTTTTTCTAGTCTTGAATGACATATATTATTGTTGCTATGATTTTTAGTTCTCAAAAACTATTAATTTTCTAAAGATTTGTTTGCATTTTTCTAACCGCTTTTACCAAACACTTTATTTAGAAAAAAAAAAAAAAAACCAATTTCATTTATCATTTTTTTTTAAAACTGACACTTTTCAAAAAAACGAAATTTCAAAAAACTGAACAATAATGCAGGTTCATTTATGCCCGCGGGACCATGAGGTTTTGGATTAGAGTATCCAAAACGTATATGATAGACTTGCCATTGTCCAACAATCATTCCATCAATTTTGGCCAAAAAGTTAAATGATTCGCACTCACCATTTGGATAGGAGCGTATAAGAAATTTCATGTTGACACAAATTACTTGAATTTTTCTTTGAAAATTTGAATTTTTTTATTATAAACATAGTATAATTTAAATTTATGATGTCCACGCCACTTCTTGATGATCATTTCTATCAATAAATTAAGATACCGACTAATTTTTTTGTATACCCACACATTTGGGGAGTATTTTCCAAGAATCATTTGGTCAAGATTGGCTAAAAGCTATTAACCCTCACCAGGGCCACCACATGAATAGGAGTGTCCAAGAGCTACTAAAGTAGTAAGCTGTTGTTGTCTCTCAAGTTGACTGGAATTTCTTCTTTAAAAAATCAGTTGACAGAAATTACTATACTAGAGTTGTTAAATTTGACTATTAGAAAAAAAAAAAAAGATGTTGAATTTATTTCTTTTTACCTTTGTTTTTAACGTCATTTTGTTTTTCTTTTTTTAGTGTTGAATGATATTTACTATTGTTGCTATGATTTTTTAGTACTTCAAAACTTTTAATTGCATCACTGCACACTCTTAGTGCGATGATCACTTCATAAATATAAGTACTTGTGGGGTATGGGGGTTAAGGGCCGGAGTTCAAATCTCTAGTAGTGAGTTTCACACACATATATACACTTAGATTAAGTTAGATTAGAATTTCAATCTTATATTTAAAAAAAAAAAAAAAAAACTAGTAATTGCTAAAGATTCATGCCTGTTTGAGATGCACTTATAAGCTAGCTTATTACTTATTTTTTTCTATTATTTACGGGTCCTACATACATCACCTACTTATTTGATTTAACTTAAAACTAGATAGGTTGTTTCCAAACAAACACCTAGAAAGTTGTTGAATTTATTTCTTTTACTTTATATTTTCCTTCTTGAGTGTTGAATGACATGTAATATTGTTGCAACGATTTTTAGTTCTTAGAACTATTTGTTGTCAAAGAAGATTTAAGTATATGAGAAAAGTTAGAGGATGTCCTAAAGCTATTGTTTTATGAACTATTTTTAGAAATATTTTATGAGTAAAATTATAAAACAATTAATTTTTTTACGGATATTATAAACTTTCATCGGGTGTATATGTACATTTGTACCAAGGTGAAGACTTTCCCACCGGATCTTTGGGGACTTGGTCACTTGGACCATATTATCTTTTAGCAAACTCGTTAATTTATGACAATATTATTCTAGCAAGCTAGTTCGCACCCTTAAGTCATATATTAATTTAATTGTTATGCGCAACATCAAAAGAAAGTGCTTAAGTATGGAATAGGATACCATTTGATGAAATTTATTAATTTAATTTGTTTATCATCTACGTTGATGTTGAGGATTTGTACTTACTGATAACTAATAACTATAACAAACCATGGGAAAAATAAGAATCAAATTGCCTATACAATTTCTTCCTCAAAAAAAAAAATTGCCTATACAATTTTGTATAATCAAAATTCAAAATGCAAGAGGTAACACAGTCTTGATGAAGTATAAGTCTAGAAAGAGGATTTGTGGCAAGAGAGAAAAAATAATTCCCAAAAAGGGGAAGAAAAGATTTTCGTGCCTAAAACATGTAACTGGTGATTGATTTATGGTTTACTAATAATAATAATAATAAATATATTTATTATGATTAAATTATGCATTCACACAATAGAGTTTGACTGTACAATTTTGAATGATTTTCTTATAAGAGTTATGACGCTGAAAAAAAAAGGGAGAATATACCAATTGACAACGCTTTATTTATTTGTTCTTTTGCTAGGTAAATAGGGAAGTGAAAATTTATATGCTACCAAGTTAAAATAAGCCTTTCAGAATAATTCATCAGTAATGAAGGGTTGCGTAGCAAAAAAGTTGCACAACTTTTAATTATTAGTTGGATAGAAGTAGAACATTCAAAACGTATATGATGGTCATGATATAAGCGTATTAATGGGGTTTTATTTATGGTATGGAATTCTTTGTCTTCTCAGTGTCACACTATTATGAAGTCCTCACATTTTGGCAACTTCCTCAAATCATTGTTAAAATGGTCCAAAAGCAATAAATATAAATCCCCATCAGTTATAAATATGGTTCCTATGTCCCGCCATTGACTAAACAACTTTGATCACTGATGTGTAGGCATTCCTCTACATCTAGAGAGATAGTCAATACCCATAATGAGTTAATGACTAGTAACTATAACAACACCCTTCTAAAATGTACTAATCAAATATCGGTCTACACCAACCTATATAGACTATAACGAGGGATTTCTGGTCCTTCAGCTAGTACCAGAAAAATAATTTAGAAAAAAAAGGGTTATAAAATTGGGTTAATATACTTACTAATATTTGGGCATATAAAATATTTGGATTTTATATATTAATTAGTCATTCTCCTTGCCTAATCAAAATGACATTCAATACGGTATTAAATACACTTTAACATCTCGTCTGTTACTTGGATGGCCAACCTCAAAGGGTGAAAAACTTTAAGAAAATGGGAAACAAAAGTGCTAATAATGAGATGAAATTACCAGTAGATCAGGGTAAAAAATTAGCAATTTTGCTATCATTTTAGTTTTTCAATCACATGTTTGTTTATATTAACAAAAGAAAAACACTTAATTTAATGAAATCCTTCCTTCAAGACTTTTTTTTTTTTTAATTTGAAATTTTTTTCTTTCATTAAGTTCTCTAAAATCCAATCTCAGTTAACTGTTGACATGCATATATTGGCTGATGATGCAAGATATTAGTGAGCTGATCGTCCAAACTAAGAAGCTCTAGAAGACCTGTAAGGGAGAAAAAACAAAAGCTCTCAAAGTGCACTGATGTGGTGCTAGCTAAGGACTCTCTGATGATTAAGTTATAGCCTCACAAAAAATCTCCAAAAACTCTAAATGTGTAACAATAAAATGAAAATATTGGTTAGAATCTCACCAGGTAAAGATCCCCATTGTATTGACTTCTTGTTGTCTGACATTGCCGCTGAATTCGGACAGAGATGACAGAGGAAAGGAAGGTTGTGGAATACTGTAATGGGTAGAGTGTGGAGTGAAGGAGAGAATTTGGGTCTGGATTCTGTACTTAAAACCGGTAACCTGGTCATAGTGGTGTGCAATCAACCCATTGAACAACCAAAATCCAATACAGTCTTCCTAGTTGGTTTTCATGGGTTGGGTTCTTAAGTTTTTTATTCCCTTCAAATTCAGGTAATTTTCAATCCAAACAAGTTGATCCAATTCACACTATCAAATATAATAAAGAATATATGTATTTAAAATTTGTTGATTTAATCATTCTATATTTTGTTAGTTTAAATTTGTTAGCTTGAGAGTTAGTTTTGATCAAATCGGATTATTATGACTAATTAAATAAATTTTAATATTTGTGGAAGGAAATTTTTATATTTACAGAAGCAGTGAAACCATTTTTTGCATGGGCCACAGAAGTCTTTGCTTGAAAGGCGAAAAGGCAATTAAATTTCGAAACGATTATGTACAGTACTCGTATGTTCTAGCAAATAATGTTGAGAACTCAAAATTTAAATTTTTTAAAAAAAGTGATAATAGGTGTTTTGAAGATGTTTCATGCCATCCAGTAGTTCATTTATCGAAGAGGTTCAAACTATCAAAAGTAAAAGGGACGAGATCAAAGCTTGTAGGATCATGCATAATTCATTGGACTGCAAAATGGCTTTTCCAAAGTACTTTTAGACTTCACAATTTGGCTTCCAAACATCTAAACCCATCACTTACAAAGAGTTACAACGGAATGCTTGATTAATGTGCTCCATATGGAGAGTATTCAGTTTCTCTCAATTCTCTGCTGCACCTTGTCAAGGATGATTGAAGGATAGAAATAAATTCTGAATTATTGAATGCTTCTATGTTGGACCAGTGTCATTTTTTAGATCTCTTGGTACAGAATTATGGAGACAATGAAAATTGTTACGACAAGGGAATTGTTATTAGGGTGGTAGAATCTTATGTTTCTTTTTGTTTTGAGCAAACTCATAGCAAAAATATTTTCCTTTGGAAGATCGATAGATAGTTATCTTACCCTTATTGCAAGGGTGAGAATCTTGGTGCAAAAAGTTCTCAGTTACTTGCAGAAGCATTGCCAAAAGATGCTTGGTATTATGATGACAACCTCTATAGAGCCATTGACATGTATCCCAAGCCACAGAAATTTTTTCATTCCTAGTGATGATTACATTTTTTGAAAATTGAGTTTCTAAAGACCAACAATCATAAAGCTCAATGTTGTCTTTTAATGGATATTTTAAAGCTCAATGGCAGTAAAATCTCTTTAGACAAATTTCAAATCTTAGCATTTTATCAATGGACTTCAAAAACTTGTAAACTCATATCTATTTCTGCCACAGAAGCACTTAAATTTAAGGACCAATTGACCATTCTTTTGGGACCATTTATGCAATTACACCCTAGCTTGATAAACGAAGAAAGATCAAGTGGATGTAAAAATACTTGAATACCATAAATTATCATAAGAAACACATGAGCACGTGATGAGGAACAATCGGCTGCCCTTGAAAATCACAACATGATTCATCCTGCTAGAGCAAGTAAACGTTACAAAGTCAAAGAGAGCTTTTGGATCAAATCTATATAATATTTAATTGCTGAAATGTAGTATTTATTGTTACGTGCTTTTTGGAAGTGTGAAGCTATTCAACCTGTGTGGAATCAGGATTTTAGATGGATGGATCGGGCCACAACCTCCCTTGGTTCATTCCCCAATTTATTTGCTCTAATACGAAACCAACCTCATGCAGGAGAACTGTTTGCTGTTACTGCTTGATACCTATGGACTTGACGCAACAAAAGCCAATTAAATGAGGCCATTATAATTTATACCATCCTCGGTGACTGTCCTGGAGTTGCTAGTTGCTAGAAGAGCAGTCTTATTTGCCAAAGAAATAGGGATTAATCACTCGATTTTTCAGGTGATTCCGAAGTTGTTGTCAATTCTCTTTGTAAGGGTGAGTTGTTATTTGTTTCTTTGGCAAACTAATATGGCACATAAGACTGTGGCACATATTAGTTTAGAGTATTAACGCGCCACACTAATGAATAGAACATACATTGTTCATAATGCAAGTATCATTTTGTTGAATAATCATATTCTCTTCGGCTCTTCTAGACTGTGGCGCAATGTATGGCCTATGACTTTAATATTCAGCCAAAAGGTACACTATATATACAGGTGAGTTGTTATTTATACCAGGATGCGTCTTAAAATTTAAATTTAGGCCCACTGTTGACTAGCCCTTTTATTGTTGAGGCAGGGGCTTGCTCCAAGCATTCCCAAAATAAACCCAGCCCAGGTATTACAGGCCCATTTGTTGAGGATGGTAAGTTAGAGTCAAGCACCTCAGGCCCGAGCTCAATCTCGAATGGTGCGAGTGCTAAGGTGTTCCCTGCGGGCTCGGTGTTTGATTCTCTACCACCAAGGAGGACAGTGATGGCTCCGATGGTCACCTTGGGCTCGAATTCTTCCATATTGGCACCGGAAGTTCTTGGTGGGAGTGGGTCTAGCGTCTAGGTGAGCCCGAGCTGGTTTACCCAGTCCCCCACCTTGCCGATATTGACAGCGGAAGTGGTCCCGGCTGCATGCAAGTTGGGTTCATCACCTTTAGCTCTGATATGTCCTTTGTTGGAGCCGGCGGAGACGAAGGTGTTGTCTTCAAGGGACCTCATAGAAAAACTGGTGGAGAAGTCGTCATCTCCGGCAACGACGAAGGATGAGGATGATGAATTATTGGGTCCGGTGGTAAGGGCAACGGAGCATGAGGCTTCTGATGGTAAGGTGGTATTTAATTCTTCTCCCACTATTAGGGAATTGGTCAGTGATTTGGACAAATCATGGGGTAATTTCAAAGAGTGGATGCTACAATTGCGGGATGGTTGACAAGTAGTGATTCCGCTATCTCTATATTGATCTACAAAGAGTGTGTCGGATTGCTCAGTCACTGATGTAGAGACTGTAACAAGTAATGATTCTTTTATCAATGATGTTCAGATGGTTAGTTGGGCAGAGGACTGTGATGGGTTTGTGGATTCTTTGTCTATTGTTAATGAGGTAGAGGGGGAGATGTGGGATTTTGATGAGAGGTCGATGACTTGGGAGTGTAGTGGCAAGCCTTTAGTTGTGGTACCTTTGGCCACAGAACTTCCTTTGGAGTTGGAGTGTAGTTCTGAGCTGGGGCTTGGGTGTAAGGAGTCGGTTGATGGTAATAATTTATCACAATGGGTAACAAATCGGATTAAGGCTTTTAGAAAATTAGTGGGCACTTCTTTGGAAGGTTTTGGAGGAGCAGATTACGGGATTGCTGCTAGCTATAGAGGCCAGGAAAAAGGATAAAAAGCTTAAGGCAGTAGATGATCAAATGAAGCACGGCAAGTCAGGGCAGAAAGGTCAGCGGGAGTTGAAAAATTTATTGACCTCTATGAATGTCGAGGTTGGTTCAACGAAACCAAGGAATGTAAGTAAGGAAAGGGCTGTGGTGGTTCATCAATGAATTTGAAGATTATTTCTTGGAATGTTAGAGGGCTGAATGATAGGGATAAAAGGCTTCGGGTTCGTAATATGGTCAGGAGATGGAAGACGGATGTTATTTGTCTTCAAGAAACTAAAATGAAGTTGATAACTAGAGCTGTGATTCACAGTTTGTGGAGGGGTCAACATGTTGATTAGTCTTATCTAGGCTCTTGTGGAGCTTCTAGAAGGGTGCTACTGATGTGGGATACACAGGTTGTGAATAAAGTGGAGGAAGCTGTGGGGCGATTTTCGGTTTCTTGTAGATTTACAAGTGTGTCAGATCTTATTTGGGCATTTACTGGCATTTATGGTCCTAATTCTGTGAGAGACAGAAGGAATTATTTGGTTTGAACAGTTGGTGGAATGTTCCATGGTGTGTGGGTGGTGACTTTAATGTGGTAAGGTTTCCTTCCGAGCGTTCTTGTTCAACCTCTTTTACTACTGTTATGTGGGAGTTTTCCAATTTTATTTCTGAGCAAGGCCTCATTGATATTCCGCTTCAAGGGGGATCTTTCACTGGTCTAATACTCGTGAAGTTGCTTCGAAGGCTAGGCTAGACAGATTTTTGTTTTCTGCAGATTGGGATGATAAGTTTCCATCTGTCTCTCAACAACGCTTGCCTAGGCTGTTATCTGATCACTTCCTGATTGTTCTTGAGGGTGGTTCCTTTCAGAGAGGTAGGAAGCCGTTTAGATTTGAGAATATGTGGCTTAAAGATGAGGGTTTCGTGGAGAGGGTACGATCTTGGTGGGAATCTTATAATGTCCTAGGAGCTCCGAGTTTTGTTTTGGCCAATAAATTGAAGCTCTTGAAAAATGATTTGAAGAAATGGAATGTGGAGGTTTTTGGAAATGTTGAAAATCGGGTGAGAAAATTGTGGCAAGAGCTTAGTGATTTAGAGATAATTAAGGATAGTCCAGCTTTGTGTGTGGAGAAAAGGCTGGCATTGGAGAGAGTTCGGGGTGAATTAGAAAAAGTTACTTTGATAAAGGAAATCTGTTGGAGGCAGAAGTCTAGAGTCCTTTGTATTAGAGAAGGAGACAGGAATACCAAATTCTTTCATCGTATAGCTAACTCTCACAGAAGATTTAATTCCATTGATAGGCTTATGGTGGATGGAGAATTGTCTTCAGATCCAGAGGATATAGCATGTTGTATTTCTCATTTTTATAGGCAGCTATATGCTGAAACTATGGCTCATAGACCTTTATTAGATGATGTGGAGTTCTCTTGTATCTCGTAGGATGATGCACTCTGGCTAGATAGGCCATTTGATGAGGAAGAGGTGTTTGGGGTGACTAGTGATTTTAAGGGTGATAAGGCTCTTAGCCCGGATGGCTTTTCTATGGCGTTCTTTCAGTCTTGCTGGTGTATTTTGAAGGCTGAAATTATGGCAGTGTTTCAAAATTTTCATACTCAGGCTGTGTTTGAGAAGAGTCTTAATGCTTCTTTCCTTGCTCTTATTCCCAAAAAGGTGGATGTTGTGGAGATCAAGGATTTTCAGCCTATTAGTTTAGTTGGTGGAATTTATAAGATTATTTCTAAAGTGTTGGTCAATCATCTTAGAAGGGTGGCACATGGGCTTATTTCAAATTCTCAGAATGCATTTGTGAAAGGTAGACAGATATTGGACTCTTTTTTAATTGCTTCAGAATGTATTGATAGTAGATTAAAGTCAGGTGTTCCAAGAGTGTTGTGTAAGTTGGATGTGGAGAAGGCATATGACCATGTGAGTTGGGGTTTTTTAATGTATATGCTTCAGCGCTGTGGGTTTTCAGAGAAATAGAGAAAATGGATAATGTGTTGCATCTCTACTGTTAAATTCTCCATTTTGATCAATGGTAGTCCTTCTGATTTTTTTGGTAGTTCTAAGGGGATTCGGCAAGGGGACCCCTTGTCTCCGTTGCTATTTGATATTGTTATGGAGGGTTTGAGTCGTATGTTGGATGTGGCTGCTACTACTAGTCAGTTCTCAAGCTTCTCTGTAGGTAATACGGCTGGTAACTCGGTGATGGTGTCTCATCTTTTATTTGTTGATGACACTCTTATTTTTTGTGATGCTGATCCTACGCAAATAGCTAGTTTGAGAGCAATCCTGACTAGATTTAAGGAGGTCTCGGGTTTAAGGATTAACTTGGGGAAATCTGAGTTGGTTCCTATAGGGGTGGTCTACAATATGGATGTTCTAGTGGGGGTGTTGGGTTGTAGGTAATCCTCTCTTCCATTGAGATATTTGGGGCTACTGTTAGGAGCTAAATTTAAGGAGTTGTCAATTTAGAATCTTATTTTGGAGAAGATGGAAAGGAGATTAGCAAGGTGGAAGAGGTTGTATCTATCTAAGGGAGGTAAGGTAACTCTTATTAAAAGAACTCTTTCCTCCTTACCTACATACTTCCTTTCCCTTCTGCCTTTACCTGGGAAGGTGGCAAATCGTATGGAGAAGTTGCAACGAGATTTTCTGTGGAGTGGTATTAATGGTGACTCTAAATTACACTTGGTCAGTTGGGCTCAGGTTTGTAAGCTGCTGCAAATTGGAGGGTTGGGTATTAGACAATTGAGGAGTTTTAATTCTACCTTGTTAGGAAAATGGTTATGGAGGTATGACATGGAGACCGATGCTCTATGGAGGAGGGTTATTGAGGTGAAATATGGGAATGATTGGGGTGGTTGGTGCACAAAAAAGGTGACTAGTGCTTATGGTGTTAGTTTGTGGAGACATATTAGTTGAATGAGTTTTTCTAAATGACTTCTGTATGATGTAAGAGATGGTACTCGAGTGAAGTTTTGGAAGCATGTGTGGTGTGGAGATCATACTCCCCAAGAGGCTTTTTCCGGAACTTTATTGTATTAGTAGAACAAAGGATTCTTCAGTAGCGGAGGTTATGTGTTGGTCTGGTGGGAGGATTCATTGGGATGCTAAATTTCGTCGTCCTCCACAAGATTGGGAACAAGAACCCTTTGATCTGTTTATGGATATGGTCTACTCTTCGACAGTACGGGGATTGGGTCCGGTTCGGTTGTGTTGGAAGCCAGCAAGGAGTAGAGGTTTTAGGTTAGAGGATTCTATCTTTCTTTCTACCCTCCTACCATCTTATCCTTCCCTTGGAAGATGATTTGGACATTGAAAGTTCCCCCAAGGGTAGCTTTCTTTTCATGGTCTGCTTCCTTAGGTAAGATTTTAACAACAGATAATCTTCGCAAATGACGTGTGCTAGTTCTTAATTGGTGCTATATGTGTAAGAATTGTGGGGAGTCAGTGGATCATCTTCTTCTTCATTGCCCCATTGCTTGTGAGTTGTGGTCGTTGGTATTTTGTTTGTTTGGAATTCATTGGGTTATGCCTCAAAAGGTTATTGAGTTGTTTGAGTCTTGGCATGGTAAGTTTGGACGACATAAATATATAAAGTTGTGGAGAATTGTGCCTCATTGCTTGTTATGGTGTATTTGGCGCGAAAGGAATGCTAGACACTTTGAAGGATTTGAACGCTCTATGTTAGAGATTAAGTCTTTTTTCTTACACACTTTCCTCGATTGGAGTGTGGTCTTTTGTCATTTTTCTTGTTCTTCCCTTCCTGTTTTACTTGATCGTTGTAATCTTGGTTATTGATTTATGCCCCCATAGTACATTCCCAATGTACTCGGATTGGCTATTTTTCGTTTTTTAATAAAATTTTCGTTACATATCCCAAAAAAAAAAAAAAAAAATATATATATATATATATATATATATATATATATATTTCTTTTGACACAGTATATGGAATAACTTATATATTGCAAGATGAGTTTCACCACCAAGGATTAAAAAGGAATAAAATTTCTTTCTTACTCATGCCAAACTAAAGTAAATAAGCAGCAAAAGAGAAAATATGTATTCTTCTATCACTTCCAAGTGTTTCTGGCTTTAGGCTAAAAAAATCCCTCTTGAAATGAGGAAAAACTTAAGAAATTTTCTTTTGCATTCAGATGAAACATAGGAAACAATGAAGTGATTACCTTTAAAAGAGGTGTGCATTTATACAAGAAGGCTAGAAGCACATAATAGATGGGTCCGGCTCCCCTCCAATCTTGAAGTCTCCCACTCTCTCCCATTTTAAAATTGATGGACACGTGGCAATAACAAAATCCAAAGGTTACAAAGAAGCCACACCAAATACAATTTTTTTTCTCACCTAAGAAGTCTGACCACCCTCTTTCTCTCTCTCCCCAACAAGCCTTTCTTCTCTTCTTTGCCTCTCTTCTTCTACATCACCACCGCCACTTGAGCATCATAGGCACCGAAATCAAAGCTTGCCGGAGAAGAATGGTAAAACAAGACAACGGATTAGGAAATTAAAAAAAGCAAAAGATCTAAATGACTGACTAAGGAGAAATTAACACAATTGGGTAGCATATCCTTTGTCCCCAAAATACACAGGTGAGCATCATCTTCATCTCAATAGAAGCATTGTAGACAAAGTGCTTAATAATTTATGTATACACATTGAAACCATATTGCAAATTGTCCAGAAATATGAACATAACAAAAATGTAGCCATAAAAGGAGTTTAACATAAACAACGACAATCCATTTTGACATAATAAACTAATTGCATACTAAGAAGTTAAACACCATCAAAAAGCTTTGTTGAATCTTTTCTTTTGCTGATTTAAAGTTTGTTACTTATTCACAACTCATCATCGACCATGATTGCACAGAGTCCTGCAAGAACTAAGTGCATTATTATATTATCACTAAAAGTAGATAAAAAACACTAATTAGTGTAGTAACCATATAGAAAAAACTTACATACACACACACATAATTTAGAAAAAATCTACAGCAATAATTGCAGTTTTGCGGAATTTACATATTAAGAAGCACTCCAAGCCTTTACCACATCAACATGTGCACTAAGGGGGATGGGGGACCAAGGTAAATAATCTAAAGTATAATAAAATGCAATGCCATTATACAATAAGAAGATATTTTACTACTAAACATAGGGAAATTGATTCTTAAAAACAATATAGAAAAAAAAAAAAAAAAAGGCAATTGTAAAGAGACAACATAGTGTTCCAAAAGAAATTATGAAAGTAAAAATATCAAACAATTCATGGTAAGACAAAGAACACAAATACAATACGACATCAACTATTTTTGACAACCAGAGGAAAAATTTGAAAGAAAAGTCAGAGCCTACCAGACAACCACAAAATACTACTAACAGTTACAGTTTGTATCATCCATCAACATTCTCTAAAGGCTAAGATACCATTGCAAACTTATGGTCATTGGGGTATGTGATCCTGCAATGCCTTAACCTGCAAAGGTTTATGCATAATTCAAGAATAAGATTGGTCTTAGCCAACCATAAGATAAATATACATTGTGATTTAAAGCTCAACTGTAACTATGATTTAGATAAATGCTATTTTTGACATGCAATGTCCAACTAAACGCTAATCATGAACATAGTGATTTGAAAACCTAGAAAGTCAAAAAAATTTATAATCATGGGATGCATTTAGCTCGACACATGTTGCCTGTGGTGCATTGGTAAGAGATCTTATGTGGTATGCTTAGTCTGTTTCCAAGTATTGTTATGTAGCTTGTTGGATATCAGGAACAAGCTCCTCACTAGATAGATAACTATAATAAGGGTATCACTTGTCTTATGGCTGTGATATCTCTAAGGTACTATAAAACAAGGTTTTGAGTTTGAGTTCAAATGTCGGAGCTGCAGGTAATATGCATATGGAACTAGATAGGTTTAAGAGGGGAGAAAATTCAAAGGTAAGAGTTCATTTCAAAGGCTACAAGAGTTTATTTCAAACATGAGGCTAAATGAGGTCACCATAAAATTGCCAACAAAGAAAATTTTGAGCGCGCCTATCTATACATTGTAAATCATAAGTGGCAGGAAACATGAACTTCAGAACTTGGTTTGATAAAAAAGCTTGCTCAATGTTGATAACCAAGACTGACCACCTTTTTTATTATACAAGTAATAAATGAATATATTGAAGAAAATTCGAAATGAGAACAAACAATTCGAAGAATGCATGCAATGTAGACAACTATTGCCTTAATATAACCAACAATAACCACAACCTAGATATACTAATCATCTTAAAGATAAAGCCACTTAAAAATTTAATCAATTAGCAATAATAAAAATTTAATTGAATATTCTCATATCAAACAGTCTATGTTCATTTCTAATGTACGATATGATCAATGCCAAGTATATATAAAGAAAAAAAAAATGAAAATCCATACAAAAATAATCATGAAATGCATCTAACCTATTGTCCTCAGTACGTAATTGCACTGTTGGCAGTTTTATTTATTTATTTTTATTAGTACGTTATAAATGGACCCAATGAGTCTTGAACCCATTACCTCACCCTCCATCTAGCACTTAGAAGGCGAGGAAGTGCCAGTTGAGTCGGAGTGACAATAAATATGCTTTCCCTCTTACAGAACTTAGCCATTAACACCTTAGACAACAAAATTTTTTAATTAGAAATAACTCCCCATGATTGCTTTGCTAACAAAACCTAAATCCATCTAACTTAGATGAGCAGCTAAAATTCCAGTTTGGTATATGAATTTTCCTGATCCCTACGTGATGACCTCAGAAAAAATTCCAAACCCTTTTATCAATATCTTCACAAATTGCATCATGCACTTCAAAGCATGAGAAAGGGTAAACAGGTAATGAGCTCATAACAGATTTGATTAAAGTTAATCTACCTGCCTAAGACAACAATTTTGCCTTCCATAACTGTGGCTTTTAAGCTACTTTTAACTACAGTTTTAAAATGCTATCTTTTCTGACCCATATCTTAGTTGGACCCAAATGCTTACCAGGTCCATTAGCTTTTTCACCTTAAGAAGATCTAACCCAGGATTTATACTCTGTTCAGGAGTGTTAGAACTGAAAAACACCTCAGATTTGTCAAAATTACAATTTGTCAGAAAGGTCACAATACCAAAATTTTCAAAACACTATCTTGCACATCATCAGTACCTTGAACAATAGTAATGCAATCATTGCAACCAATAGATGAGAAATTGGATCCAGGCTTCTTGCAATTGTTACTCCTACATGATACCTTGGAACTACCCCTGCAATAAGGCCAGAGACAAGATAAAGGCAAAAGTGGATCCCTTACGTTAAGCCACATTAAGGGAAAAGAAGTTTAATCCAAGGAACCATTCAATAGAATCTAATAAGAAACTGAACCAGATGCATTTCTTACTCAAGTTGATCTAATGAGGACTAAAATTCAAATTTTCCAGCACATCCATAACAAAGTCCCAACTAAGTCCTTCATAAAATTTATTCATATCAACTTTAAAGGCTACAAACCATGTTTTCGCCCACCTAGTCTATCTAATTTTTAGATTATCAAAAATCAATCTCCCTTTAACAAAACCATGGCTGACAACAGAAACTAGGTAACAGTCCCCACAGGTTATACATGCATGAGCTTGGAGATCTTGACTGAATGCTAACTTTTTAACTGAAGATAAAAGAATATGCGTGGGGGAATTCATGAAATCGTCCATTGCATACCATCTTATACAGTCATTGGAAGAATATAGTGTGAATAAGAGTAATGACATTGTGAATAGAAAGTCTTAATCTTCTGCAAAATTTGGCCTCAACATAGAGAGTGAGTTATAAAAAGCACTAAGATGCAGATTGGAAGTGATAGCACATACAAACATGCACAAAGACTCACACATTCACAAATCCTACTTCGACTTCCAAATTTCATACTAATGTAAACCAAGTATTAAAACTCTAACAACGAAACAGAAAGTCCCTTTATAGTGTTGATGACATGTTCATACATTTCCAACTAGCTACTCAAATGATTTAGCAAGAGGCACAACTCCACCGATGCTTTTTTCTTTTTGATAACCTAGGAAACATTTCTGAAGAAGAGTCCTTTGGGCTTCCTTTTAGCCAGAAAAACCTATGGGCAATTGACCCCACCCACCAAAACTAGTTGTTGGGTAAACTATAGCAGTTTTAAGTTGATGTCTTCTATTTACATAGTTTTTCACTTTATTGTTTTCACTAGTGTTAGCCTTTGGCTTCTACTTCATACAATTGTGTAATTTTCCTTTTCTTGATAAGTAAGTAGAATTTCTTAATTGAAGTATTTATGTTCACAATGATGAACACAAAGGGTCAAAAAAATTACACAATCAAACAATTGTGTAATAGAAAATAGTAACCCATCAACAAAAGATTAAGAGAGAGAAAAGAAAAACAATTGTATGAAATGGAGTCAACAAAACAATACACCGAAGCATAAGTACTTCATTGGGAGTAAAAACAATGATGCAAACTATGCTAAGGAAGGAAAGATAACAAAATAGATTTTGGAGGTATGAACAGGTCATTTTCAGTTCTTATTTCTAAATCACCCAAAGCAACCAATACCAGCTAGAGAGCTGCTTTCTCATTGATTTTCAGTAAGAAGATAGGCATTTAAGGCAATAGAAGAATTTAAATGTACAAGCAAAATCTTTAGATTAAGTAAATTACATTTGACAAGATGAGAAACTTTTTGAATAAATAATACAAGGAGAACATGAAGAACATTTAGCGTAAGTGTGAAAACAAGGAGTTAAAAGAGGTCACCATAAAATTGTCAGTATAGAAACAATTGAGCACATCTATCTATACTTTGTAGATTATAAGTGGCAGGAAACATGAATAAGATAATACATTAAACAAAATTTGAATTGAGGACAAACAATATTAAGCATATATGCTATCGACTAGACTATCACCTCAATATAACAGACAGTGACCACAACCTTGATAAGCTATTTATTGTAAGGATAAAGCCACTTGATTAAGGTAATGAATGAACAATAATAAGAATTTATAAAACAATGTCATATTCATATCTACTGTATGACATTATCAATACCAAGTATATATAAAGAACAAAATGAAAAACCATTAAAATGCATCTTACCTATTCTACGAAACTGCACCATTGGTGGCTTTGTCAAGCAAAACTAGACTATCAACGTAAGAATCAACAAAAGTATTGTGATCTCCAATCATCCTAAG
Organism: Castanea sativa; assembly: GCF_040712315.1. NCBI lineage: Eukaryota > Viridiplantae > Streptophyta > Magnoliopsida > Fagales > Fagaceae > Castanea > Castanea sativa. The sequence goes on from NC_134021.1 coordinate 42,864,313, forward strand.
ATCCTTAAACTCTTTGCTCTCAGGATTCCAAGAGAAAAGTTGTCCTTCACTAAATACGAATACAAAATCCCCATTCCTCCTAAAACCTATTGGCCTGGGCATGACCTCTCCGAAATCAACAGCAGCAGTAAAAAATGATGTCCATGACTATCTTCTGAAGTCACAAACCTGACCACTCTATAGTCTTTAGTTTTGGGATCAAACCCAAACCCAAGAAATCCAGTGTAGGTGGCACTGGGTGACGGAAAGTTCACTAACTTTCTAACACAAGGGTTCCACACTGATAGAGAAGAAGTGTAAATCTTCAGAAAGGCAGAGCAGGCCGTCACAAATACCCACCACACGGAATGGAACGTGGAAAGGGTAATCAAAGCTGAAGTGTTGGGTGATATGAGGGTCATCTTCGTTATGCAATACATTGGATACTTTGTGAATCTGTGGATAGAGGCAGAAGAGAAGGAGGTTTCTGTTGTGGGAGTGGTGGAGGTGGGTGGAAATGAAAGTTGGGTTTTGGATTAGTGATTGCTAGAGCATTGGCTTTTGAAAACTGAGGCGCAGATGATTATGGATTTGATGGGTAAGAAAACAAGAATATGGGTAAGAATCTCATCAGGTAAAGAACCCCATCGGACTGAGTTGTTGTTGTCTGACATTGCTGTTGAATTCAGATAGAGAGAGAGAGAGATGACAAAGAGGAAGGGAAGGTTGTGAAGTACTGAAATGTGTAGAGTGTGAAGTGGAGGAGAGAATTTGGGTCTGGATGCTGGACTTGATACCGGGTCATAGTGATGTGCATTCAACCTATTGAACAACCCAATTCCAATTCAATCTACTTAGTTGGTTTTCTTGGATCGGGTAATTTTCAATCCAAACAAGTCAAATATGAATAGTATAAAGAATGTATTTAAAATTTATTAATTTAATCATTCTAAATTTTGTTACTTAAATGTATTTTGGGAGTTAGTTTTGATCAAATTGGAATATTATGACTAATTGTATAAATTGTAATATTTGTTAGGTATTGAGTTTAAATAATTTCATAAAAGCCCAATTTTGAGAGAGTTAGCGTACAATTATTGGTTAATTGCAAGGTTTGCATATACACCAATTACATATGGACATGGAGTTTGGACCATATGTTGAACTGAATTTTGATTGTACTAGTGACTTTTGATGAAGTTTTAATCATCTTAGAGAAATTGGATGAAGAGTTATAGTGGTTGGAAACAGTAAGCTCTCAACTGTTCTCTTGCGAAACTAATTGGGACTTTTTGAATTTAGATCCTCTCCAGTTTTTAAAGTACTATATAATGAGACTGCCACAGCATTAATCCTCAAACATAACCCTATATTAGTCTATCAAAACACAAAATAAATAAATAAATACTCTATATCTATCCTAAAAATACCATTAAACTTCTAGATCATTAACAAACACAACATTGACAAAAGCTTTTGATAGATCTCAACTATCAAAACCTACAGATCCATTAAGTTGGGTCACATTCTGAAGTAGAAAGTTTTTTCAAGGATGTGTATAGGTTAGGTCGAGTTAATTTTGAGTTATTTTTCAATCCAATCCATTGTAAGTCTAAAAACCAACCCAACCTAACCGTTAAGGAATCCATTGGGTTGGAATCATTTTGTTAGACATTATAAAAATTTTTGGCCTACAATAAATTATTAAGGCTCACTATTTAATAAATAATTACAGTTTAAAAATTTTGTTATAATATTACAAGTTGATCAAAACTAACTCTTAAAATAAAAAAATAATAAAAAAATCAAACTAACAAATTTAAAATAAGTAACAAATCTAAAATAAATCAAATTAACAAATTTAAACTAAGTAACAAATCTAAAATGTTTGAAATGTCTTTATTTAGCATAAGAGCATTCACACTGGCACTGCTATATGCCATATGTTGGCAAATTTTACCATTTTCACACAAAAGCCAAGCTTCATCCAAACTTGTAAAAATCAACTATTATAAAAAAATTTGCAATAGTACTATAGTGCAATTCTAAAGGTAGAATTGCAATGTAGCTCAATTCTATAAAAAAAAAAAAAACTAATATTTTATTCACTTACTTTATCAATTCCTCTCTCTCTCATTAGGTTTTTGGATTTTTGTTTTTACTTGGATTTTGAGATATATTATTTTATTGTGTAGAAATATTATTTTAATGTGTTATATTGTAAAATAATTGTTGGGATGCTGAGGGTATTGTAAAATTGTATGATATAATTGATAAAATAGTTTTTTGAAATAGTAAAATAAGATAAGATAAAATTTTGAGACGTGCATGCACTAACTATCTTTCACAACCCCTCCCCCGCATGTCAAATGTCTCTCTCTTTTATTATTTATTTATTAAATTTCAGGGAGAGCTTGGTTTTATTTTAGCTCATCAACTGATTAGAAGGGCATTGAGTATCCCTGGAGCGACTGTTCAGCATAACTATCTTTCACTACCCCTCCCCCACATGTCAAATCTCCCTCTTATATTTATTTATTTATTAAATTTCAGGGTGAGCTGGTTTTATTTTAGCTCATCAACTGATTAGAAGGGCATTGAGTATTCCAGGGGCCACTGTTCATTGGTATGACAAGCCAGGTATTTGAAATTCTTTTTCCTCTCTCTCTCTCTCTCTCTCTCTCTCACACACACAACTTGACCTTTACCTCATACTTGACATTTTCCCGCATTGCCTTAATGACTTGGCAGAAATGCGAAAGCAGTGAAAGATGGGCCATGTCACAATTGTTGGGCCTTCCATGGGTGATGTGGAAGAACGATTAAAATCAATTCTGAAGGAAGAAGGTTCTGATTGTAAGGCTGCAGGTAACTGCACAAGGGACTTCTCATTTTTATTTACTGAATGCCACGATGCTGGTTAACCAAAAAGCAAGTTTTCTCTAGGAGGCACAAATGTTTTTGGAAGGTGTGGTGAGATGTTTGCATCTATGCTATCAATTAAATCTGACTTTGGTGCATCTTTTTGGAGCATATTTCCTTAAGTCAGTGATTGCCTCAATTGAATTTATTTATTCAATGTTTTACATTTTCTTACATAAAAATATTCCTACATGCTACACCCACATTACGTGGGGTAGTTTCCAGAATAATCAGCACTAATGCTACTTTAAATTTTCAGGCTATGAGCTTTGGGTTATTATATTTTGCATAAAAAAAGTCTTACTATGGCTTAGGATGGAAAAAGTGACAGTGTAGGGAGGGAAATTACCATAAGATTTTATTTTTAAGAGGCATGGATCCTAAACTGTTTGGAGATTACAATTCATCATTTCCATTTAAAAAATAGATTTAATTCTCCTTTTACCAAGATATTGCTTCTGTCGGTCTTCACTCTTCATTTATGATTTTTATTCTCTTGTGGGGTTGGGGGATCACCAATCTTTCATATAGCTATACCCTTATTATGTTGATGGTTGCAAGTGTTTTCCTTTTTTTTGAAGTTTACATGCCTTAAGTTTTGATTTTGAAAGTTTGTTACACTCAAATTGTGTTTATGTTGCTCCCATTCTGAACGCAGTGACACCACGTGTTGGGATCATTATGGGTTCTGATTCAGATCTTCCTGTTATGAAGGATGCTGCAAGGATTTTGAATATGTTTGGTGTGCCTTATGAGGTTGACTTCTAATGAGCTACAGGGTCTATTTTGGAATTCAGGAGTTATTGATCATTTAATTTTATTTTCTTGTATATTCCAGTTCTACCTTAACAAATTATAATCTGGGTTGCACCGACACGCCGTTTTTGGCGACGTGTCGGTGTCCGACACGTGTCGGACACCGGAACCGCCGCGATTCGCCGGACTCCGGTGTCCGAGAAGTGTCCCCTTTTTTTTTTTTTTCGTTTTTCCGACATGGAGCCAACACTGCACCGACGCGGCTCCGACACGGCGCCGACGCGGCTCCGACAGTCCGACACGCCAGCAGTGAAAAAAAAAAAAAAAAAAGAGGAAAATCACAGATTTTTGACATATGGACTTACCCCCACCGTTGATCTCATGATATACCTAAAACAAAATGATGAAACCCAGAACTTCATTCAGTCATTTGCCCCGAAACCCACAAGCTCTCAGCCTCTCACTTCTCAGTTAAGAACCACCGACCCTTTCTCTGATCTCTGCCGCTGACCTGTCTCTCGCCGGAGCTAAATCGGGCCGATCGGCGAGCTCCATACGTCGACGCCATCCCTGTCCGCCTGTCCCTTCCGATCTCTCTCTCTCGGCGTAGACAAGTCAAGTCCGACGCTTCTTTCTTTTTTTTTTTCTTTTTTTTTTTTGTTGTGCTCTTTCAGATATTTAACTTGTTTGGCTGGTTGGGTGAATGAGATGGGTAGTTTATTTAACTTAACTTATCACGTTTTTTTTTTTTTTTTAACCCACTCTCACGGTCACACAGTGACCGTGTGTGACTGTGAGAGTGGGATATTGTGATTATGTTACATTATTTACCATATTGTTACTTGTTAGTTGTTACTGCCATAAGTTTAATTTATTTATTAAAGTTGAATTACTTAAATATTGTAGGTGATTTACTAAAATCAATATTGAAAGTGAAAAATCAACTGAGGCAGTTGCTCCTTTATGGAAATATGTTACTAAGTTAGAAAAAGCTGCTGCTGGTGGTGGGAATGTTACTTTCAAATGTAACTATTGTGAAAAAACTTTTAAGGGGTCTTATTCAAGGGTGAAGGCACATTTGTTAAAATTGTCTAATTGTGGAATACAACCATGTGGAAAGGTTGGAGATGAGTATCTAAATGAAATGCAAAAATTAGAAGATGCGTATGAGGAATCTACGGGAAGATTGAAGAAGCCTAAGCTAGTGTCTTTACCGTCTGATTCTCCTAGTAGTCCTCATTTGGGTCCTACTCTCAGTAGTACAGCTACAAGTCATCCTTTTTTCAGAAAAAAAAGGGGTTGGGAATCCTACTTTGGAGATGTGTTTTAACAATCAATGTCGAGAGCAATTAGATTCTCTTATTGCTAGGACATTTTATTCTGCTGGTTTACCCTTTCACTTTGCTAAGAACCCTTATTGGATTGAGATGATCAAATTTGCATGTAATAATAATTTGGCGGGCTATATTCCTCCGGGTTACAATAAATTGAGAACAACTTTGTTGCATAAAGAGAAGGTACATATTGAGAAGTTGTTGAAGTCAATTAAAGACACTTGGAAAGAAAGGGGTTTAAGCATAGTAAGTGATGGGTGGACAGATCCACAAAAAAGGCCACTTATCAATTTTATGGCTACATCAGAGAAAGGGCCATGGTACCAAAGAGTACAAAGACAAGCACTTCATTTCTGATTTGTTTCTAAAGGTCATTGGTGAGGTTGGGCATACTAATGTTGTTCAAATTATTACTGATAATGCATTTGTTATGAAAGTTACAGGATCTATTGTTGAAGCTGAATATCCTCATATATTTTGGTCACCTTGTGTTGTGCATACCCTCAATTTGGCCTTGAAGAATATATGTGCACCTAAGAATTCTTTGCAGAATGAGGTTGCATATAATGAATGTAACTGGATTGCACAAGTTTCAGATGAGGCAACTTTCATTCGTATTTTTATCACAAATCATTCTATGAGATTAGCAATTTTTAATTCATTTTCCCCTTTGAAGTTACTTGCTGTTGCTGAAACACGATTTGCTTCAATAATCATCATGCTTAAAAGATTGTTTCAAGTAAAGCAGCATCTTCGAAGTATAGTCATTAGTGAGGAATGGATGTCATATAGAGAAGATGATGTAGGAAAAGCTCAAACTGTGAGGGATTATGTTTTGAATGATTTGTGGTGGGACAAGGTTGCATATATTCTGAGATTCACAGGACCTATTTATGAGATGCTTCGAGTGGCTGACACGGATGCACCCATTCTCCATAAGGTGTATGAAATGTGGGATTCCATGATAGAAAATGTGAAGAAAGAAATATACAAGCAAGAAGGCAAGGAAGAATATGAGGAGTCTCCATTCTATGATGTGGTACATGCTATACTTATTGAACGGTAGACTAAAAATTGCACACCACTTCATTGCTTAGCCCATTCCTTGAATCATAAGTAATTTTTCTATCTCTTCAATCTTTTTTTTTTTTTTTTTAATATTCTTTAGGCATTTCTAATTTGCTTTTAACTAGGTATTATACTAATCAATGGATTGAGGAAGGCAGAGGTCGTGTTGCGCCACACAAGGATGCTGAACTTTCTACAGAGAGAAACAAGTGCCTCAAAAGATTCTTTCCTGATATTGATGATAGGAAGAATGTCACTATGGAGTTTGGTTTGTTTTCAGGAATTGGAGCTTATGATGATGATAACATGGATGATAGGTGGGTCTTGGATCCAATACTTTGGTGGTTAAATTATGGGTCCAAGTTGCCAATGCTTCAAACTTTAGCTCTAAAGCTTCTTAGACAGCCTTGCTCATCTTCGTGTGCTGAGAGGAATTGGAGTACATATGGCTTCATCCATTGTATGAGGAGGAATAGAATTACTCCTAAACGTGCTGAAGATTTAGTATTTGTTCATTCTAATCTTCGGCTTCTTTCAAGGAGGAGAGAAGAGTACACTAAAGGAAACTCTAAGAAGTGGGACATTAGTGGAGATACTTGGAATGAGCCATTTGGAGGACCTGGGTTGCTTGAGATTGCTTATCTCACACTAGATGAGCCAGAGATGGAGATAAGTCTTGTTGAGAATGATGACTATATTGATGACGATGATGATGTTGTTGTTCTGTGATCCTTTTATGTTTTTAGTTATCCTTTTATGTTTTTAGTTTGATATTGAACTTCTTGTTCTATGGTAATCTTGACAGTTTAAAGTTTGATTTCCTTTTATGTTTGTAGTTTGATCTTTGATGTTGAATACTTGAATGTAGCCTATTTAAACTTTTGTAGTTTGGTTTGTACTCTAAACACTTTATGTATATTATTGTATTACTTTGGGTATTAATTTGCTTATTTGTAGTTGTTACATAATTTAATTTTTAGACATAAATGTATTTTATGTCTAAAAATATTTTAAAAAATGCCTAAATATAAATTTTAATTAATTATTTAATTGCAGTGTCCATGCCGTGTCGTGTCCTTATTTTTCAAAAATTGCCATATCGGAGTGTCCGTGTCCGTGCATCATAGATTATAATATGCAGGTGAAAATAGTTTCAGCTCACCGGACCCCTGAAATGATGTTTTCTTATGCCTCATCTGCCCTGGAGAGAGGCATTCAGATTATTGTTGCTGGTGCTGGAGGTGCAGCCCACTTACCAGGCAAGTTTATCTGAACTACGCTCCATATATTGTTTCACAGTTGCTTTAAATGTCTCACTGGAATTAATTGAGCTTTGTTGTGAATTGCAGGTATGGTAGCTGCACTCACTCCCTTTCCTGTTATTGGTGTCCCCATGCGTGCTTCTGCATTGGATGGACTTGATTCACTCCTGTCCATTGTGCAGGTATTATTTTCTTACTTCTAAATTATTACATTTATGGGATGGTAAGTGTTGTAAAGATCCAGTATCCTATGAATACAATATTAGTTCTAAAAAAACTAGGGCATTTAAATTGGATGTCTGAAATCCTGGAGTCTTAGGGATGCCCTTTTTCTGGTTTTTTTAGTTGCTTATCCTTGATTAATTAAAGTGTTTGCTTTATTTGATGAGAGAAACTCTATTTTAATTCTTTGGGATGTTTTTTCTGGCACAGAGAATTACTATTATTCTTTTATTGTTATTTACAACTACCACATATATTTCCTTGGCACAAAAATACTACTGAAACTAAAGCAAGTTGATGGAGGCAATATTTTTAAGCCATGTTTATGAGGTGAAGAAAATCTTTTTTTTTTTGAAGTAATTTAATTAATAGGTGTCTGGAGCCAAAAAAAATCATGGGTGCTGAATATCTATGTCACTAAAAAAAAAAAAAAAATCATTGGTACTGAATATCTAATACCTGAATGGCACCTATCAAAAAACAAAAAACATCTGAATGGTGGAAGTATGTAGACGCTTGCTTAATCATGTTGAGATTTGCACAATGAGTTTCATTGCCTTAAAACATTGTCCAATTTTGGAGCCTCTAAAAAGATGGTGCTTCATTCGTTATCTCAAGTTCATATTTGATTTCTACTTGCACTTTTTTTTTTTTGGGTATTTGATCAGTAATTAAGAAACACAGCAAAGGAAACAGTTTCCTTTGTACACGGAGTTTACAAGGAAAATTTGATCACCACAAAGTCCTAATTTTAATTTATTCCTTTGATGATCATGCAGATGCCAAGGGGTGTTCCAGTTGCAACAGTTGCAATAAACAATGCTACCAATGCAGGTTTGCTCGCAGTAAGGATGATGGGGATTCGTGATGCTGACCTATTGGCAAGGTGGATTTTTTCTCTCTTCCCTCTCTGGAAGTAATGCAAAACTTTGTGTTGGGTATGAAACCAAGAAAAAAAAAAACTTTAGTTCACAAGTCTTGCATGAGCTGATTCTGGAATAATATCCTTTGCAGAATGAGCCAGTATCAAGAAGACACAAGAAATGATGTCTTGAGAAAAGCAGAGAAGCTGGAAAAGGATGGTTGGGAGTCCTATTTGAATCCATAAGTACATAACTGCTCTGCTAGCCATATGCATGATTTTTGTGAGTTTGACACACTATGGAAGTTCAAGTTTGGAGAACACATTACTACAACAAAATTTGGAGTTAACTAAAGAATATATCCAAAGCGGATCAATATATGTAGGATGAATGCAAAAATGTGTTAACAGAAAAAAGTTCGAGTGAGGATGGAACTGGCAACTTTGCTTCAGTTTTGAGAGATCAAGGAAAGGAAGTACAGAAAACAGAGGGCGTTTGTGGGACTGGGAAGAAGCCTTGTACCCATTGTAGTTGCTATAAGGGGTCCACTGTAGCAGTTGAGTTGAATGAGTCATAAGAACTTTTTATCCCTTTAGTTGCAGAAGCGTGTTCTTTTAACCTTAATATTTATATGGTAATCAATGATTGATTACAACATTGAGTTCCTGTATGTTTACGATGAACGATTTTTCTAACTGGTCTCAAGCAATTATTCTGCCATTAAAGGTCAGCGAGCTGCTCAATTCAAATCTATGATATCTATTGGTAGGCTTAAGCTTGTCTTTGGATGGTGGCATAGCCACATGTTAATTGGATTAAAATATAGATTTGAATATATCATAGCCTATTCTTGTTATTCTTCTGGATAAAAGCCCGGAGAATCTTAAACTGCAAATTTCTTGGAGAATTACCTCTAATCTTGGAAGTTCATATTGTTTTCTTGTACCCTGCAATGTTATAACTTGTTTAAAGTTAACTTAAGAAATTGATTTTTTTTTTTAAATTTTTTTTTATTTTATAGATATCTTAGAATTTAAATTTATGATGCCCACTCCACTTCTTGATGATTATTTCTATCAGTAAATTAAGATACCAACTAGTTTTTTTTTGTGTACCCACTCAATCATTTGGTCAAGATTGGCTAAAAGCTATTAACCCCCACCAAGGTCACCACATGGATAGGAGTGTCCAAGAGCTGCGAAAGTAGTAAGTTCTTGTCTCTCAAGTTGACAGGAATTTCTTCCAAAAAAAAAAAAAAAGTTGTTTTTTGCTTTTTTTTTTTTGTTGATTTTAATTCTTTTTGCTTATTTTTTTGTTTTTGAACATCAATTTTCTTTTTCTTTTTTGTTGAATGACATTTACTATTTTTGCTACGATTTTTAGTATTTAGAAACTATTAATTGCTAAAGATTCATGCTCGTTATAAGCTAGTTTATTATTTATTTTTCTTACTATTTACGGGTCCTACATACGTCACTTACCTATCTTATTTAAATTAAAGTTATATAAGTTTTTTTTTCCCAAACAGACGCTTAAAAAGTTGTTGAATTTATTTCTTTTACTTTTTTTAACATCATATTTTCCTTCTTGAGTGTTGAATGGCATGTAATATTGTTGCTACAATTTTTAGTTCTAGAACTATTTATTGCCAAAGAAGATTGAATATATGGGAAAAGTTAATGGATGCTCTATAAGAGTATTGTTTTCTGAATTTTTTTTTTTAGAAACATTTTATGAGAAAAAATATATAATAATTAATTTTTTTTACGGATATTATAACTTTCATCCGGTATATATATACATTTGTACTTTGTACCAAGGTGAAGACTTTCTCATCGGATCTTTGGGGACTTGGTCACTTGGACCATATTACCTTTTAGCAAACTCGTTAATTTATGACGTTATTATTCTAGCAAGCTATAGCAAGCTAGTTCGAAAGCATCCTTAAGTCATATATTAATTTAATTGCTATGAGCAACATCAAAAGAAAGTGCTTAAGTATGGAATAGGATACCATTTGATGAAATTTATTAATTTAATTTGTTTGTCATCTACGGTGATGTTGAGGGTTTGTACTCAGTGATAACTAATAACTATATCAAACCATGGGAAAAACAACAATCAAATTGCCTAGAAAATTTTATATAATCAAAATGCAAGAGGTAACACAGTCTTGATGAAGTAGAAGTCTAGAAAGAGGATTTGTGGCAAGAGAGAAAAAATAATTCCCAAAAAGGGGAAGAAAAGATTTTCGTGCCTAAACTTAATTTAGGCAATTTGTCAAATAACTGGTGATTGATTTATGGCTTACGAATAATAATAATAACAACAAATTTATTTATGATTTAAATTTTGCATTCACACAATAGAGTTTGATTTTACAATTTTGAATGATTTTCTTATTTATGACCTTGAAAGAAAAGCAGAATATACAAATTTACAACGCTTTATTTATTTGTTCTTTTGCTAGATAAATAGGGGGATGGGGCTTGTGGGAAAATTTAAGAGAGAATTTTCTTAAACTTGTACAAATTTAACAAGCTTGGTAGATAAGAGGAAATTTATATGCTACCAAGTAAACGTAAGCCTTTCAGAATAATTCATTCGTAATGAAGGGTTGCGCAACATCTTCATTAGAATCATTACTAGTTGGATGGAAGTAGAACATTCAAAAGTCAAAACGTATATGATGGTCATGACTCTAGATATAAGCGTATTAATGGGGTTTTATGGTAGGGAACTCTTTGTCTTCTCAGTCTGTAGTGTCTACTATTATTATGAAGTCCTCACATCATTGTTAAAATGGTCCAAATGACAAATCCCCACCGGTTATAATAGATATGGTTCCTATGTCCCGCCATTGACCAATCGACTTGAGGATCACTGATGTGTAGGCATTCTTCTATATCTAGAAAGATAATCAATAGCGTATCGGTACCAGTCATAATAGCCAATAACTGTACTAATACCCTTCTAAAATGTACTAATACAATACCTGTATACACCAACCTATATCAATTATAACGATGGATTTCAGATCTTTTAGCTAGTACCAGAAAAATCAACACCACCAAAAACTATAACCATTTAAAAGTATTGTGATCTCCAATCATCCTAAGATCCTTAAACTCTTTGCTCTCAGGATTCCAAGAGACAAGTTTTCCTTCACTATATACGAATACAGCATCCCCATTCCTCCTAAAACCTATTGGCCTTGGCATGACCTCTCCGAAATCAACATCAACAGTAAAAAATGGTGTCCATGACTATCTTCTGAAGTCACAAACCTGACCACTCTATAGTCTTTAGTTTTGGGAACAAACCCAAACCCAAGAAACCCAGTGTAGGTGGCACTGGGTGAAGGAAAGTTCACTAACTTTCTAACACAAGGGTTCCACACTGGTAGAGAAGAAGTGTAGATCTTCAGAAAGGCAGAGCAGGCCGTCACAAATACCCACCACACGGAATGGAACGTGGAAAGGGTAATCAAAGCTGAAGTGTTGGGTGAAATGAGGGCCATCTTCATTATGCAATACATTGGATACTTTGTGAATTTGTGGATAGAGGCAGAAGAGAAGGAGGTTTTTGTTGTGGGAGTGGTGGAGATGGGTGGAAATGAAAGTTGGATTTCCAATGCTTTTGAAATTGAGGTGCAGATGATTATGGATTTGAAGGGTAGGAAAACAAAAATATGGGTAAGAATCTCATCAGGTAAAGAACCCCATCGGACTGAGTTGTTGTTGTCTGACATTGCTGCTGAATTCAGATAGAGAGAGAGAGAGGGAGAGAGAGAGAGAGAGATGACAAAGAGGAAAGGAAGGTTGTGGAGTACTGAAATGAGTAGAGTGTGGAGTGGAGGAGAGAATTTGGGTCTGGATGCTGGACTTGATACCGGGTCATAGTGATGTGCATTCAACCTATTGAACAACCCAATTCCAAGTCAATCTTCTTAGTTGGTTTTCTTGGATCGGGTTCTAATTTTTTTTTCTTTGCCCCCTTCAATTTCAGGTAATTTTCAATCCAAACAAGTCAAATATGAATAGTATAAAGAATATATGTATTTAAAATTTATTAATTTAATCATTCTAAATTTTGTTACTTAAATGTATTTTGGGAGTTAGTTTTGATCAAATTGGAATATTATGACTAATTGTATAAATTGTAATATTTGTTGGGTATTGAGTTTAAATAATTTCAAATATGCCCAATTTTGAGACAGTTGGTGACTTAGCAGACAATTATTGGTTAATTGCAAGGTTTGCATATACACCAATTACATATGGACATGGAGGTTGGACCATACGTTGAACTGAATTTTGATTGTACTAGTGACTTTTGATGAAGTTTTAGGACTCGTTTGGTTTGGTCATGACTTAATTTTCATAACTCAATACTTATAACTCAAACCCAAAACCCATAACTCATAACCCAAACCTCACTTTATCTCAAAAACTCCAAAATTCTTATTTGGTCACATAACTCAATCACATAACTCATCTTTTGCCACCATAGCTCATATTTCAAAAACTAAAAATACCAAAATTTTGTTTTCAATTTCCATCATCCATCACTCAAATTTTTGAGTTTTGAGTGATAGAAATATCACCCAAAAATCAAACTAAACAAGATTTTTTCGGTGGGACCCAAGCGTTTTGGAAACTTGGTGATAAAAACTAAGCGATATCACTCAAAATTATGATAATCCAAACAAGCCCTTAATCATCTTAGAGAAATTGGATGAAGAGTGATAGTGGTTGGAAACAGTAAGCTCTCAATTGTTCTCTTGGAAAACTAATTGGGACTTTTTGAATTTAGATCCTCTCGAGTTTTTAAAGCACTATATAATGAGGACTTGATTAAATCCCTACATGATTTTTAAAGTAAATGGTGAAGAGACTGCCACATCATTAATCCGCAAACATAACCCTATATTAGTCTATCAAAACACAAAATAAATAAATAAATAAATAAATAAATACTCTATATCTATCCTAAAAATGCTATTCAACTTCTAGATCATTAACAAATACAACATTGACAAAAGCTTTTGATAGATCTCAACTATCAAAACCTACAGATCCATTAAGTTGGATCACATAATGAAGCAGAAAGTTTTTTCAAGGATGTGGTTGGGTCGAGTTAGTTTTTAGTTATATTTCAATCCAATCCATTGTAAGTCTAAAAACCAACCCAACCTAATCGTTAAGGAATCAATTGGGTTGGAATCATTTTGTTAGACAATATAAAAAATTTTGGCCTACAATAAATGATTAAGGGTCACTATTTAATAAATTATTGCAGTTTAAAAAAATTGTTATAATTGTATCAAAAAAAAAAATTGTTATAATATTCCAAGTTGATCAGACCTAACTCTTAAAATATAAAAACAAATCAAACTAAAAAATTTAAAGTAAGTAACAAACGTAAAATAAATCAAATTAACAAATTTAAAGTAAGCAACAAATCTAAAATGTTTGAAATATCTTTATTCAGCATAAGAGTATTCACACTAGCACTACTATATGCCATATGTTGGCAAATTTTACCATTTACACACAAAAACCAAGCTTCATCTAGACTTGTAAAAATCAACTATTGCAAAATTTTTTGCAATAGTGCTACAATGCAATTTTAAAGGTAGAATTGCACTGTAGCTCAATTCTATAAAAAAAAAAAAAAACTAATATTTTATTTACTTACTTTATCAATTCCTCTTTCCCTCTCTCTCATTGGGTTTTTGGGTTTTGAGATATATTATTTTATTGTGTAGAAATATTATTTTAATGTGTTGTATTGTAAAATAAAAATTGAAATGTTGAGAGTATTGTAAAATTGTATGGTATAATTGATAAAATAATTTTTTAAAATAGTAAAATAAGATGAAATAGAATTTTGAAAGGTGAATGCTCTAACTATCTTTTCACGACCCCCTCCCCCACATTTCAAATCTCTCTTATATTTATTTATTTATTAAATTTCAGGGTGAGCCTGGCTTTATTTTAGCTCATCAACTGATTAGAAGGGCATTGAGTATTCCTGGAGCTACTGTTCATTGGTATGACAAGCCAGGTATTTGAAATTCTTTTTCCTCTCTCTCTCTCTCTCTCTCTCTCTCTCTCTCACACACGCGCGCGCACGCGCGCACACAACTTGACCTTTACCTCATACTTGACATTTTCCCGCATTGCCTTAATGACTTGGCAGAAATGCGAAAGCAGTGAAAGATGGGCCATGTCACAAGTGTTGGGCCTTCCATGGGTGATGTGGAAGAACGATTAAAATCAATTCTGAAGGAAGAAGGTTCTGATTGTAAGGCTGCAGGTAACTGCACTAGGGACTTCTCATTTTTATTTACTGAATGCCACGATGCTGGTTAACCAAAAAGCAAGTTTTCTCTATGAGGCACAAATGTTTTTGGAAGGTGTGGTGAGATGTTTGCATCTATGCTATCAATTAAATTTGACTTCGGTGCATCTTTTTGGAGCATTTTTCCTTAAGTCAGTGATTACCTCAATTGAATTATTTATTCAATGTTTTACATTTTCTTACATAAAAATATTCCTACATGCTACACACACACTGTGTGGGGTAGTTTCCAGAATAATCAGTACTAATGCTACTTTAAATTTTCAGGCTATGAGCTTTGGGTTATTATATTTTGCATAAAAAAAAGTCTTACTTTGACTTAGGATGGAAAAGTGACAGTGTAGGGAGGGAAATTACCATAAGATTTTATTTTTAAGAGGCGTGGATTCTAAACCGTTGGAAGATTACAATTTATCATTTCCATTTAAAAAATTGATTTAATTCTCCTTTTACCAAGATATTGCTTCTGTCACTCTTCACTCTTCATTTATGATTTTTATTCTCTTGTGGGGTTGGGGGATCACCAATCTTTCATATAGCTATACCCTTATTATGTTGATGGTTGCAAGTGTTTTCCTTTTGTTTGAAGTTTACATGCCTTAAGTTTTGATTTTGAAAGTTTGTTACACTCAAATTGTGTTTATGTTGCTCCCATTCTGAATGCAGTAACACCACGTGTTGGGATCATTATGGGTTCTGATTCAGATCTTTCTGTTATGAAGGATGCTGCAAGGATTTTGAATATGTTTGGTGTGCCTTATGAGGTTGACTTCTAATGAACTACAGGGTCTACTTTGGAATTCAGGAGTTATTGATCATTTAATTTTATTTTCTTGTATATTCCAGTTCTACCTTAACAAATTATAATATGCAGGTGAAAATAGTTTCAGCTCACCGGACCCCTGAAATGATGTTTTCTTATGCCTCATCTGCCCTGGAGAGAGGCATTCAGATTATTGTTGCTGGTGCTGGAGGTGCAGCCCACTTACCAGGCAAGTTTATCCGAACTATGCTCCATATACTGTTTCACAGTTGCTTTAAATGTCTCACTGGAATTAATTGAGCTTTGTTGTGACTTGCAGGTATGGTAGCTGCACTCACTCCCTTGCCTGTTATTGGCGTCTCCATGCGTGCTTCTGCATTGGATGGACTTGATTCACTCCTGTCCATTGTGCAGGTATATTATTTTCTTACTTCTAAATTATTATATTTATGGGATGGGTAAGTGTTGTAAAGATCCAGTATCCTATGAATACAATATTAGTTCTAAAAAACTAGGGCATTTAAATTGGATGTCTGAAATCCTGGAGTCTTAGGGATGCCCTTTTTCTGGTTTTTATAGTTGCTTATCCTTGATTAATTAATGTGTTTGCTTTATTTGATGAGAGAAATTCTATTTTAATTCTTTGAGATGTGTTTTCTGGCACAGAGAATTACTATTATTCTTTTATTGTTTTTTACAATTACCACATATATTTCCTTGGCACAAAAATACTACTGAAATTAAGGCAAGTTGATGGAGGCAATATTTTTAAGCCATGTTTATGAGGTGAAGAAATTTTTTTTTGGAAGTAATTTAATTAATAGGTGCCTGGAGCCAAAAAAAAAAAAAAAATCGTGGGTGCTGAATATTTATGTCACTAAAAAAAAAAAAAAAATCATAGGTGCTGAATTTCTATGGAACTAAAAAAAAAATAAAAAAAATAAATCATTGGTGCTGATTATCGAATATCTGAATGGCACCTATCAAAAAACAAAAAACATCTGAATGGTGGAAGTATGTAGACACTTGCTTAATCATGTTGAGATTTGCACAATGAGTTTCATTGCCTTAAAACATTGTCCAATTTTAGAGCCTCAGAAAATATGGTGTTTCATTCGTTATCTCAAGTTCATATTTGATTTCTACTTGCACCTTTCTTTTTTGGTATTTGATCAGTAATTAAGAAGCTTTATTGAAAAAGGAGAAATAAGAAACACAGCAAAGGAAACAGTTTCCTTGGTACACAGGGAGTTTACAAGGAAAATTTGATCACCACAAAGTCCTAATTTTTATTTATTCCTTTGATGATTATGCAGATGCCAAGGGGTGTTCTAGTTGCAACAGTTGCAATAAACAATGCTACCAATGCAAGTTTGCTCGCAGTAAGGATGATGGGGATTCGAGATGCTGACCTATTGGCAAGGTGGGTTTCTTCTCTCTTCCCTCTCTAGAAGTAATGCAAAACTTTGTGTTGGGTATGAAACCAAGAAAAAATTCACGAGTCTTGCATGAGCTAATTCTGGAATAATATCCTTTGCAGAATGAGCCAGTATCAAGAAGACACAAGAAATGATGTCTTGAGAAAAGCAGAGAAGCTGGAAAAGGATGGTTGGGAGTCCTATTTGAATCCATAAGTACATAACTGCTTTGCCAGCCATATGCATGATTTTTGTGAGTTTGACACACTATGGAAGTTCAAGTTTGGAAAACACATTACCACAGCAAAATTTGGAATTAACTAAAGAATATATCCAAAGCGGATCAATATATGTAGGATGAATGCAAAAATGTGTTGACAGAAAAAAGTTCAAGTGAGGATGGAACTGGCAATTTTGCTTCAGTTTTGAGAGATCAAGGAAAGAAAGTACAGAAAACAGGGGGCGTTTGTGGGACTAGGAAGTAGCCTTGTATCCATTGTAGTTGCTATAAGGGGTCCACTGTAGCAGTTGAGTTGAACGAGTCAAAAGAACTTTTTATCCCTTTAGTTGCATAAGGGTGTTCTTTTGACCTTAATATTTAGATGGTAATCAATGATTGATTACAGCATTGAGTTCTTGTACGTTTACGATGAACGATTTTTCTAACTGGTCTCAAGCAATTGTTCTACCATTGAAGGTCAGCGAGCTGCTCAATTCATATCTATGATATCTATTGGTAGGCTTAAGCTTGTCTTTGGATGGTGGCACAGCCACATGTTAATTGGATTGAAATATAGATTTGAATATGTCATAGTCTATTCTTGTTATTCTTCTGGATAAAAGCCCGGAGAATCTTACACTGCAAATTTCTTGGAGAGTTGCCTCTAAACCTGGAAGTTCATATTGTTTTCTTGTACCCTGCAATGTTAGTACTAATACCCTTCTAAAATGTACTAATAAAATACCAGTCTACACCAACCTATATCGATTATAATGATGGATTTCAGGTCTTTCAGCTACTACTAGAAAAATAATTTAGGAAATAAAAAAGGTTATAAAATTGGGTTGATATACTTAGACTAATATTTGGGCATATAAAATATTTGGATTTTAAGTATTAACTGGTATTGAGATATTTCATTCTCTTGCTTGATCAAACGATATTGACTACTTTGACATCTAATGGGAAACAAAAGTGCCAATAACGAGATAATTAAGACAAACGATACTATTTTAGATTTTCAATCACATGTTTGTTTATATTAACAAGAAAAAAAAATGCATTATTTAATGAAATCCTTCACTCTAGACCTTCTCTTTTTTTATTTGAAATATTTTTCTTTCATTAGGTTTTCTGGAATCCAAACTCATTAACTATTAACATGCATATATTGGCTAATGATGCAAAATATCAGTGAGCTCATCGTCCAAACTAAGAAGCTTTGGAATACTTGTAAACAAGAAAAAAGCTTTCTGAATGCACCGGTGTGTTGTCAGCCAAAAACTCTCTAATTATTAATTCAGAACCTTACAAAAAATCTCCAAGAGCTCTAAAAGTGTAAGAGTAAAACGAAAATATGGTTTAGAATCTCATTAAGTAAAGACCTTATCGTATTGACTTCTTGTTGTCTGACATTGTCGCAGAATTATTTTTGATTTGTAGTTAATTTGGTCCTCACCATCAAATCACAATTTTTCTTGCACTTTCTTGTCAATCAAATACA
Organism: Castanea sativa; assembly: GCF_040712315.1. Taxonomy (NCBI): domain Eukaryota; kingdom Viridiplantae; phylum Streptophyta; class Magnoliopsida; order Fagales; family Fagaceae; genus Castanea; species Castanea sativa. The sequence goes on from NC_134021.1 coordinate 42,882,990, forward strand.
AAATCACAAATTGAAAATACCAATTTTCAAATCTAGTAGACACACAAATCAAATTAGCACCCAAATTTGGACCCATAATGACTACAAATTGAAAATAACATGATTCAATTTGACTACTACTAAAATAGAGAGACCAAATTAACAACTACCAAAATGTAGGGACTAAGTTGTTAGTGACACAAATATATATAGCCCAAAATGACGTTTTTTGCTCACATGGGGATGATAACTTGGATTGAGGTTGCCAACATTATTGTTAGATATACAAAAGTAAACCTCTAAGAGCATTCGTAGCGATGCTCTTATAGTGCTAAAAAAAAAAAAACTATTTTTAGCACCACAAACAACAAAATGCATATTGCATTGATGGTGCAAAAACTAAAAATTTCAGCACCCAAACTACAGTGAATTGTCAAAGATGTATAAAAAATAATTATTTTTTATTCCGTTCTCTCTCTTCTCATAAAAAATATTTGTTTCTCTCTTCTTTCTTCTCTATTTGCTCTCTCTTCTTTTCTTCTCCTCTGACTCGAACTTTCTCAAAAAAAAAAAAAAAAAAAAACACAGAGATCGAGGGCGTTGTGGGCATGCAGTGGTGGTTGAGAACAACGATGACATGGGACGTTGGCATTTTGGGTTGCTAGGTTTTGTGGGTTTTCGATCTGGTTGGTGATATTTGGGTGTTTCGATATGGGTTTTTTTGGGTGTATGTTCATATGGGTTTATGTTTGATATGGATGTGTGTTTGGTGGTTGTGGTGGTGGTGGTTGATTTTAGGTCCTGGGTTTGGTGGCTGTGGGTTGAAGAGAGAGAGAGAGAGAGAGAATTAAAAATAAATGAAAAGTGTCTAACTTTGTTGTAAAAAATAAGAACATTGATGTTGAGTGAGTTGTGAAATAATAAATTAAAATAAATAAAGTAACTTTTTTAAGTGAAAAGCTAAATTGTTTTAGCACTACCACTATAAATGCTCACTAATGTTTGTAGTTTCTCAATTAACTATTTCAATTGATGATTCATCAACGTTTTAATGGCTGAATATGCAATTTTAAAAAGTTTAATCAGTGCTAAACCATTATTTGGAGTGTTCACGGAACTTTAATATGACCTTTAGACATTAAAGTTCTGTGACATATACAATAAAATTTGTATTATCGATAAAAATAATTTGTGGTGGAATAAATTTAAATTGCAATGTATGTCTATTTCTATTTTTATTTTGTTTCTACATTCACAAGCTAATAAAGAATGGGGATAGTAATCAACACAATTGGTCATGATTGCTCATCAATTCCATTAGGTTTTCTTTTTCGAACTTGTAATCATTCCAGGATATCAAAAATAAAACTCACATGTTATGTACAACAGACGTTTGGGGAGATTAAGGGAAAGAGGAAAAGGGGTATTAAGGTAGAGGGTTTGGGGAGATTAAAAGGTAAAGGGAATGAGAAAGGTTGGAGAAAGTGTAAAATATTAAAATTTTAATTTTATAAATAAAAAAGATGAGAAAATATAAATAATTTAATGATATGGAGGATCTCATCTTATTTCAATGTTGAATAAAATAAGATGGGATTAATAATGATTTTCTATATACTATTTTTAATTCTTTATAATGCAAAAAAGATATAATAATAAACACTAAATTATACAAATCATGCTATGTAATAGAAATAATAATATTTTTTTAATATACTATCTTTAATTCTTTATAATGTGATAATAGGATAACATTTAACAATCAAAGAGAGCAAAAAAAAAAAAAAAACCTTAAAACACAAAAATAAATCTTATCAACCCAAATTAGAGTTCTAAAAGCACAAAAATTTATTAACATAAAGAAAAGATGCAAGAAAAATAAAACAATCCACCAAAAAATTGAGAGAGAGAGAGAGAGAGTTTTTGTGAGGGAAAAATATGCAAAGAATGGAAGAGATGATGACAAATTTATAGTAGGAGGGCATGAATAAGAAGAGACAAAATAAAGGAAGATAAAGGGAAAGATGAATAGTGATATTAAGGTAGAGGGTAGTGAGTAGTGGGGGGATGAAAAGGTAAGGCAAGGAGAAAGGTTAGGGAAAGTGTAGATATTAAAACAATAAGTGAATGTTAAAAAAAATTATAGAAAAATTAGAAAAAAAAGGATAATGACGTGAATGCTGATGTGGCTTAACTGGAGCGTAGCAGCAATAAATACTATGCTTCAGCTTTTAGATATATATATATATATATATATATATATATATATATATATATATATATATATGTCTCTCATTTATTGAGTTTTGATACGAATGACATGGTATCATTTAATAAAAATTATTCTTCGAAGAGTGAAGGAGAGAATTCGGGTTCGGATGCTGGCTGGACTTAAAAACCAATTCTAATACAATGTTCCTAGTTGGGTTTCATGAATTGGGTTCTAAATTATTTTTCTTCTTCTTTCAAATTCAGGTAATTTTCAATCTAAACAAGTCGATCCATTTCACACCATCAAATATGAATAGTATAAAGAATATATGTATTTAAGATTTGTTGATTTATTTTGTTACTTAGTTTAAATTTGTTACTTTGATGTATTTTGAGAGTTGCTACTTATATAAATTGTAATTATTCATGGAGTATTGAGTTTAAATAATTTTAGGTAACCCGAATTTTGAATGAGTTAGTTACTCAAGGATTGCATATAAACCAATTGCATTTGGTGTTTGGACCTTATGTTGAAGTTTTAGTCGTCTTAGAAAATTTGAATGAAGAGTGATGGTGGTTGGCAACATTAAGCTCTCAACTGATAGACTAATTAAGTGTACAATGTTGAGTGGTTTAAATTCCCACATTTCCTTTAAAGTAAATGGTTAAGATGCAACCATATCATCAATCCATAAATACAACCCTAAATTAGTCTATCAAAACACTAAATAAATAAATACTTTTTATCTATCTTAGACATTAACATCTAATGTCGTTCAACTTCTAGATCATCAACAACTACAACATTGATAAAAGTCGTTGATAGATCTCAACTATCAAAAGATCCATTTAAACTAGGTCACATTTAGAAGCAAAATTCGTATTTAGGGGTGTTTATGGGTTGGGTCAGGTTAGCTTTGAGTTATTTTTCAACCCAATCCATTGTAGGTCTAAAAACCAACCCAACCTAACCATTAAGGAGCCAATTGGGTTGGAATAATTTTGTTAGACATAATAATAATAATAATAATAATAATAATAATAATAATAATAATAATAATAATAATAAAATAAACTATTGGCTTACTATAAATTATTAAAGCTCACTATTTAATAAATTATTACAACTTAAAAAATTAGTTATAATATTCCAAGTTGATCAAAACTAACTCTTAAAATATTGAAACAAATCAAAATAACAAAGTTAAACTAAGTAAAAAGTCTAAAATAAATAACACTAACAAATTATAAATACATATATCTTTCATATTATAATTTTTTTAAATTACTCTTTTTCCCCTCTCTTTGATATATGTAAAGCTGTGATTTACAACTATATTTTATGTTGGCTTTATTCCATGACAAAAAATGTTGTATTTGCTTTAATTTGTTCATTGTATTTTGTGGGATTTTATTGTATTGGGTTTAGTATTAAGTTAGTGAAGAATCAAGCTTGAAATGAAGAATTAGTACATTTTCGCGATTGGCTCGCGAGAAGAGTATCCCGCGAAAAGGGCATACGAGAAGCACATGCTAGAAGCTGAAGAGTCATGCCAGCCTGGAGGATTTCGCGAGTGTCTCGCGGGTAAGGCTTTCTCGCGAGATACCTGCGAAACTCTCTGCCTATAGGATTTTTTAAGTGTGACTTTTTTACCCTTTACCTATTCTATATATACCTTCATTACCTTCATTACCTACAAATGTGTAAGGAGGTCATTCAGAGAGAAAAACTCTAGATAGGTTTTCAACAATACATACACCTATCTTTTAGAAAAAGAGCTACCCATCCTTAGTGAGAAATCATTGTAGCCTCTCCTCCTTCTCTCTCCCATTGCCATATCTTGAGAGGAGATTTGTACCCAAACACAACCTACACCTTTTATGAGTGTAGAGAGTGTTTTGGAGCTTGGGAAGCTTTGGGGATTTGCCAAAAGAAGCCAGTGAGACTTGGTGGAAGCAATCGGGCGTATTGCTGGATCCGGAAAGCTAGATAAGACACGATTCCGAGAAGTCTTTATTGGAGTATGAGCTTGGAGGGCTTAGGTACATTGGGAAGATTAGGTTTGGAAGGTCTCTTGCTATTCGTGTATCCCAACTTATTGTCTAGTGGATCGATTTACTGCTTGGAGGGCGGCGGAGAGGTTTTTCGCCGAGTTCTTCGGTTTCATCTTCGATAGCACATCAAGGTGTTATCTTGTGTTTGCATCTCTCTTCTCTTACTCTTGTACTTTACTTTTACTATTTGTTGTCCATGTTTATGCACTAGAGTAGTATCGGTTGATTGCGCTTCATTTACTCTTATTTCCACACTTAGCTTAAGTTAGAGTAAAATCAATCTAGCTGTAATTTATTAATTGGAGGTCTAAACAGCTCTTGTGTTTTTAACACAAATCTGATCTTTCAATATAAAATTGAAACTCTAACCTATTTGATATCCTAAAGCACTCACATTAGTAGGTATATAATAAAAAATGTGTAAAATTTACACAATTTTGCCTAAATATAACACACACCAATCTGTGTATAATTATGTAAATTTACAGGTTTGCTATATTAACTGAGTAAATTTACAGACACTATTCATTGTAAACCTGTAAATTTTTACAGACATTATTCATTTTGCATTTAGTTTTTTATTCTTTCTTTACATATCCTGAAGATGAAGGATGAGACTAGATGGTGGTTGTTGCGTGTAAGAGAAGATATATAATTTTAAAAAATCAAGAAAAATTAAATTTTGATGAAATGTAGTGTAAAATAGATAATTTGATGTGTGGTGTTTTGAAAAGTGAGCATGTAAGATGGAAAAAAAATAGGTTCTTATACTAAAATAGATATGAATTTTTGCATGTGCTAATGTGAATGCTCTTACTAACTAAATCTCATTTGGTTTAAAAATTTGTGCATAGTGGTGTAACTACTTAGAATTTTTTGAAGATAATAGGGGACAACAAATAGTTGTATTACTGCTACTATTTTATTATGTTTCCCAATTGAGTTTGATAAAACTATTTGATTATTACTATTTAAATATCAGTTGGTTTGATTATTTGTGTTAATTTGGTAATTTGCGTATGGTTCTATTCTTATAAAATTTTAAAAGATGGCTGGAGCAGCCAGCTGCGGAGTCATGAATTTTTTCCAAGGGGGGCTAAGTTAAATATTATAAAACTCATTAGTAGTAATAAAAAAAAGTTTTATTTCATAACTTAAATTTAATTCTACAAAATTATACCTTACATTCTTTCATTGTACTAAAATCATTTATTATTGATTATAAACCATTTTTTTTAGTATCTCTTTTTATATACAAGTGACATAAAGCCATACATTATTTGGCTTTCTAGGGGGTTCAACATCTACATTTTTAGGATTAGGAAAAGAAGATTGAGAAATAACTTTTGTAACTTGAACATTTTTTTATAAATAAATATGCATAAATTGTGGTTTCCATGTATATAGCCAATTTAAAAAGAAAAAAAAAGTGTTTGACCAATCAAATTATTAGTCGCTTACTCATGTGATGCATGAGAAAATTCGTCAAAAGATATATATAAATGATACATATTTAATGAAAATCTAATTATTGTTTATTTTAATTGCAAAAAGAGTTATAATCAAATTAAAAATTAACATATAAGTATAATTATAACGTGGAAAAAAGTTCAACAACTTCAATGTTTTTTTATCTCCCTCCAGATAGATGAAAGCTACAAGATTAAATCCCTAATATTCTTGTACTTAAACAACAAGTTTGGATGGTTAAATGTTATACGTTTGATGAATTCACAATCATAGCCTTTAAAATTTACTCCATTCTAGACTGGCAAAAGAAATTTATAAATTCATGCTCCTCCTCTAGCAATCACAATTATTATTCCATTTAAGCTACCCTTTGAAATAGTGCTTCTCATTATTGGTACATTTTGTATTTGAAAAATAGTTATGCAAGTCAAATGTTTATTTTAAATTGAAAATTTAGAAGAATCGTTTGGTTTGGTTGAAAACACAATTGGTGCTAAGTGCTAACACATTTCCGCTTTGAAGTAATTTAATTATATGAGAAACCCCATTTGACACGAACATGTATTTACTAAGCTATCTAGCCATGCAACTATAAGTTTGGTCATGTATAAATTGTGTGCCCAAATGTTGATTTGCATACACACAACACAAAAGTTTAATATACAACCAATATGAAAGTTGATTTTTTTTTTGAGAAGGAATACCTCGAACTATTATTAAAAAACTTAGCCATAATTGGTCATAAGTACAATAGAAAGGTGTGAAAAAACATCCTCCATCTACACATATAAACCACTAACATGTTTGACAAGTCTAGCTAGGTTATAAGCTATAGAGTTACCTAACCTACGAATATGAGAATAAGAAATATCACTGAAGGCATCTATAGAAGATTTTGCAGAAGAGAGAGGGTGGCCATATGAAGCAAAAGATTCCTCATTGTTCCGCAAAGCTTTGATAATTGTCTCTAAGTCTTCCTCAAGGATAATAGATGAAAAACCAAGATCTAATGCAAAGGAAATAGCTCTGACAGCCACCAAAGCTTCAATGTCATCTACTAAAGGGGGAAGTGTGACTTTTTCCGATAAGAATGCCAGAACCACTCCCAAACCTGCTTCCAAAGTTTCCCTGAACATAGCACCATCAAAATTGATCTTTAGAGATGATACTGGAGGTGGACACCACCTAACTCGAGAATTCTATGCAGTGGAAGGTCGGGCCGAATTACAGGGAGAGACCTTATAAAATTCTTGGAGAGCTTGGGGAAGGACCTATGATTGAGGGAGGTCTTTGTGGATCTTATTTGGTTTCTATGATACCAAATAGTCCAGGTTAACACAGCAAAAAGTTCAAGATTTTTTCCCTCCTCTATAACATATTGCACCACGTCAAAGAAGTTGGAAAAGTGGCAATTTCAGTGAAATAGCCACATTGGATCAGCGTCCCATGTAGTTGAATAATTTTTGAAGCATAATGTAAAAGAAGTTACATATTTATCGATATCCCAAAGTTTTAAGGAACATCTTAAGTAGTTTCGTAACTGAACACAACTTTTTTTAACTATAATCATTTTGCAAAAACTTTCAATATCCGATCAACTTTACATGCATGACATCTTAGTAAATCAAAAGACTTTCACATCTGTGACACTATCAAACCCCAAACTAATCAACATGTGTGCTATTAGCCTTTGACACATTCAAGATGTTTCCTCTTTCCTTCAGACCCAAATTTTCCACCATGTTCGATACTAAGGTACTTAGTCCTGATACCAAACTTCTTAATCATCACAGAATTCCAGATCATAACCTGAGGGAAGTTTTCCAGAACTCAAAGATAGGTAACTCAACATCACCATTCACATCCAGCAGAGTGATATCCCTCTGTGAACTGCAAACACACATAGAAAACCCATCAAATTTTTCCCAAAACTAAAACAATAGTATCAACACAAAATAAGTTTGTCATCAAAGTCCTTAACATTGACAAAGTAAGCCCTAAGTAGTAGAAAAATAACAAATCAAAGAGCTTCAAAAAAAAGCACCAAGCACTTTCATTTCCACATTCATGTCTGTGTACGAAATTGATATTAGTCACATTGAAAACTATAAATAACATACTATTTCTACTCAAAAGATTCAAAACCCATCAACTTTTTTTTTTTCTTTCATAACTAAAAATGGTACTAACACCAAATAAGTGAATCATTGATCCATAACATCCAAATTGTGAGCAACACAAAAACATTGAATCAAAGAACACTAATAAAAGCATCAAGCGGATTCTCAAATTCATGATTTATGGAAGTGTATATTTAGCTAAGGGTAATTTTCATCACTCTATTACCTAAAGAAGCACCATGGTTTAGTTGTTCGATGCCTAAACGATTAAGTGCTTCCTTCCCATCAAAATCCATTTTTTATATATGTTTTCACTACTTTCATTATCACACACCACAAATGATTCCTAAGAGCACACTGCTGTGCAAATGGCTCAAATGCAATAAAGTAGAGTAAAGCTCAATTAACTTGAGGGTTAGGGTAATATCATTCTATCATTCATTGCATATTCTCTACAACAAATTAAAATGATTCCATTTTGGTTCAAAACTTCATAAAATTGAAATTTCTATTAGGGGCTGGCAAGATGAAATAGAAGGTATGCTATCAATATCATATTGTAATTAAAAGAAAAAAACCCTCAGAAATCAAACACTTTGCATGAAAGTAACAAAAATCAAAATTTACAGGAGGGAGAAGAGGGGGGGGGGGTGGTTTTTTAGAGATCATATAAGCAGCTTCTTATGTAACAAATACTTATTTGATATTCAATTAAACAACGGAACTATTTTCAGAATAAAAAGGACAATAAAAAGCAAAAAATACCTTGAGTTTTGCCAAGAAGAAATGAAACATAGATCAAATTTGGATTTGGGAAATGGGGATATATAAAATAACATGTTTTAGAACATGCAAAGCAAACATTAATGGGAGAAACTCTTTTGATTTGAGAACCAAAATAAATTTGTAGTGGAAGAGTCCAATAAGTTGGAAAAGGGAATGCAACAATGATATCACAATTTTGAGCAATGTAAATTGATAGAAAGAACATAGCGAAAAGTGACTGCACTGAAGTCCAAAAGACCAAATTGAAATCTCTTAATCTTCTACATTTATTTGATCACTACAGTGAGATTGCAAATCATTAAAGGGAGATGAACAATGTATTAGTAGCTTAGGATGTGTATCTGGGCTTGGGCTTTTTATGAAATATGGTCTTTGTGTCAAAAAGTTTGGCTAATATAAAACGTCATGTCAACCCAGATTTTGGAGAACAAAGAAGTTAATGTGGAAAGCAGAAGATCCACAAAACAAGATCTCTATGCTATTGCCTCTACTTTTTAAACTGCAATGAACACTTCAAACAACCTAAAAGGAAAAAAGAAACAGCAAAGCCAAAACTTTAGATTAACAGGACCTTGGATTTTACCATTCTGAGCATTACAAGACTCAAAGTTCCTTGATACAGCTATTTCTTTTTGGTCTCTAAGAGTTGAACCTAAAACACATGAATTGTTTCATCATTAAATTTAATATCATAACCATATAAAAACAACTATAAAATTGACAAAAAAAAAAGAAGATACAATTGCACAGCATAAGAAATTTCAATCACCTGTCTTTTTAACTCATAAAGGATCTGAACCTTGATTATTGCAACACATTTCTCAAGGTCAAGAGTTGCATTGTCTTGCACTTTCTGTCTAAATCTAGAAGATCTGAATAGTAAAACCAAAAATGAGAAGACAGTAAATAGCAAAAAACAGTAATTATAGAAGCAACATGATCAATAAAAAAGTGTGGGCCAATTTTGTCCCCATACATTTAATTGTGTCAATTTTGTCCTTTAAATTTTAAAATCAAAGTCCCTCAACTATTAATTGTGTCAATTTCATCCTTCAACTTTCAAAATCAAAATCAATTGTATCCTTAAATGTTGACTTCATTTTGTAAGTTGAGAAACAAAATTGACACAATTAAATGCGTAGGGATAAAATTAGAACCACCCCCATTGTTAGATGACCAAAAGTGTAGTTTGTTTTGCCAAAAAAATGATGGTTTGAATTTTGGAAAGGTTTGGTATTGAGGGAATTCAGGTTTGAATGCATACTATATTTGTGGTTTATTTCGCAATGTAGAAAATAAGTAAGAAAAAATAGTCAAGGAGAAGCAAAGATAAGCATAAGCTTTTTTCCCCTTGTGAATGAATGAATTTTTAAAGTAAACAAACTACACAAACAGAGCAAGCAACAAACTAAATAGAACTGAAACCAAACTTACAAATAATCGAACTATCACTCCTCAATTATGGCTATCATACAAGATAGTGAAATTTCACCCCCCCCCCCCTCCCTCTCTTCCAAAGAATTACAACATAAGATTATTCACTAACAAATTTTTCATTCTCATTACAACCTCAACCTAGGCCTTAATCTTTCTTCTAATCAAAAGCAGGATAGCCTCCTTAGACTTTACATTGCCACTGCATACAGGAGCATTTCTTTGAATCCAAATATAATAAACCACCAAAGACCAAGCATGTTTGCACATGGTGCTTTCAAAACTTTTACACTTCAACCTATCCATTCCCCACAGAACCACTTAACACAAGCTATATACTTGGGATTTTATTTAACATCATCACTTAACATGCTCCAATAGTCTCTTTGAGAGAGGATACTCAAAGAACAAGTGGTCCTACTCTCAAAAGGCAGCTCCTGCAGAAGACACACAAAACATCACCATGATAGCCCCATTTAAATGGCCTGTTTTGAGTGGAAAGTCAGATCACTTTCTACCACTTCATTTCAGGAGATATAGCTCTTATTTACTCCTCAACTTATTTTCAATAGAACTACAATGTTATGTCGTTTCTTCTAAATATGACTAATCTCAATACCTTCTTCTAAATAGAATTGCACCAAATGAAATCAAATATTGAAGGATATTAAACAATTACATACCATTTGTTGCTAAAAAGGAAGAAGAGTCAATATCTACTACTACTACTACTACTACTACTACTACTACTAATAATAATAATTAATAATTAAATGAAATTAGGAAATCTTTCACTATAGACGATTACATTGATACTATCTTTACCTTCACTCCACATTCATATATCAAAATCTGAAGATGAAAAAAAAAGGTAAGAAAAGTTATCAAGTCTATACCTTCAATTTGACTTATAACTCACCTAACTAGTAACTTCTATATAAAACTGCAATATCATCTTGAAACTTCATTAAAGTTGAACTCAAGGTTTTTTTTTTTTGGCTGAAAAGTAATACTATTCATATTCATCATACGTAACAAATGTATACAGTATTTTATAAATAATAATTGCAAAGCCAACTAGCTTGATTTACATATGAATGAGGCTTTAAATTTAGAGCAAGAAAGAGAGAGAAGAAAGTGGCAAAGACATGCAAAGATGTAACTAATGTCTCTTTAGACTTGACACTTGGTACCAGGTATAGACTAGGAATTTTATTAGACACCATGACTTAACTGTCATGGCCTCTTTAAGAAATGATACTTATTAGAATATGGTTAAATGATTAAATTGACCATTTTCTAATAGCTTAAGCTTTTGGAGAATTGGTAATTTAACATTGTAATATATCACAATACAATCTCAATATCATTATGAATCTTCAACCAAGTTGAATTCTCACTTTTCCTTTTCCAATCAAAAAGTGACAATGTTCACATTCAACATAGATAAAAAAATGTTAAACATTAAGAAATGATTCACCAAAGAATCAAAAAATGGACGCAAAAAACAAAAACAAAATTTGAAAATATAAAGATATGGTACAGGACCCAACCATAAAAATCAAGAGAGAAATAGGACCTTAGTGTTAGCCGTAGAGGTCTTGATCTGTTCAAGAGCACAGGTTATTGATAGGTTTCAAAACATTGGAGGCAACAACCTTGAACCTTACTGAGCAAACCAATCAGATTAATAAAAAACAAATATTATAAAAACAGAACACAAAATTGCAAAGTTGAAAGAGAACTCGGGCTTACCAATTACTTCAACAGCAACAATGCTAACCAGCTGCATTAAAATAAATATATCAAACGCTTATTTTATAAATAATAATTACAAAGCCTAGCATATTGATTTCCCTTTGAATGAGCTATTGAATTTAGAGAAAAAGAGGGAAGAAAGTGACAAAGGCACTGAAAGATGTAACTAAAGAGGGAGGTGTACCTTGGAAAAGAATG